>NC_137174.1:57547700-58110200 GCF_951804945.1 Podarcis cretensis | reverse complement strand
AAAGCCCCACTGACGACCGCCAGGCTGACTTTGGAGGAAGGCGGAGAGAGAGGATCGGGGCTGCTCGACTAGGGCTAAGATGATTTGCGCACTTACTTGGGAGTAAGTCCCATGGAAGGAGGCGGGGCTTACTTCCGAGCAGGCTCTCAAAGCGACAGGCTGCGCAGAGGAAAAAGGACCCCTTGTCCCACTTTCTCTTGCATGCAGAGGTTCCCATGTTCAATGCGCGGCATCTCTACGTAGGGTTGGCAGAGACTCTCCTGCCTGAGACCCTGGAGAGTCGCTGCTGCCAGTCAGTGTAGGCAATGCTGAGCTCCATGGACCAATGGCCCGACTCAGTATCAGACAGCCTCCTAGGTTCCTAACTCTCTGCCTCTCACCCCCCCCACACGCCTTTCTTCAATTCTAATAGGCACGGCGTCTAGCAAACGCGCATGCACGTCGCCAGCGCTTGGCAAAATTAGTGATGTATCACGTTAATTACCAATGTGATTTTCAAATGGTTGCAGGCAGGCCCAAGGAAAATTAATGGAAATCCAAATTCTAATTATGTGGCTGTTGTTAAAAGAATTAAACTAAATACTCGAGGAGGGGAGGGGAGGGGGGAGGCTCGCCGAGGAGCGGAGAGGGGAAGGGGCTTCTGGTGACAGGATGGGAGCCTGCAAAGGCGCCAGCGACACTGGGTTTGTGTTGGTGGGAAGCACCTCGGCGCGCACCTGGGAGATCGCTCGCCTCCTTGCAAGGCGAGCCAAGACCCATTAATTTTAAGAGCCAAAGATACAACGAAGCGATAGAAACTCAGCCAAAGCGGGAGTGGGTGAGCTCGCAGGAGGTGAGAGGTGGGGGATTCGGATGGGAACAGACAAGGACTGGACTTGGAGGAGGGTTCGGTTTGGCCCTGGACAGACTGACGTCGGATAGGGCTGGAAGGAGCCAGGCGGGAGTGGATGGAGACAATTAATTGATCGCCGGTTAAAATGTGGACTTCAATCAGGATTGCTGCTCCCCACGCCAGAGGATTGCAAGGAGAAGGCCTTGTCCGAAGATGCTCTGGGAAACCAAAACCTGGAACGAGAGGAACCTGGAGGAGATATGTATGTGTGTACACACACACACACACACACACACACACATACCTCAAGGAGTGAGAAAAGATGAAGAACTGTGAGCAAAATACATAATGCCTGTTCGACATACCCAGCCTTTGGGGCATAGTTTTTTCAGAGAGCTTTACATGTTTAATGGGAATAATGGGGAAAGATTTGGTGGTTAAAAAGCAGGTGAAGAACCTGAGTGACACTGACTCGCTTCCTGCTTCTAACAGAAGCTTATTCAGAACTTGCACAACTGCCAATAGCAGAATATTTGTCCAGTCCTATCAATGACATTGGACGCGGGTGGCGCTGTGGGTAAAAGCCTCAGCGCCTAGGGCTTGCCGATCGAAAGGTTGGCGGTTCGAATCCCCGTGGCGGGGTGCGCTCCTGCTGCTCGGTCCCAGCGCCTGCCAACCTAGCAGTTCGAAAGCACCCCTGGGTGCAAGTAGATAAATAGGGACCGCTTACTGGCGGGAAGGTAAACGGCGTTTCCGTGTGCGGCTCTGGCTCGCCATAGCAGCGATGTCACGCTGGCCACGTGACCCGGAAGTGTCTGCGGACAGCGCTGGCCCCCGGCCTCTTGAGTGAGATGGGCGCACAACCCCAGAGTCTGTCAAGACTGGCCCGTACGGGCAGGGGTACCTTTACCTTTACCTTTTTATCAATGACATTGCTGTCAACAGTTTATTTGCCTCTTGATAACTAAAGGACATTTGGGTTTTTTTTTTTTAAAAAAAGAAATATTTACACTGTAAGTCAAAAGAATGTTTCAATGTTTCAGTAAGTAACCCTGGCCACTTCTATATACCAGCTCCATCTCCCAGTCCCAGTTAAACCAAAGTACTTGGATTTTGAATCTCCTCAGTTTCAACAGGGTTTGACCAAAATAGTCATTCTTAGTGAGTGGTGGGCATAATCTTAATGAAAAGTAGAGCAATTGATCAGTAACAGCAAAAATATACAGTATTTAGCTGTTAAATCCTAAAATCTGGATGGTATTTTCTATAATCCAGTGCAGGCAGATAACTGTTGACTGGAAGTTTAATTAAATAGGATTAGGAGGCAATGCCAATGTCTTGTTCAAAAGGTCTTATATTTTCCTTGGAAGTGGAAATAAGATTTGGCCATGCATCACTAATATAGGCAAGCCCTTATAGACATTGGGATAGTTAAAGATATACTGTTTCCAAAGAGACATTTCAGTATCTGCTGAGAACAGCATGCAAAGTTTCCAAAGCTGTAGCAAAGAGCACAGGGTAGACACGTGAATGACCCAGAAGGTGTTGGTAGAAGGCAACTATCTAAAGAGCTTTTGTCACCAGTATCTTCTAGGACTTAGGTAGTCCTGTCCGCCCTCCTTTTCTTCAGGGATCTCCTTTGGAAGATACACTTTCTTCAACATGACTCAGCACATGGTGGTCTTTGCCACATAACAGGTTCACACTGGGCATTCTCTCTGTGTGCAAGAAAGTGTGGTGACGGAAATGAGGAAAAAGCTGAGTGAAATGGCAGCCCTCATGTTGGCCATGGATGATCAATAGGTGTCATATTTGGGCCAAGCAGATGGGTAATCTGCTATGATAGATGCAGACCATTCAAAAGAAATATTGGAACACAATGAAAGTTATGTTCATGGCCTTCTAGTTGTCCTTTGCTGAACTCCACACTTATGCTGAACATTGTAACTATGTTACAATGCCAAGGATCCTTACCCTCCGCACAACCTTTTTGTAAGGTGTCAGTTGTCTGCCTACTCTTCCAGACAACGGTCAAGAGATGTGAGGGCCCCTTGGACATGCCTCTAGCCTCTTCTGACATCTCTCCCAGCTCCATCACTAGGTGGCAGAACTGTGTTATATACTAGTATGTTCATCCCCCTCCTTCTCAAAATAAAAACATCCAATTACTGAACCAAAGTGAGTTTCCTCTGAGGGTTTAACTCCTAATGCACTGTTTATAAAGCAGCTCACAGTGACAGGTACAGCAGGCAGTAGCTCCCCCTGCCATACATCTTGGCGCAAAACATCATTAATACTAATAAAAATATCACTATGGAAACCAATATACCCAAACAGACTCAGAGTAGCGACCCTTGAAAAAGGCAGGGTCCTCCAGCTCCAGCCAGACATGAATCATTTTTCTTTGCATACTTTAAAGGAATTAACCAGTGATATGCAAGGCTGTCACAGCCAAGCACATCTATGGATCTGCAAGTCATTTCCATAAATCAGAGGCATTGGGCCCAGCAGAGAGGGGAGCCCTACAAATATGATGGAACTCTCTTTGAACATATAAAGTGTTCCAGAGGCTGCAGTTATTTTTCTGCTTGTTAAGGATTTTTTTCCTCTCCCTTCTGCAGCTTTTGAATTTGATTTTAAATTAAAATGTCGCCAAGAGAATGTTTTATTGGTGATCACCCTTATGATAAATTTATGCCTCAATAATTACTTTTCACATAGTATTGATCCCCACTGGCAAGTTCTATACCATACACACAAACACATACACACACACACACCTTTCAGCACAAGGTTAAACAGAATTCTTTAAAATTTAAGGTGATGGCCAAGAGAAACTGGGAGGAATTCCTTAAAACTGAAGGTTAATTCTGGGGAGGTTTATAAAGAGGGATTCAAAACAGACCAGTGCTCAGTGAAAGCAAGCTGCAAGAATTATTTTCTCTTCCTGCAAGAGGAAAAGACATCTTCAGATATAGACAAGTGATCTTTAGGGGGGGGGGGGGGAATCAAAGCTAGGTGTAAATATTTAACACACAAAATAATGAGAAATATGCAGGGATAAACAACTCTTGATTAGCTGTATAGGTATATTAGTAGATATATCCCACCATCTCTTCTATAGCTCAAAGCAATAATCTAATAACTGTTTTTGAGAGAGGTGGGGGGAGAGAATGCATTACCTGCTATCTGGAACCATTAAAATCAATGGGAGTTCAAGTATTTATTTTAGCACACTATGGATTGCACCCTAGTTTATTAAATTCAATGTTAAAATGTTGGGTTTTAAAATTTGATGTTAATTATGATAGCTGACTGGGGCTTCTGAGAATGAGTTCAGCACTGCTTCCATTGTTGTAAACAAACTATGTGTATCTCTAGATTCAGAATGCATTGAACATGCTGTTCCAGATGACAAATGATTTTTTTCTTGTTATTTGATCAAGATAAATTGCTATGCTAAATAGTTTCTAATTATAACCTGTTATAATGGACTGTAGCATTTAAACTCTCAATTAATTAATTAGTTTAAAGCAATGGTTCTCTAAGTGCGAAGTAAGTGCCTCTGTAAAGAAGGCTATTGCTAGAATTTGGAGGGAAGCCTGTTCAATACCTGAAGGTCCTCTATGACTGCGGCTGAATAACAAAAAAAGGCCAACTTTCCCCACCCTCTTCATTATGTGAGATTTCAGGTTTGAAATTTTCTCCTGGTCACAATCCCAGGTTTAGAGACAAGTTGAGAAGGTGGGTCACATGACAGAGCTGTATAAAATTATGTATGGTGTGGGGAGTAAAAGCTTTACTACACACCACATTTCTCATTACCTAGCCCCCCCCCCACATACTGGTTCACAAATACCTCCCCCCCCATATAATAACAAAATTAAAAGGAAGTCTGTTCATATATTGGTGAGGTTTTTTTGAATTAATGAATGAATGATATAACCATGCACCCTACTCTTCGACATGTCTTTTTTTTTTTGGTGATAAAGCCAAGGATCTACTACACAAATAAGAGATCTTGTGCTTAATGGTGATAGCACTGGAAGTCATCTCAGCAATCCAAAAATCCAAAAATATGAGGACTCGCAAGAATGGAAAAGCTCATGGGTCATTCAAGGCTGCAAAACGATACAGCTAAGTCAGACTCCTTGTACTATACATAGCTTCTATGTATCTCTTACGTAAAATGTAACGAACCCACAACACAACCATTAATACATCATATGTCTTATTGGACACATCAGAAGGGATACATTGGCTTTTCCAACTGAGCGGAATCGGAACCATTTGCCCGCCTTGTTTCCTGTAATGTTGTGCATGTGCCTATACTGTACTCTCTATTGACCTCTAGCTATGATTTTCTCTGTTGCAGGAGGGAACGTTAGAAATGAAAATGCCAAGGCCGGGAAATTGTGGTGCCCCAGAAGTTGTAGAACTACAACTTCCATCAGACTCCAGCCTGCATGGCCACTGGGTCAAGGATGATGGTGTTGAAGTCCAACAAGATCTGGAGGGTCACAGACTCCCCAGTCCTGGTAAATGCCTTAAGATGCATGTATATCTACCACAAATATTTGGGCACCAAACAAACAAACAAACAAACAAACAAACAAGAATACATCTAGCTCAAACATGGGTTATGTCAGTGGAATATTAGAGCACAAATTTATCACTGTGTTGCCAGGCAGCTGCATATTGTCTGTTAGCAGTCCCAAAACAATTGCTTTTAAACTATCTTCCTGTAATAAGTGGGACTTCTCAGAAAGTTATAAGCCACATGAGTAGTTCTGATGACTTCATGGAGAGCAATCTAAAGAAAATGGGATATACTCAGTGTTAGTCCTATTCAGAATCGACCCAATGAAGTTAATGGGCACAACTAGATCCATGAATTTCAGTGGATCTACTCTGAGTAGGACTAACACTGGATACTGTTTTGAAAGTGCATCCTACATAAACAACATAAATGTAGGACTATCTCATTGTGGATTATTTTATTTGTCACCAACTAAAGTTAAGACATATATAATTTTGAGTCAACTTTCAGAGACCCAATGATGGTGACTGGGCAACTCTACTGGTGCATCCTGCTATTAAATGCATCCTTTCAGAATCAGAAGTCAGTTATTGCAAGAGTGATGGTGCTGCACTAAATGGAACCATTGACCTGACTCCATAAGGTTAAAAAATAATAATCTTATTCATTTGTGACATGAAAATTGTGCCAGTTACTCACACTAATCACAAAACATTTCATGAAGCACTGATTCCCATAAATCAAATGTATGCAAAATATACTCCCAATAGGAGAAATTCTGTCTCTAAAGATAAACTTTTTCATGCAGTCACGTTGCCTCAAATCTGAACATGAAGATCTCCCGCAAAGTGTTTGGAAGTGATGAATGAAGCGATAGATTGGTGTGACAGAGACACAAACAGTCATTTCACAGTGCTGGGATCACATCAAGAAGCTGGGATGGAAGGCAGAGGCTATTATGCAGTTTATTTTTGTTTGTATTCTCTTTTACATGTTTATGGGGAAGGGGGAGATTTCACCATTCAATAATGGAATGAGCCAAATAAGGCAAGCTGGCACAGAAATAACCCTTTGCAACATTTACTTGGCTCTTCTGGGAAGAAATGAGGACATGGATGCTTAGGACAGGCTAATCTGAAAGCAATGGGTTGGCAAAATGCATTCACCTGGATTATTGCCACATGGTCTTCCACCACCCTAATCCAGGCCATGACCCCTGTCACTTCTCAAACTACAGGGAGAACATTTCCGCTTGTTCTGCTGTAGGTCCAGCACCATGACGACAGCCACTCCAAGGCACAGGCAGGCTCCTTTTGACCTTTACTACTACACTCCCTGGGAATGGTGCTTCCCCATCCCACGTCTAATGGCTTGCTCCAATCAAACCCCTTGGCTCCATCTCTTTGGCTGCAATTCTGTAAACACTTATATGACAGAAAGTCCCATTGAACTCAATATACATACTGTCTGAGTTGATATGCATAGGGATTGCACTATTAGTCAAATTCCACTGGCTGGCTGGCTGGCCAAACCAGGCTCCTCCCAAACCAGAATTTGTTAAGGTACGTTCAGCAAGTGTGGTATAGGCAACAGTTACATCATTATTTCTTTCCATGTGCTCCTTGTGCAACATAGCTGGCCGAGGAAATGTATCACATATGTAGGATCATTCTGGCTCTGCAGAACTGGGGATGAGCTCCTGGCCTATTAATGTTTTAGGGAAGGGTGGGGGCAAAAGAAGCTCTAAAGTTCTGCACTAACAGGGCATCACAGTTACCCACCTACAAAATCAGAAATGATGATCTTTGGAGAAGAGTGCTGTCTGAATGAATCCACTTCAAGTAGCTACTTTTGATGAATGGATGTGATGGGCACTGAATGCAATGAGGCTTAACTCTTGAATGAGTGCGTCTTGAACAGGAGTAGGGAACCTCTGACCTGTGGGCAGCTTAAACACTCCTTCAAGAGTCACCAACCTGGACAGCCTTTGGGACTCTCCTCAGGCTACATCTCATCTCCCAAAGCCACTCCTCTCACTGACCCTGCCTTGTATACTTTTGCCTGGCTGGAATTTGTCTTTGAACTGTGATGGTGCCTTTTGATTTCTTAAATTTTGATTCTGATTATTTAATTTCTATACCTCACAATGTATTAAAAATATCCTGAAGCGGTGTACGGAAAACTGAAGCAGCAACAGACAACTCAGAACAAAAACATTGCAAAAATACGCTGCTACATCTAAAAGGGTTACAATAATACAAAGTTGCTAATATTATAATGTACATAAATCAAGATCAATTCATTTTCCTCCTGACACACCCTCCCGTTCTGCCTCCAGGATCTCACTCAGGGTGCAAGCAAACTCTCAGCTCACTCACAAAAGTCTCACAGTGAGAAGAGTTCCTGAAAACAGCAGACATCACTCTAGTCTCTCACTCTAGACACTTGCTTTTTATGGGCAGGTCCAAGGTAGATGGTATGTTCTCAAGCTGCCCACAGCTATGTCCCAGTCATCTGCATTCTCCACATCCAGTTCCACCATTTTTATCTTCACAACAACTGCACTATGAGATAGGCTAGGCTAAGAGTGAGTGACTGGTCCAAGGTCACCCAGTGAGCTTTATAGCCATGTGGGGGATTTGAATCCTGGTCTCCCCAGTCCAACACTTTTATGGAGGATGAAGGCAGCCTCTGACTTCTGCATGGCCCCATCTGTTGATCTACTCACTTTTGCCTCTGGCCCCACCCACTACTGGCATGTGGCCCCTGGAAGATTGCCTGCAGAGGAATGTGGCTCTCAGACCAAAACAGGTTTAGAACATAGGTCTTTTGTGTACCAAATGAAATGTTAGCTGAAGAGGTTTCTCCTGCCTGTGTTTGGAGGTTTGATCTTAATGGTGACTTTTCAGTATTACTCCTCCCAAGGAGGAAAGAGAGGGTGGGGGGAAAGAGCAGGAACAGCAGTTAGGATTCAGCCACACAGGATGCCTATTCGCCCAGGCTTTCAATTTTCTGCTTGTGTAAATCCTTGCAATCATGGATCTGTCCACAGTGTCATTTGCCATCCTATAATCCTCCGTTTGGAAAGGACCAAAGATCTGTTCCTCTGATCTTCGGCGCTGAGCCAGGATTCAATACGCATTAGCAGTCTTCCAGCTTATAGTGTGCCACAAGCAGAGAGCAGGAGCAAACAAGAAGCTCCATGCCAGATATGCTTGCCAAATTCAAGGAATGGCTTAGTAAATAGGGGGTGAAATGTATGCTCCCTTGCAGCGGGCTTATTTTTATACCTCAGGGGAGACCATTCCATATTATGTACATTGGCTTCACTCCATTTATAGCTCCATTCTATGCAAGTCTACTCAGAAGGAAGCCCTATTAAATTCAATGGGACTTACTCCCAGGTAAGTGTGCATAGGACTGCAGGCTTAGCTTCCTCCTTTCATATCAGCATGAAACTGCAAAGCAGTATTGGATTGAATGATAGAATAGCAAAATAATAAATAAAGGAGGGCCAATGCGAACATGAATCTGGCCCCAGGACAACACATTAATAATTTGACAATTCTGTTCTGTTACCCAGCACTTTTACACAGAGAATTTATTTGTACCAAGCCTGTACCCCTGGATCTGTTTTCAAAAACAGGCCATGAAAACAATTAATCAGTAATGATGAGCAATGCCTCACTTAGCATGTGCAGAGTGCCTTCCCCCATCTACTGAAATTGCACATTTAGGATTAAGAAGCATGGCTTGCAAACAGGTATGGCAGCCCATTATATTTTGGTGCCCAGGGTGAAAAGCTCTTTCCTTCTCTGGCAGTAAAAATATAATTGAATAGTTTACAATTTGCTGACCTTTACTGTCACCTACAATCTGCCATCTGAGATGGCAGCTGCCTCACCTCGCCTAATAGCAGGGGTGGCTCTGCTTGAGTCCTAGTACCTTTTCTTCAGAGAACTTAAGCACTGACGCAGATCAGCTCAGGGCAAGCAACTGTGAATCATGCTCGAAAAGGAAATCATAATGTTCTTTTCATGGAAGAACCCCCTTTCCCTTATAGAAATCACAGCCCCTAAAGAAATATATTAGCCTGGGACACATGCTAAGGAATAGGATGGAGGGACATAAAGAGAGTGAATACCTGATGGGCTTTTTATTATTACTATTATTATTATTATTATTCTTTGGCTGAGTAACGGGGATGGGAAATCAAAAACAACCCTTTCCCTGGACCGTAGTAATACAGCATCAGCTGTCTGTGGCTTGCATGAGCTCTAATTTATAACTCACAAATAACTTCCTTCTTATGGCCGCTGTGATTCATGGGGCGCTGTGTCCGGGAGGATGGATTTGTGAGTGACGGCTTCTCTCCACAATTTACCAGGTACACACACTGCAGGCCCATCGAGGTCTGATTTACAGCCAAATGTGAGGAAGGGGCTTTGGCTTGTGTGCTTGCCTGCCTGGATTTGGGCAGGCACCTTCTGAAGGGAGGCTGGGAAGGATTGCAAGCTACCCTGCTAGCTAAGCTACCAGATTAAAAAGCCATCAAGTAGCAATGAAAATTCAGAAACAACTGTTCTCCCAGCCTGCTCTGCATCCAAATAGCAATTTAGAGACAGAGACCACATTTCTTTGTTATTGCTGATGGGTTGGGCTTTCCTCTCTCTTCCCCCAGTCTGAGGGAGCAAGAGCCTGTGTAATAATCGGCTGTCAAGAAACTTGCATTTAAAACTCAGCATCTCTGTAATACGTATAGCAAAGCACTACCTGCATTTTTGAGTGAAGGTCTGTAAGAAAACTCCCGTTTTACAGAATCATAGTGCCTGGAAGGAAGGAAAAAGCCTCCTGATATTCCACACAGGATCATCTTCTAGGTAGGACATCATTACTGCAATCTCCCACAGAGTTGAACAAAAACAAACATTCACAAATATTTAATATCTGTTACAGTTAAGATGTTCACTGTTCGAATTCAGAATTACAAAATTTCAGGGGCGATATTCCCTTTTGAAATTTTTCACATTATATTTTTGCCTCAGAATCCTAAATCATTGTGCTTAAGGCTTGTTGGCATTTCTTGATTTGATTTTGACAAATATAAACCAGGTATAAAATCTATTGCAGTGCGGTCCTCTAAATGCCTATTCAGAAGCAATTCCCATTCATTCATTCTCTGGTCATTTGCTCTGTCCAGCCACTCCAGTCAATTGTCCATTTCCACTCATTTGCCAGTTCCTCCCCCTCCTTTACTTACTCAACATTCTGTGCCACTGAAGTATTATGGAGCTGTTTGGAATTATTATGCCCTCTTTCTGCACTTGAGGTGATGTGGGAAGTGCCACCCGGCCCTGACACTGCCATTGCTGCCTGCTCTGTGTACTCCACCACCTCTGCCACCAGCAGAGAAGCAATGCCTGCATCACCACTGATTTCTTGCAAGATCTCCCCAAAATTGGCATCAGTGCTGGTGCCCCTTATCCACCAGTGGCTGAAGCGGCAGGGTAGATAGGGTGCCCGCAGGGATGCCACCTCAGGAGCTTCCATTGCCTGAAGCAGCAGCCTCAGCCCACCTAATGACTGGGCCACCCCAGATTATTTTTTGCCTTCTTATCTTCCTCCCAAGTTTTTATTTTTTTTATTTTTGAGCAACTGAAAACCTCTGGGTTTGTTGATAGCTCTCTCTTACCCATGAGTGGTACTTATTTGGCTAACTTGCAGGGTTGGTCCATCACATTTTGCTGCCCAAAGGAAAGAAAAAGATGTCCCCCATTCCAGACAACTGGGCAATTGAACCTCCATGTCCTCCACTGTACTTGAGGATAGGAGGACATAGCTCTCTCCTCCAGCTCCTCACTGCTGCTTCTAAGGCAGCGCCTGCTTCCTAAGACAGCTGCTCCACTCTGCCCAATGATAGGCCCATCCTCGTAAGCAGAGAAAGACTCAGGTTCATGTATAACCATAATAAGTAGAGGATGTCCTGGGAGATTAAAGTGCTCAAGGCTCTATAGCTCACTCCAACTCCTTATGATGTTCAACCCCTAAGCTAAACCAATACATATGCCTTAAAATTGCACCCCTTTTGCAGAAATGAAATCTTGAAGTCTATCCCGTTGTGAGAAACAGGCTTTGCTGTGATATGACACATCCAGAGAGACCCTGCAACTCATCATGGGCTACTCAAATAAGGATCGAGCGCCATCTACTGAATCCAATAGCATAGTAATGTCATTACGACTGGATGGAGAAAAAGGATAGCATCACAGAAGAGATACAAAGGAGAATAAAGAGTTGTTTGCACTAGATTAGTAATGTGGGCTACATTCCTAGCTAAAACAAAGTTAACACTCCCCTCTTTGTCACCTCTCTCAATTTATCCTTTTGGTTCTTGTGTTTTAGAAGCTGGATTTGTTTGTTCATGTCTGCGAATTATCTGTGTGTACAATGATTGCTTCCATGAAAGGAAGCCAAATAATATCATAATAAGAGCCCCTCTGAATAAGAAAAAGATCCTGCTAAGTCCAGCATCCCACCTCTTAACAGTGACAAATGAGATACTTTTGAGAAGCCCATGCTTCTCAATGTTTTCCTACTGGCAACTGGTATTCAGAGAAAAGCTGCCATCTGAACTCAGAGGTTTCATTGAACTGTATGGGCCATATCTAACACCCATTGACAGACCTGCCCTCCATGAATTTATCCTAAGCCTCTTTCACTTCCATCTTAGTCAGTGGCTGCCACCAGATCTTCTGGTAGTTTATACCACAAATATATTGTGCAGGGGCGGAAAACCAAAGGTAGCCCTCTGAGTCTCTGTCTGGCCCTGGGAACTCTCTGCAAACTCTGCCCCTCACTTGCCCTGCCTTTGTATGAGTGCCTTGGCCTGCTTGGAAGGTGTCCTTGGACTTTGATATTGTCTTGCCTCTCTGGGTGAAGGATAGAGAAGGGTTTGTACAAACTAAGCTACTGTATAAATGAAATATTTACATCAGTTGTCCCAGCCATGTTTGCTCTTCTGACTCCACCCTTCACTATCATGTGGCCCTTCAAAAGGTTGTCCAGCAGGGAATATGGCCCTCAGGATGAAAAAGTTCCTCCACCCGTGAAGCTGTGCTTTCTTGTCTCTGACCTGCATCTAGTCTGCCCTGCCAATCAATTTTGTTTTGATCCCAAGGATTATGGGTACCCTCTCTAGGATGATGAAAAATGGAGAGAAACATTTATTTATCCAACAATGCAGCACATCTGGCTAGCTCAGGAATGTTGCCACCATCCTGTGCCAAGTGCAATGTTTCAGACAATGCTCTCTGATCACATGCTGCTTTGTTGGTGCCACTCATTGCATGGCCACCCCAAACAACTGCTTGGGTTGCTTGTGCAATGGCAAAGGTCCTGAAAGACCTACATTGGCTCCCAGTACATTTCCGGGCACAATTCAAAGTGTGGGTGCTGACCTTTAAAGCCCTAAATGGCCTCGGTCCAGTATACCTGAAGGAGCGTCTCCACCCACATCGTTCTGCCTGGACACTGAGGTCGAGCTCCGAGGGCCCTCTGGTGGTTCCCTCACTGCGAGATGTGAGGTTACAGGAAACCAGGCAGAGGGCCTTCTCGGTGGTGGCACCTGCCACCATCTGACTTTTAGAAGACATCTGAAGGAAGCCCTGTTTAGGGAAGTTTTAAATGTTTGATTTTTGTTGCTTTTTTATATATTCTGTTTGGGAGCTGCCCAGAGTGGCTGGGGAGGCCCAGCCAGATGGGCAGGATATAAATAATTTATTCTTTTTCATATTCTTATTCTTTGCTGTGTGGAGTGTGGGGCAGGAGAAAGAGGTGTGCAAGCTGTGCATCTACTTGAAACTTGAGCATCTCCTTTACCTGAGTTCTCTACAGATGATCATCAGTTGGAACCAATTCCGATAACGTTCAAAGTCACTGTGGTCAGGGCCATCACACTGGAGTTTTCTTTTTCCTTTTAATTGTACATCCTGCAAAACATGGTGGCTCTTTTCTTGTCATATGATAACAGGACTGTTGACTATGCTCTGAGCTGTAGGGAAATTTAAGTACTGGGAGTCAGCTGAGATGAGACTCGGGATTTCCTTCTGATCTTATGCTTACTGTGACGAATCTTAGCTGTGCATGACAAGCATTGCTGTGTGCCGACACAAGCATCATGGCATGCAGATACCAGACATAAGGGTCCCCAGAATGCAGTTCCACACAGCCCCGTGACCTTTTAACCAGCACCGATAGTTTTCCCCAGGTGAAATGAACAAGCAACATGCCTTCGTTATATGTGGCATCTTTCCCTTCCCTTTCATTGGTTTCAGCCTCGCATACAGCTCTATATAATGTAAATTAATCTGATGCTACACTGTCATTAGCCTTGAACAAATCATCATGCAAACAAGCCCTCAGAGCAAAGCACTTTCTCTCATAACAGTCAAGGTCATAGTCTTCTCCAGGACAACAGATCTATTTTTAGTTCAGGGTTGGTGAATCTAATTGCTGGTGGAAGCTATTGGCTTTGGCAACCTTGACAGCGGTACCCAGCCCATTCGTTCACAACTATACAGAGCTCACTTGGAGGTGGAGGCACCAACTTGAGCAAAATATTGGGGTTCTTGGTGACTTCTTTCAGGTTTCATTGTCTCAGATCTTCACATTACAGAACAAAAATCCAAGTGATGAGAATGGTCATGTGGGTAAACTGAAGGTTTACCACAGAAGGTAATTTCCACACAATAAGAGCTTCAAAAAGCTTACTCTCTGCTATTATTATTATTATTATTATTATTATTATTATTATTATTACAAAGTGCATTTATGAGATCTTCATGATATTAAAGAACTGTGAGTCACTGAAAATGATTAATTCAGTCCTAGCAGGCTTGCAGTTCTATTTCCAGACCGTAGGGTTTTATCCACATGAATGAATGCAACTTACTTTAAAATGAGCTATTTATTACCCAGATGTCTAATCCAGGAATAGGAAACTTGTGGCCCTCCAGGTGTTGTTGGGCTCCATTTCCATCAGCCCCAGCCAGCATGGCCAATAGTCAGGAATTATGGGAGTCTAAAATGACTGGATGTCGGGACGCAGGTGGCGCTGTGGGTTAAAGCCTCAGCGCCTAGGACTTGCCGATCGAAAGGTCGGCGGTTCGAATCCCTGTGGCGGGGTGCGCTCCCGCTGCTCGGTCCCAGCGCCTGCCAACCTAGCAGTTCGAAAGCACCTCCGGGTGCAAGTAGATAAATAGGGACCGCTTACCAGCGGGAAGGTAAACGGCGTTTCCGTGTGCGGCTCTGGCTCGCCAGAGCAGCGATGTCACGCTGGCCACGTGACCCGGAAGTGTCTCCGGACAGCGCTGGCCCCTGGCCTCTTAAGTGAGATGGGCGCACAACCCCAGAGTCTGTCAAGACTGGCCCGTACGGGCAGGGGTACCTTTACCTTTACCTTTACCTTTACCTTTACCTTTACCTTTACCTTTACCTTTACCTTTACCTTTACCTTTACCTTTACCTTTAAAATGACTGGAAGGCATCAGGTTGTGTAAGGCTGGGTTAGGGTGTGTTGTAGATCCCCATTATCCCTCAAGAGTTCAGAGAAATAACAAGAGCTTGACTAAATTTAACCCAAATTAATGATCACAAACACAGGAATTTAAATGTAAATAACATTTGTAGTTTGGTTCTGTTGTGCACACTCAGTCCTTACAGCATTTCTGTTAGAGTCAGTGTCTTTGCAGTCTTGAAATCTTATCCAAGGTGGCCATCTGCTGGTGTTAGCTTGAAGCTTAAGAAATGCATGTCCCCATTTTTAGCATAATGGCATCACAATAACACTGCTCCTTGGACAGGTGCGGAACAGAACACTATAATAAAAATTAGGACTTACATGTCTTCATACCCTAAAGAGAAGGACAGCACTGAATTTGTAAGGAGAAATTGTAGTTTGCTAAGGCTCAAGTCTTCTGGGAAATCAGCCCTCTTGTTTGAAAGGCCCTGCCCCAAATTCCAGATCTGCAAGACACATTGTAATTGTTTCTCACTATTCTGAGCTGGTCACAAGAACAGAAGAAGCACCAGGTTGGCAGGAGCAGACATGGGGCATCAGGGGTACTGCTTTAGGACTGCTATTGCCTGCCTGCCTCCCTGCTTGTTCACTTGAAGCACAACCTGTATATTTGCAAATGAGCAGACATCATGAAGCACCCTTACTCTCAGTACTCTCTCCTCCAATACACATTTCCAGATGCCACATTTTAATAAATAAGTTGACACATTCAGAAGAGGGTGGCTAGCATGGTAAGGTGTTTTATCTTCAAGCCCTGTGATGCAGAAATGGAGCGGGCTAGTTCTTGGTAGAGGGCAGGACAAGTGAAGAAAAATAGCAGGAAAGCAGACCAGCTAAACTTTGGGCAAAATTTCCTTAAAGTACTGCTTGACAGTGGAACGGTCTGCCTTGGGAGGCGGTAGGCTCTTCTTCACAGGAAGATATTGAAGGCTGGATGGTCATCTGGGAGGGTTGCTGCATTGAGTATTGCATGTAAGCAATACCAAGCTAGAGAATAATGGCCTGACTAGGTATAAGCCAATTTCTTAATGACATTAAGAATAGCCCTGCTGGATCAGAGCAAATGCCTACATAGTGCAGCAGTCTGTTCCTACAGTGGCCCACCAGCAGCAGAACATGGGGGGAAATGCCACTCACCTACTCACTAAACCCAGGAACTGGCAGTCAAGGACCACTTCTTTCCGTATGAACCTACCTGGACCCTGAGATCATCTTCTGAGGCCCTCCTTCATGTGCTGCCTCCTTTAGAGGTCTGGAGAGTGGCAACACAAGAACAGGCCTTCTCTGCTGTGGCTCCCTGTCTTTTGGAATGCTCTCCCCAGGGAAGTTTGCCTGGCGCCTTCATTGTACACCTTTAGGCACCAGGCAAAAGCATTACATTTTAACCAGGCCTTTGGTTGACCTGATCAACATCCCATACCCTTTTAAAATGTGGCTCTTTTTTGGGGGGGTATTATTGGGTTATTGCTTTTATCTTTATTGTATATACTGTGATCTTTTTATGTGAACCACCCTGAGACCTCTGACTATAGGGCCGTATATTAATAATAATAATAATAATAATAATAATAATAATAATAATAATACTGCCTTTGATACTGGAAGTCATAGAGCCATCGTGCCATTGTTAATCTTCCATGAATTGATCTATTCCTATATTCACCAGGGACAGATACTAGAAAACGGGATGGTCCCTGTTAAATAGGGGTAGCTGAACTATGAGGATAAGTAATCTGACCCAAGGGTACAGACCCAAAGAAATCTTCCCTGAGTTACAACAGAAGCATTTGTCTAAAAAAAGCTTGTAAACAAAGACATCAGAGACAGCAAATGGGCAACATACTTTTCTTTTTAAGTACCTCTCAGTCTTTTTTAAGATTGTGTGTTCACCTAAGTGTGCCAAATTCCCAGAGGGTAGCAACCCAACCACTGAAACAGCTCATCTGAGTTGCTGCCAAATAATACTGTTCTCACCCTGGGCCAGCAGCTGGATACTGTAGATAGTTATGCAAATAAGGGATCAAAAGTGACGTTCAGTGATTGGATAGTTTTAGAAAGTTGTAACAATTATGTGTACTGGAGCTCTATATAAGCAGGCTGACTGAACCCTTCAGCTCAGTTCTGTTCGGGCCTCTGAATAAACAAGAGCTGTTTGAAGAATCGCTGTGTCATCTGATATGTTCACCCACAACTTAACAGATACTCTCAAAGAGGAATACTTCTACTGAATCAGACCATTTGTCCACCTATGTAGCTCAGTATTCCCTGCACTGACTGGCAGTGGCTTCCCAGGGCCTCCTTCCCTGCCTTCCTAAAGATGATGGAAACTGAACCTGCAACCTTCTGCATGCAAAGCAGATGCTCTGCCGCTGAGCGATGGCTCCTCAGGTCTGGTTTCAATGCCACACACCTAACAATCATGGATCATGGTGCCCCAAATGTAGCAAATAGGCACTATGACAAAAATTTCTGCTCTCACACTGCTTGGTATGTGACCTTACAGATGGAGTTCAAAGCTGGACCCTGGACATTTTTCAAGGAGGCCAAAATCAGCCCAAATAATACCACTCCAGCAGCAATTTGTTTAAAGCTCAAGCTTTAAGCTAAAGGCCTTTCTAGGCATTCCCACACACCCCCACTCCCTGTTTTCAGGAGAAGTGAAATACAGAGTACTAGTGGACTGTGAATAATGCATCTACTCAAGTGAATAAACTGTTCGAAATGATGTTACAGCCCATTTGCTTTCCAAAAGTGCACTCTCCTGGTCAGAAGATGGTATTACAAATAAGGGATGGGGGTGGGGGAGAGGGGAAATGGCTGCATTTCACATTCAGCAGTTTTTAAAATAGAAATTTCAGGAGTTTTTTTTTTATATATATAAAAATAAATTGTGGCATTGCTGCATACAACTTAAGCAGTGAAATGCACCCTATTCAATCATTTCCCTCTTCCCTCCCAGGGCTTTTTAACTATCCCACACCCATTTGGGAGGTAGAGATTTATAAAACTAAAGGAAAGAAAATTTTTAAAGGTATTTCATGAATTGCAGAATGATGCATTTTTCTCTCATTAATACATATATGTGCCAGCAGCCTAGGGTGGACATTGTTGCTGTGAAACGGGGCTATAGCCACAGGAGAGGGCCTTGTAACTAGGTGCCTTCTCAGAATTCAATTACGTAAGTAAATTAAACAACTGTAATTGCCCTATAGCGTTTTGTATCCCATTTATATATCCTCTTTCCTCCAATATTCTCCCCTCACAACATCCCTGTGAGGTAGGTTGGCAGAGACAGACGGGGGGGGGGGGGGGAGGGAGGAAGAGAGAGATTAGCCCAAAGTCACCCAGTCAGCGTCATGACTTGGTGTGGGTTTAAATCTGGGTCTTCCTAATCCTTGGCTCACCTTCTAACCACTCTGTCACACTTGCTTACACCTGTGTTTGGGTTTTTGGCTTTTCACACTGAATTGGGGTGCCCCCTGCTGTTGGACCTTCAGCCAGCCTTACCCTTCCTAACTTCAATTGGCTGTGAGGTATGTCATGTTTTAAGGTCAGAAATCGACAGCCTGATGCAGCCTTATTTTGGGCCCCAGAACGGCTTTGTGAGCAGAAAAGGATGTTGTGGAGAAAAGCTCTGCTCTCTTACCTGCTGCTGTACACTAACTCATCTTCAGCCTCCTTCCCCCCCCCCAATAGCACCGGGGGGGGGGGGGGACTGGTGCCAGGGATTCAGCAGGAGGGAGGGGGAATCTTCTGTTTCGCCTCTAGTGGCAAAACATCCCAGGTCAGCCCTGCCAGGGTTTTGAGAGCTGTGGTGGCGGCAGCAAGTGCCAGAGAGTTTTAGCACACAAGTGGTCTACTTGCAAGACAGTTGTGCAAGGAAGGGCAAAAGCAGGCTCTCCCAAACTCCCTTTCCATTACAGTTGTAACCTGCCAGGAGGAGGAAATACTGGAAATAAATAGGGTATAATCTAGGGGCTCATAAACCACTGCATGCATCCTCTCTCTGGAAGGGGAAGACTGCACTGATGGAAATGATATGCTTTGGAATAAATGATACCTGTGACAATGATTTGTGACTTATGTGCTAGCCACAGTGTAGACATGCTGCAGATAGAGTGGGGAAAGGCTATATCCTTTAGCAACACATTAACCAGCAGACTCTGTAAAGCACATAATCCTAATCTGCTCTCTGCCTTTCAAGTTAAAGAATTGCCCTGATAGCCAGTTCAGAAGACCCAGCTGAAAACAAGAGAATGCAATAATGCTAGTTGCCATGGAATTGGCTAACCAATGCCACTTAATGATCATGTTTAAAGCAGTATTTTTATGCATTTATTTGCTATGTATACCTAGATATTCTCTCCAAAGTTTAAGACAGAAATAAGCTTCGATATTTATTTGAAGAGATTCTATTTCTGTGACTAAAGAGGAACACTTAAAAATATTTATTTGCTTGATCCTTGTCTGTCACCTTCTATAGAAGCAGGGTGGCAAAGCAGAATAGCCATATCAGGCTCCCGTAAGGCAGATCCATAAAGACAGGAAAAGTCATAAATGTTGTAAACAGCTGACAGTCCCATTTTTCCTTACATCTTTCACTGGGTTTTATGTTCCAATAACTTCTTACCTTGATAGCGTTTTCCTTTCCCCATGTCATTGTGCACCTGTTCTTAATTTAATGGTAATTGTTTCGATTCTCTGATCTCCTTATCTTCTCAACTCCATTACAATAGAAAGAACAGAAGTTGCTGCAGCCAAAGCTGTGAAATACTTGCTTGTATTTGATCACTTGCCTTCTACTTCACACAGCAACTTGGGAGCAACATTAAGGCTACGTCAAGAGGTCCACTTCTTGATTTTAATCTTAAAAACATGTCTTGATCTTGCTGTTATTCACATCTCTTGGGAGATCCATGTAGCAAACATCCATAGTTGCGAAGATGATAATTAATAATGCAAATACAAGTTGAAAACAAGCAGAAATAGGAAAAGCAGAGAAACATTTTAAAAAACAAATTGTGATTGGCTTAGCTCAGGAATGGGAAAATTTTGGCCCTCCAGTTGTTGTTGTTGGGACTGGCTCTTCTCCCACCCTACCATCTCTCAAGCACTCTCTCATCCCTCCCTCTCCCTGCTGCAGTTAGGGGGTGGTGTCCACCCACAGCCTTGTCACTCAGCATGCAAAATGGGTGGTCATCTGAACCCTCTTCATGTTAGCTTGGTGTGCGGGGAACTCCCCTGTCCTCTGACTACAGAGCAAACTCTTATTGGAATGTCTTGTGCCTGTTCTGGTGGGTCACTAAAGGCAGACACTTCCCCCAACAAGGAGAAAGGCTGGTCATGAGCACAACAGCCTGATCAACATTTCCTCTCACTCTTCTGAGCATCTATTGCACACATGATACTGAATGAGCCCCTTGGTCAGTCTAGCCCAGTATTGTCTATCCATCTAGGCAGCATGGTGTCCTCCAGATGTTGTGGACTACAGCTCCCATTGCCCGCAGCCACCATGGCCAATGGCCAGGGAAGGTGAGAGCTGCAGTACAAAACATTTGCCCTGGCCCTGGCCTGCTCTCTGACTGGCAGAGGTTCTCCAGGCTCACTCCCAACCATTTCCTGACAGCTAAAATCCTTCTAGGGGGAGGTGCAAGAGCTGGACATGAGATCTTTTGCTCTTAAGGTGTTCCATTGGGCTTGCTCCCTTATTAGGATTGCATCCTAGATGCCAAATGGATATTTCAACAGGCTTAATAATCTAATGGTCATTTTTTAAAAAAAAGAAGCATGACAAATAGAGGAATATCTCTAGGCATTATATTCCTCCATAGCAACTTGACCTCATTATTATTTTTAAAAACATACATACATGCATGGACTTTCTAGTGTCATGGGGCATGGGGGGGGGGGACATCCTGAGGCCACAGCCTCACCAATTTTCTTGGGTGGATGAGCAAGCAACTAACTGCAAGGCTGCATTCTTTTCTGTTTACAAAATGACATGTTCATATATTTGGGCATAAGAATCACACCCAAATTGCAATCGGGTGAATGGAGTTATATATATATATATATATTTAATGAATTATGGCTGATAAGAGTGGGGCTCAAATGCAGCCAGACACTTGAGAGTTCTGCTTAGGTTCCGTTCTCCATTCTCACATGAGCTCCATTTCCACCAGGACTCTGCTAGTGCGGCTGGTTAGCTACTGCAGTTTCCCAGCCCCCTTCTTGGGAGTACTGATAGTCTAATTTTGCTAAAGGCATTATTAGGGAATTAAGTGGAATGAATTAAGCCTAATTCAATTGTTATTTTAAGGACGTCTCCTGATCATGGTCTTCTAAAGAGTTTCATTCCCTCACTTGCCGCAGAATGGCATTAACAGGCGCACTCCTGCTGAGCTGCTGGCTCAAGCTGCAAATCCCAAACCCAACCCGGTGGAAGTTTTTACTTAATGCTAAAGGGAGAATTTGGTTGGTGAATCTAGGGTTGGTTAGTGCTTCTCTGAAGTGAAAGAAGAGAGGAGGAGGCAGGGCACTATCAAACCTGGAGGGCTTGCTTCAGATTTGCAAAGTGCCAGCCAGGGGCAGTGGAAGTAGGAAGTGGGGTGCGGTGGGTGCGGGCCGCCCCAGGTGTCATCACTGAGGGGATGTGTGTGAAAAAATGGCAAAAATATGTGTTTTTGAAAAAATAACTCCCGCACCCACCACATGCCCCTTCCTATGCTACTGCAGGAGCGCTCTCTCCTCAAGTGATTTCCAGAAACCAGAAGCATTGCTGCCTCCAACTTTGCAAACGAGACGTAACCGGCTGTGTTCTTAGATAAAGAAGGTATACTATTCATAGTATCAAATTAAAAATTTCAACGGAAGTAACTCATAAAGTTCAACAAATGAACAAAGCAGAAGACCCAGCGGATTGTTGTTGTTGTTCAGTCGTTTAGTCATGTCCGACTCTTTGTGACCCCATGGACCAGAGCACGCCAGGCACTTCTGTCCTCCACTGCCTCCCGCAGTTTGGTCAGACTCATGTTTGTAGCTTCGAGAACACTGTTCAACCATCTCGTCCCCTGTCGTCCCCTTCTCCTTGTGCCCTCCATCTTTCCCAACATCAGGGTCTTTTCCAGGGAGTCTTCTCTTCTCATGAGGTGGCCAACGTATTGGAGCCTCAGCTTCATGATCTGTCCTTCCAGTGAGCACTCAGTGCTAATTTCCTTCAGAATGGATGCGTTTGATCTTCTTGCAGTCCATGGGACTCTCAAGAGTCTCCTCCAGCACCATAGTTCAAAAGCATCAATTCTTCGGCGATCAGCCTTCTTTATGGTCCAGCTCTCACTTCCATACATCACTACTGGGAAAACCATGGCTTTAACTATACGGACTTTTGTTGGTAAGGTGATGTCTCTACTTTTTAAGATGCTGTCTAGGTTTGCCATCGCCTTTCTCCCAAGAAGCAGGCGTCTTTTAATTTCGTGACTGCTGTCACCATCTGCAGTGATCATGGAGCCCAAGAAAGTAATATCTCTCACTGCCTCCATTTCTTCCCCTTCTATTTGCCAGGAGGTGATGGGACCAGTGGCCATGATCTTCGGGTTTTTTTATGTTGAGCTTCAAACCATATTTTGCGCTCTCCTCTTTCACCCTCATTAAAAGGTTCTTTAATTCCTCCTCACTTTCTGCCATCAATGTTGTGTTATCTGCATATCTGAGGTTGTTGATATTTCTTCCGGCGATCTTAATTCCGGCTTGGGATTCATCCAGCCCAGCCTTTCGCATGAAGAATTCTGCATATAAGTTAAATAAGCAGGGAGACAATATACAGCCTTGCCGTACTCCTTTCCCAATTTTGAACCAGTCAGTTGTTCCATATCCAGTGGATAGGATCATTCTTTTGTCAGTTCATGCATAAGGTCCATCCATGTATTCCATCTGTCTGTTTGTAAAGTCCAAAAAATCCACATGAAAGGTTATTACAGTTCCACGAAATCCTTACACAGAGTCTACACAAGGATTTCCGGAATATTGGCCTTGTTTCGCCATCCTGGGCTTCATCAGTACTTAAAGCTCTAAGAAATGCAAATAAATACAATATCACGATCTCACACATTTTACAGCAAAAATAATATAAAGCCATAAACAACTATACATACCATATGTGATATTACAGGATAGTGGATCTTATGGCATAATAGTAGCTGCGGTAAGTAGCAACTGTTTCAAAGTAGGGTTATATGGAGAAGTGCAAAATTGATTGAGTTACAGGTGTTGGCAATCCACAGATACCAAATATCTTCCTCAAAGTGACCCTTATGGCACAGCAAAAGTAAAACCAAACTTAATCCATGTTCAGATGATATACATGTAAACATTAATACAAACTCATACATAAATGTAAACAATTTTTGGATCTAAAGTAATGGCAATCCTCAGATGTACAATTAAGTACACAAAAGAAACCACTTGGCCCACAGAAGTGATCTGCCTTATCCAGAGGCATAGCTAGGTGAGGTGGGGGGCACTGGGCGTTACACCAGGGGGGCTGCAGTGTGCCTGAGCAAACCGGTCTCTCCTGAGTGGGAAGCAGTGGGCGAACTGCCTGCAAGCTCCATGCTGCTTTTTCGAGCAGCGTGGGGCTTGCGTCTGCCCACCACCTCAGCCACCCTACAGCTGAGGGGGAGGCTGCAGAGAGGCTCCACGCAGTGCACCCTGCCTTAGCTTGCCCCGCCTCCTTGGGCAGCTCACTCCGCCCCCAGCTGCAGGGTGTGCACGCTGCCCGAGGCACCCGAGCGGTTAGCTATGCTGCTGGGCAGGGCCAGCCCAAGATATTTTGCTGCCTGAGGTAAACCAGAAAATGACGTCCCCCTGGGAATCCTGGGTACCTTTTTAAGAGTGTTTGGTTAGAGCATGGATAGGGAATATCAGGCTCAGGGAGCAAACACAGGTCTCCAGGCCTCCCCGTTGGGGCCCGTTCTCCAGTTCTGTTTTGCTCCCTCCTTGAGTGTTTTTACTGACAGAAATTTGTCTTTGGATGGAGAGAAGGTCCTATGGCAGTGGGAGAGTGCTCACCCCACCCTCCACTTCCTTGCCCTCACCTCCTACCCCTCACCAAACCCACACCTCCTCTTTCCATTCCGCCTATTGAGCTCTCTCTCGCCTTTGCATCATGGCTTATTGGCTGGAGACAGAAGCTGCTCTCTTGCAAAGCTGGGATCCTGTCCATCAGGAGGCAGCTGCACATGCAGTACAGAACTTGAATGGGACTCTGTGGGTTAGCGGTTTGACGGAGGTACGAAAAATGTGGGAATGTTCAGGGATGCAGGAGAGGATATATTGTTTGATTATAGCCTTTCCAACTTGTGTAAACAAGTTCACAATTTATCAGAGTAACATTCCCCTTTTTAAACTCACAGTGGATGCGTTTGCTCAGGCTTGCTAAAACCTCTATAATAACTGTTCTGGTATTTCCCCCCTATTCCCTCATAAAATATAAGACACAACACAGACTTCTATAAAAGTATAAAAAGAGTTTACTCACATTCTGTTCACAATCAGATCCCAGAAGGCAGACTTGGAAAGTAACATACACCTGGAAACTATCCCATAAAGAAACAGTCTCTTTGTCCTCTCTTGGCTAGCCAAGAGAGCATCTTTGGCTAAGCAGATGTTGCTTCTTCGATGAAAGTAGTCACAGAGAGAGAGATGGCTGCCCTGCCCTGTGCTTTTGTTGTTACCTGCACAGGTGAGGCCACACCCACCTCTAGTCACATACAGAGAAAGTCTGTCCTAGCCCAGAAGGAAACAGGAAGTTTACCTGCTGGCTGGACAAACATTCCTCCCCATATGTAAACATGTTCACTCTAGGAATGTTGTACTTGACTGCTCTTGTGTTTCACATCCCACAAAAAAGAAGGAGCTGTGAGATCATGGGGAGGAGAAATGCTATGGTGAAACAAGGGGGATGAAATGGGGAAGAAAAATGCCAGGGAGGAAAGCAGTGGGAGAATCAAGGAATACTTTCCCTCCCCTTCCATTCTCCTCCATTTCATCTCCCTTGCTTCACCCAAGCAAGACTATGTGAGAAGATGCCAGTGACCTTAAAGCCCAGCTAAGAGCTGCCTGTAACCAAGTGATAGATAAGAAATTAGCCGCCTGTCAGAGCTGCCTCTAGGTCCCAGCTCACAGAGGACCAACGCGAGGCTGTCGTTATGTACAAAAGTCTTTATTGAGGTTCAGTTTCCATTTCAAAGCCGCAGCGCGCAGCTCTACGTCTTACACCCTAGACCGGCGAAGTACCGTCTGAGTCTCCTCCCCTATGACACCAGTTTAAGATCCTAGCCCTGCTCCACCTTTTACGCTGCTCTCTCCTCCTCTGGGTCCTCCTGCCCGCTGGGGCATTGCCCTTTCTGGACTCTTCCGACGCTGAGTCGCTCAGCTCCTCCCCCTCCCTCCGGCGGGCTTTAGGACCCGGTTCCCAATCCTCATTCTCTGCTGTCCCGCGCTCCTGTACATTTGAACTTGCCTCTCGCGCCAACCCAGTGACCTTCCTCCTGACCGTTACACTACTTCTGTCACTGCTTCCCTCTTCCGGGATACTGGCCGGATCTGACCTCCCCTCCGTTGTCTGACTCTCCGATGGAGGTGTGGTCAGCCCTGCCTTATCTTCTCTCCCTGGTGGGGAATGCACTGGCCCCGATCCTTGGGACTCTTCCCCCCCCCACTCTGCTCTGGTGGGGAAGCTGGTCCTGACTTCCAACTACTGCTCTGGGAGTCCCTGCTGCCCCCTTGCTCCTGGGGCGTTCCCCTTGGGAACCCCCTACCCCTGGCCACTGGCGCCCCCTTCTGTGAATCTTCCGATTCGCTGGAGAGGCTCATGGAATCCCTCGGTCCACTGTCCTCTTCTCCTACGCTCCCCTCGGATTCTTCCCCTTCGCTCTCCATCTCCTCTCTTCCCTGTGCCTCTGCTCCTGAACCCCTGACACCGCCTTATCAGCAGGTGTCTGAACATGAGATAAGAAATATGCTTGGCTAATTAAAGGCTCCTAGATCACCCAAGGACGCAGGTGGCGCTGTGGGTTAAAGCCTCAGCGCCTAGGGCTTGCCGATTGAAAGGTCGGCGGTTTGAATCCCTGCGGCGGGGTGCGCTCCCGCTGCTCGGTCCCAGCGCCTGCCAACCTAGCAGTTCGAAAGCACCTCCGGGTGCAAGTAGATAAATAGGGACCGCTTACCAGCGGGAAGGTAAACGGCGTTTCCGTGTGCGGCTCTGGCTCGCCAGAGCAGCGATGTCACGCTGGCCACGTGACCCGGAAGTGTCTCCGGACAGCGCTGGCCCCTGGCCTCTTAAGTGAGATGGGCGCACAACCCCAGAGTCTGTCAAGACTGGCCCGTACGGGCAGGGGTACCTTTACCTTTACCTTTAGATCACCCAAAAGAAGGTCTGGGCATGAGAGGAGCCACTTCTGTACATCACTTCAGCATTTCCAACACATTAATAAAGTGTTTTTGGATGGTGTTTTAAGAAGCTTTAAGTTGGTCATGCCTGTACTTCAGTTGACACCAGAGGCACCAGCTTACAAGGATGATTGGGAGGGGCAACACCACGCGTGTGACGTCAGGACATTGAGAGGAGCTGGGGGTGGAGCCGAACATGGCAGCTGTATGGCTTCAATGGCCAGTGGCTCCTCCTCTGCCTTCTCTTGACGCTGCCACCAGTAGGAGGCTGCTT
The DNA here is from genome assembly GCF_951804945.1 of Podarcis cretensis. Taxonomy (NCBI): domain Eukaryota; kingdom Metazoa; phylum Chordata; class Lepidosauria; order Squamata; family Lacertidae; genus Podarcis; species Podarcis cretensis. Next base: position 58,083,529 of record NC_137174.1, on the reverse strand, counting down.
TGACCCTCCTTCCCCTCCACGGCAGGAAGAGGAGGAGGAGAAGCCACCCACTGGAGCCACATAATGGTTGGCTTTGTCCTTCACCTCCACACATTTGTAACATTGGGGGGGGTGGCTATCCCAACACCCAAAATATAGGGGGGCCAAAAGAGCTTGGCCCCCTGGAGCTGCTGCCCCTACTTGACACTGTCTCCTTGGAAGAAGAGAAGAAGAAGAGTTTGGATTTGATATCCCGCTTTATCACTATCCTAAGGAGTCTCAAAGCGGTTAACAATCTCCTTTCCCTTCGTCCCCCACAACAAGCACTCTGTGAGGTGAGTGGGGCTGAGAGACTTCAAAGAAGTGTGACAAGCCCAAGGTCACCCAGCAGCTGCATGTGGAGGAGCGGAGACGCGAACCCAGTTCACCAGATTACGAGTCCACTGCTCTTAACCACTACACCACACTGGCCGACTGTGGGGTTTTTAACAGGGCCCTTGTCTGGTTCTCCAGCAGCTGGCTTTTTATGAGTTAGAGGGGCTGGAGATGTTACTTGGGACTCAATTGTACATCCGGGGAAGCACCAAGTCATTCATTCATTCATTCATTCATTCATTCATTCATTCATTCATTCATTGTGTTTGACTAAAAGCCACTACAAATGGAAGCACCATGTACTCAGCCTAGGTGGGGTGGGGGACAGGGTGCGCTTAAGTAGACAGCCCCTCCAAAAATGAAGGGGAAATGTGTGTGCATCCTATGGGGCAAATGCAGGCTTCAGGAGAGCCCCACCGCCAGCCCCACAAGCTGGGGGGACAGCGGGGAGGCGGAACGCGCCCAGGCTTAGCTTCAGCCGTGGGAGCCCGGCTTTCCCTGTCCCAGCCCCGTGCCTGGGGGGGGGGGGGAAATAATTTCCCCCCCTTTATTTCCCCCCCCCCAAAAAATTTAGGTGCATCCTATGGGCCGGTGCGTCCTATAGGGTGAAAAATACGGTATATCTTGTCCTCATCTCTGTGTTTATTAATTTTATATACTGTTTATTTGACAAAGACCACTAATCTGCCTGTCTTCACATAGCATAGTGGGGCAGGTTTGGGGACATAGGAGCCCCATCCAAGGAAACCTCCAATCTCAAACTGTTGGAAGGTTGCAGCACCTGCTGTGGCTGTGAAGACTGATACAGGAGAGACATGTTTTGTTGCAGCTGGGGAAGGTGAAGGCGCCTGGTTTTGCTGCTGCAGATGCACCATGGCATTTCTTCTGTCTACTCTCCTCCCGGTGGCTTTTCTCCTCTGGTAACTGGTATGGATCCTGTACTTTGCAGCTAAATTTGCATCTTTAGCCTTTAGAAGGTGTGATGGACTCAGGATATGCTTTAATGCCTTTCAGGAGGCAAAGCTGGAATCAGAGTTTACGATAGGATATCTCAGGTCACATTAGAGTTATGTCAATTTTCTTCCTCACGCCATGGTCTATAGCAGGGGTCAGCAAACTTTTTCAGCAGTGGGCCGGTCCACTGTCCCTCAGACCTTGTGGGGGGGGGGCGGACTATATTTTTTTTGGGGGGGGATGAACTATGCCCCACAAACAACCCAGAGATGCATTTTAAATAAAAGGACACATTCTACTCATGTAAAAACATGCTGATTCCAGGACCCTCCATGGGCCGGATTTAGAAGGCGATTGGGCTGGAACTGGCCCCCAGGCTTTAGTTTGCCTACCCAAGGTCTATAGAGATCAACCACAGAAATAAATTCAGATTCACACACTCCATTTAAGAGCGCTTTAGCACTGCAAACCAAACAGAGCCATAAAGACCATTTGGAAATAATAATAAAAATATATGTAATGTAATGAAGTCATCTTGTGGACTTAAACTAGAACAACTGTTAGGACAAGGTCATATCTGCACCAGACATTTAAAGCAGTTTCATACCACTTTAAACAGCCATGGCTTCCTCCCAAAAATCTGAAGAACTCTAGTTTATCAATGGTGCTGAGTGTTGTTAGGATATCCCTATTCCCCTCACAGAGCTACAATTCTTAGAGTGGTTTAACAATCAACTTCACTTCCCAAGGAACTCTAGGAAGTGTAGCTCTGTGAGAGGAACAGGGATCTCCTAACAACTCTCAGCACCCTTAACAAACCACAGTTCCCACCTACTCCTCTCCTTCTGTTTCTTCCTCTCCCAGGTGCCCAATGCTGGCATCCATTGTTTTGTTTTTGCTTTAACTATTTATTTTGTGCTTTTATCCTGTAATTTTTTTGCTTGTGATCCACTCTTAGATCTTCTGATGAAGAGCGGCATATAAATCTAATAAATAATAATGATGGTTGCGGTGGTGGAGGATTATCTCTTGTGTTCAGCATAGGATGGGGAGACATCAGGAGATGTGGACAGGTAGCAAGGAGAGCCTGGGACAGTTTTCTCATGCTTAGACTTTGAATTTCTGCTTAGGCATGTCTGCTACCATTGTTGGTCGAAGAAGAGAATGGTTTATTTCTCCCATCACTGGAAACAGGGAAAATGACATCACACACTCTCTCCACCTATGGTGCTCTGGTCTGGGTAAGCCAGTTTAGAAATTTACAGCTCTGTAGTCATTTGCCCCTAAACTTACTAATTAGCAAGAATAGGCATTTGTTGAAATTGACAGCAATCTCCTCTAATATCTTGAGCTGTAGGGACCAAGGGCTATGATTACTTCTGCAGTTTTGTTCCCACTTTAGGTTTCTCATGAAGAAATGTCAGTTCTCCATCTGGAAGGGAATTCCTGATTTCATGAGCTTACCCCCTTAATTGCCACCATCAACAATGATCCCACAGAGAAAGCAAGTGAAATGTTATAATCCATGTGACATCATGGCACATGTGGGGGGGGGTTGTAGTTTGGCAGGCATCTGGAACTTCCCTTTCAGCAGGGATGGTGAAGCTGTGGCCTCCAGATGGTGCTAGACTACAGCTCCCATCAACCTGACTATTGGCCAAAATGCCTGGGGGCTGATGAAGTCATGAGTCCACTTACATCTGGAGGGCTACAGGTCCCCCATCTCTGGCATTCGGTCTGCTATCATGATCAAGCCATGTGTCACCTTCCCCCTCTATCTGAAGCAGGCATAGGCAAACTCGGCCCTCCAGATGTTTTGGGACTACCATGATCCCTAGTTAACAGGACCAGTAGTCAGGGATGATGGGAATTGTAGTCCCAAAACATCTGGAGGGCTGAGTTTGCCTATGCCTGACCTGAAGCTATTGTTGGTCCTCCAACACCACCCTGCATGACATGCTTCGCCACATGAGTATCACCCTACGACTTGAACCCACATCTCTTTCTTGCTGTGTTGCTTTTTCTGGCTGAGCTGGAGGTGCTTGCTGTTCTAGCTTCTGTTCTTCCTCCTGCCAGCAGTCCTCTTCCTTGCACGATGCAAAAGTTCCCCACACAAACAGCAATGCAAATGACTCATACCCAATGGAGTGGGATTGGTTTTGCTTGGAAGCAGGGCTCCTACATCAGGACTCTAAGCCACTGTCATGAGGTTCTTCTCTGTTATTCAGTCTTCCTACCCACATGACCACAGTGGCAGGGGATTGTGGTCTCTTTTTGGTGCTGTGTGAACTGGGATGGCTGAAATGGGAGTCATTCTGCCACCACAGTGCATCGATTGGTGCCTCCTGGGCATGGGTAATGATGGGGCATTGTGCAATTGGTAGATGGTGCTGGAGTAGCCAGGGATGCTGTGAAAGTGTCTGTTGTCATGGCTAACTTCTCTCTTGTTTCTACAGCTATCCTTGAACTTTCTATTTAGTTGCAATCCTATGTACTTGCAGCAGCAACATTACGCTGGCCTTAATAATAATTTTATTATTTATACCCCACCCATTTGGCTGGGTTTCCCCAGCCACTCTGGGCGGCTTCCAAGAAAATATAAAATAGCACTGACAACAGCAGAGGTTCATCTATGCAACTGCTCTCAAGTATTTCTGTCTTGACCCTCAGTTTCCTGGGATCTCTTCCATGTAATCACACTCATTGTGTCCTTTCCATGATACCTGGGCTCTGTCATAACACTCTCAAACAAGGCAAAAGTTTGCAATCACCCTTTATTCCCTCCCTACATACAATTACCCAAACGCTAGCACTTCTCCTTTTGCATAGCCATTGAGTTATCCACGATAAGACCATAGCAAAGAATCAGAGAGAAATTTTGGCACTCCTCATGTCTGAAGCATGAAAAATTAGAAATTGTGTGACTGGGAAATTTGTGGGGTTATGGAACTCTCTACCTAATGAAATCAAGCAGGTATCGTCTGTTTTAAGCACCAGCTTAAGTTGTTGATGTTTCAGGAAGCCTTATGAAAAAGATGTGGCCACCATGACCAATAGCCCTTGATAGCCTTATCCTCCATTAATAATCCTCTTTTAAGCCATCTAAGTTGGTGACCACTACCACGTCACATGGCAGTGAGTTCCACAGTTTAACTACATGCTGAATTACATGCACATTAGGAATTTTGTGTTATCTCCTGACATTGTTTTAATCACAGCATCTCCTTTGTCTATGGCACAATACTGTTTGATATAATGGAGCAAACTGTCTCGCTTTTACAGACATCCACTTTAAAAAGCAATATTTTGCCCCATTGTGCCGATATATGTGAATATTTTGATTATTGTGGGGAATCTACTCAAGACATTGCAGATTATAGGTGCTCTTGAATGTGTTCAATCCTTTTGGACCTAGTTACATCAAGGGGATGAGTAATAAGGCATTCCCCAGCAGGAGCTAGTCAATCAAATCTGAGCTGCCTGGCTCTGAATCGGCCTCAGCAGCTTTGAATCACAGGCTAGGAGTAATGAAATAGGAGCTTACTGCTAACACTTGAACCACTCCACCAGCTTGTCCAGGTGCGGATGGCATTACAGTGTAATTTACTGCCCAAGGAGCCACTGGGCAGCCCCTTCTAAAAGATTGCTTCCAATAGTTCTAGAGTTTATACCTAGTTCTCTGCTTCAGGAAGGATTTGCAGCTATGATTTGTACCCCGTGTAGCTCTATAAATACCGTTCCCAGCCTGTTATATACAACGACAGCCCTACACCTTTCTTGGTGATATATCCCCTTGCCTGCGCACTTGTCTGCAAATAATTTTTTGCTTTGAGCTGTATTGTGCTGTCAAGTTCAAGGAGGAGATAAAACAGAAGAATAATCCAGCCAGCAGCAGAGGCCCCATCTAAGGCTGGTGGCGACCTCAAGCAATGCGGTGGTTTGGGTTGCAGTCTTGCAGAGAAACAGGCAATAGCCTCTTCCCCAAGTGACCACATCTCAACCTTCTTTGGAGCTCCATCAGCTAAGTCTCATGCTCTTAGCCATCAGCATGTATCCTGCAAACACACTGCCCTCAGCTTCTAAGCACACTCAGGTCTTATCTACACATGATGTCAACTGCATCATCTGCAGTCATGGTGAGGTGCAGGGCCTCTGCCAGTCAGTAGAGTGGCTGGTGTAGTGTGGTGGAGCCGTGGAACCACTCTCCTGACACCGGCATTGTTGCAGCTTGTCTAGACAATGCAGAGGTGGGGCAGGATGGTGGCCAGGGACTGGATGCATGGATGTGCCCATGGGGAGTGCTGGATTGGCTCCACTGCTGGACCCACACAGCCTTGACCTTGTTGATATCCAACTCCACCAGCATCCAGGTTAGCTGCAATGATGTTGGTGTTGAGAGGGCACCTCTGCAGCTCCATCCCACCCCAGTGGCCTCTACTGCTGTAGACAGGGCTGGTCCACCCATGAGGCAGACTAAAGCAGCTGCCTCAGGTGGTAGAATCCCTGTGGGCACCCCATCCAACCCTGCTGCCACTACCAGATAAGTGAGGAGTGGCAGCAGCGGCTTCTGCCAAGATCTCAAAAGATCTCACAGACCTCTCATGAGATCTTGCCAGAAGCTGTGGTGTGGTGCAACCTCAGTAGACAAGGCAGTGGTGATGGATGGTCATGGGGGGGGGCAGTGAAACAGGATGGATCACCCTTATAGACAATACTGAGCTTGATAGAGCAATGGCCTGACTTTGTGTTAGGAGGGTGAGACTCTGCCTTATACAGAATCAGACCATTAATCCATCTGACCTAGTAGCCCTGACTGAAAGGGGCTTTCCAGGGTTTCAGACAGGAGCCTTTCCCCATCCCTACATGGAGATGCAAGAGACTGAACATGGGACCTAAAGTATGTGCCTTTTCACTGAGCTGCAGATGTCTTCTCTGTTCTCCTGGGAGGAATACTTTCCCCACCACTGGTCTTCCAATGCCCTAAACACCCAGGTCTGTTCTGGGATTGCTCAATGGATGGAGGAAAATAGCTGTTGCTTAAGTATTGGCTATGGCTGTCTGGGTTGCTCAATCAGCTGAAAGCAGCTGCCTCCCTTGCCCATCATTGAGAGATACTTTATCCTCCTCTATCTCATGTGCAGTGCTGAAGTTCCTAGTGCATGTTTTGTGAAGGGCGTAACTCCGTCTAACCTCCTCCTGTAAAGATTCTAACTGCCCCATTGAGGCTGGTCCCTTAGAGCATATGAGGCACTGCCCACCAACCTAAGCCTGCCCTCAGCCAATCCTCACCTGCCTGCCTTCTTGTGAACTTGTCACTTCCTCCTCCTTAGCCTCGCTGCCTTGCAAACTTAGCAGGGTGGAGGAGGATGGGGACAAAACTAGAACTAGCTGGCTCTGCCTATCATTGGCTCTGGCACCGCCTACTCTTGGGCACCCTGCCTTCTGCCCCACCTGTCCCAAGGGGCACCAGCCACCAGTGGTAACTGCTGTCAAGACTCATACTCTCTGGCAGGAGCTGCCCTGTCCTCCTGGATGCGAGTGGCACTGTGGTCTAAACCACTGAGCCTCTTGGACTTGCTGATCGAAAGATTGGCAGTTTGAATCCCCGCAACGGAGTGAGCGCCCGTTGCTCTGTCCCAGTGTGATGGCCTGGGACTCGGACTCAGACTCAGACCCAGAGGAGTCTCAGTCCACACTGGATCCTTTGCCTCAGGTGGCATCTGAACCAAGTCTGGGGCCTGATTCTGAAGAGCCCCAGTCAACACAGGTTCCCCTGCAACAAGCACCAGCTAGGCTGAGTCAGGGGCCTGAGCCTGCCCTGGCTCCAGATGCAGGGATTACCTCGTTGCCTTCAGCTGGGCAATCACTTATAGCTGCTCCCCTACCAGTTGGGTCAGGAGAGGCTGAGGCGGCCTCTGGGTCTAGTAACGCACCGCCATCTCCCGAGCTGCAGAGACTAAGGTGTGAGAGAAGGAGAGACCTGAGTACTCGCAGGAGGAGTGCTCAACTTTGGGCGAGACAGGGAGGTGAGTCACCAGGGGATCAGGACCGGCCGTTACTCTGACAAAGATAAAAGGCTGTTGGACCCTGCCCCAGGTTGTGGGAGCAACATTGCTGTTTGCTAGAACCTGCCTGAGACCCTGTGCCTGACCTTGCCTGGTTTCCTGTCTCGTGTCCTGCCCCAGCCCTGTCGGACTGACTCCGCGTCAAACCCTTGGATTTGGGACTGGACCTGGACTGCGTTGCTCGGGTTACTCCCGGGTCCAGCACACCCAGCTCCTGCCAACCTAGCAGCTCAAAAGCACGCCAGTGCAAGTAGATAAATAGGTACCACTGTGGCAGGAAGGTAAACGGCATTTCCGTGCGCTCTGGCACTTGACACGGTGTCTCGTTGCAGCAGAAGCGGTTTAGTCATGCTGGCCACATGACCCGGAAAGCTCTCTGTGGACAAACGCCAGCTCCCTCAGCCTGAAAGCGGGATGAGCACCGCAACCTCATAGTCGGCTTTGACTGGACTTAACTGTCCAGGGGTCCTTTACCTTCATCTTTACCTGTTCTGGGTGCTCTTACCTGCTCTGCTGTTATAAATAAATGGGTATTATTTATTTTTTAACTCTGGTTGACAAATATCAGCACATTTTGCACCTGGTGTTTTGGCAGGATCTTCTGCCCTAAAGTTGGTTGCAGTTACCTGGTGATGCTCCATCATGTTATTTTATTTGTTAGTTAGAATGATTTATACCAAGTCCTTTGTCGTAGGGCTGCAAACAAAATATGAAAAGGGTATGTACTGTATTCAATTTTAGTAGGATCCTAAATATAATTTCCTCCGTGGCCACAAGAGGGAGCAATAAGCCTACATGTTTCATTGCAGGTTCCATTTGGGAGCTGAAAATCATGCACAGCATTCCTTCTGTGCCTGGAGGAAATTGCCAGTTTCAGCAGAAGATATAAAAAGGAATAGGTCCCCTTCAGCCTTGTGTAAATAAACCCAAGTTGAAGAATAGGGGACATTAAAGAAAGTGCTTTCGTGAGTGGCTGTATTTTTAATACACCAATGTCTTCTCACATCCACTTGCGATACATATAATGTGTTGTCAAATATTGTTCTAGTATGCCTCAGAATGAATGAAACTTCCCCAAGGGCAGTTAAAATACAATTCAGATGGCTTGGCAAGTGAAGCTCAACTTGCCGTAGCCTGACAAGCAGGAGAGAGAGAGAGAGAGAGAGAGAGAGAGAGAGAGGGAACATGTGTGCTTTCCAACATGTGAATGTATGTTTTAACAAAAGTTGAAATATAAGTATTGCTGCTGGGTATTACAATTCAAAAGTTTTCATGTAGACTAGTGGGAAATATCAGAAAATTTGTTGTTGTTGTTGTTGTTGTTGTTGTTGTTTTATACCTTTATTTATTTACAACATATCTAAAAATATAATAAAAACATCAATACTTAAAAACTGCCTTCAAATGTCTTCTAAAAGTCAGATAGTTGTTTATTTCCTTGACACCTGAAGGGAGGGTGTTCCATAGGAAGAGTGCCACTACCGAGAAGGCCCTCTGCCTGGTTCCCCCACCACAAGCTGACAGCATACATGCCACGCTGCATTGAGGCAGTAATTGATGAAAAAGGGGCCCAAACCAAGTACTGAGTACATATGCATGGTTCTACTTCTAAGAGGTCCAATATTGCTCTATTTGCAATCCTTGTTTTGCTGATTTCATTTAATATTCTAATTTTCTGAGTGTTAATTTGGAGTTTTCATCAGCTGTACGCCATGATCACCACAATTATAACAAATAAAGGCTTGACATATCTCACTTTGCATGTCATGAGTGTATCTCATATATTAGTTTCACCTTTTAAGTTGAATTACTGAAATAAATGAACTTTTCCATGATATTCTAATTTTCCGAGTTTCATTGTAATCAGTGGCATAGCGTGGGGGGTGCAGGGGGGGCCGGCCGCACCGGGCGCAACATCTGGGGGTTAGGGTTAGGGATAGGGTTAGGGGGCGCAAATCCAGGGTTAAGGGGCGCAAATTACTTGCCTTGCCCCGGGTGCTGACAACCCACGCTACGCCACTGACTGTAATTAGTCATTAACTTTTTGAGGGAAGGATAATAACCTCTTGAAAAACTGGGTTTGTTTGTTTGTTTGTTTGTTTGTTTGTTTGTTTGTTTGTTTGTGAGAAACACATTTTTTCACACTTATTCTTGGTTTTAACAGCAGCCTGGAATGCAGACATGTAGCAGGTGAAGGCAGCTTTTCCTAGCATTGAGAAAAGTAGAATCATAGAATCATATAGCCCCTGCAATTCCTGGAAACCTTTATCAGCTACACTACGGAATTCTAGACTGCTGTCAAGGGCATTGGAGCCAGATCAGATTTGAGAAAGGTGGAAAGCCCTATGCAAAAGTTCCAGCGTATAAATAACCAATCAATGCTAAGCCTTGGTGAGTTTAATGGAGGCATGTGTGTGCTTAAGTTATTTGCAGGATCAAAATTGAGCACAGTGCTTTGAAGGGTTTGACTCCTCACCACCAAGCTCTATTGGACTCTTAAGCACAGTCACTTTAAGTGACAAGCGTGATCTGCTTCCTGAAAGCTTTCATCAAAGTCCTGTCCTTTGAGAATGTGAAAAAGGAAGGTAAATGAAAAGGTATTTTTTATTTTAAAAAAACCCAGTAAGTTAGATATTCATAAAAAGAAACGCTTTTCTTAAGTTATCAAAATTGTTTATCCTGAGGATATTGCAAGGCTTCTCCATATTTTGATGAATGCCTCTCTTTGACAGGGTCTCAGCAAGCTGTCTTTTGACATCTCAGTTCCTACTCACACCCTCCCTCCTTCCTACTCACCCCCGTCCTAGAAGTATTTCATCTTATTATTTTTCATCTGGAGAGCAACCTCTGAGAGACAGGCAGGGAACGGCAGGCCGTGCTCAAGTGACAAGGGATTGACACATTCTTGGGAAGGCCAGTTAGAGCAAGTTGTCTCAAGCCTTCGCTGTCGCCAGCGCAGAAGCTGAAGCCCTCTGAAGGCGGCAAGGGGGAAAGGCGCTCCGCTGTCACTTCCTGAGCGTTCCTGGTCATTTCTCAAAAAGGCGTGATGAGACTCACGCTCAGTCACATCCTCAGAACCGGAGAAGATAATTGTTACTCCCAAAAAATTAAGTGGGAGCACTCTGGCCAAGAATTGAGGAGAAGAAGGAAAACCTATCGAAACAGGAAGTTGACATTTGTAGAAAAATGGGTCAGTGCCACCACATCATCGGGAAGAGGCCTTGCCCAGTGCCATGTGGCTTCAGTGGTCATGGCTTCTCCTCTCTTGAGCTCAGGAGGAGTCTGTCTTTGATGCTGTGCTGCACTCAACTTGTTTCCTCTGCCCCCTCAATATTGGGGAGGGGGGGAGGAACTGAACTAAGGAATATTAAGGGGGCTGATGACACCTCTGCCCGCTAGCGTTGGTGCGCCTGGACTGTGCTAATCTTGTTCAAACGCCTAAAGAACTTGGGTCTTGGATATCTGAAAGACCATCTCCATCCCTACTGATGTTCTCAGGCATTGCAATGTGCAGAGGAAGCTCTTGGTAGTTCTGCCACCCTCAGAGGTGTGAGGAATGGCAGCCTGGGAGATGGCTTTCTCTGTGGCAACAGCCCCTAAGTTGTATAACTCCCTCCCCATAGAGGTGTACCTAGCATCTCCATTGCACAGCTTTCACCGTATGCTGAATATATACCTCTTTACCTGGCTTTGACAGTTAAGGTATTTTGTTTCATGGGATCTCTGTCCTCTGCATTCATACTTGTCAGAGCTGCCTCTAGGTCCCAGCTCACAGAGGACCAACGCTAGGCTGTAGTTATGTACAAAAGTCTTTATTGAGGTTCAGTTTCCATTTCAAAGCCGTAGCGCGCAGCTCTACGTCTTAAAGCCTAGACCGGCGAAGTACCGTCTGAGTCTCCTCCCCTATGACACCAGTTTAAGATCCTAGCCCGGCTCCATCTTTTACGCTGCTCTCTCCTCCTCTGGGTCCTCCTGCCCGCTGGGGCATTGCCCTTTCTGGACTCTTCCGACGCTGAGTCGCTTAGCTCCTCCCCCTCCCTCCGGCGGGCTTTAGGACCCGGTTCCCAATCCTCATTCTCTGCTGTCCCACGCTCCTGTACATTTGAACTTGCCTCTCGCGCCAACCCAGTGACCTTCCTCCTGACCGTTACACTACTTCTGTCACTGCTTCCCTCTTCCTGTACACTGGCCGGATCTGACCTCCCCTCCGTTGTCTGACTCTCCGATGGAGGTGTGGTCAGCCCTGCCTTATCTTCTCTCCCTGGTGGGGAATGCACTGGCCCCGATCCTTGGGACTCTTCCCCCCCACTCTGCTCTGGTGGGGAAGCTGGCCCTGATTTCCAACTACTGCTCTGGGAGTCCCTGCTGTCCCCTTGCTCCTGGGACGTTCCCCTTGGGAACCCCCTACCCCTGGCCACTGGCGCCCCCTTCTGTGAATCTTCCAATTCGCTGGAGAGACTCATGGAATCCCTCGGTTCACTGTCCTCTTCTCCTATGCTCCCCTCGGATTCCTCCCCCTCGCTCTCCATCTCCTCTCCTCCCTGTGCCTCTGCTCCTGAACCCCTGACAATACTGTTCTGTTCCATTTGGAACAGGCTGATGTGTTTTTAAATTGTTATGGTTTATTATTATTATTATTATTATTATTATTAATACTCCGCCCATCTGGCTGGGCTTCCCCAGCCAATCTGGGCAGCTTCCAACTAAATATTAAAATACCGTAATACATCAAACATTAAAAGATTCCCTAAACAGGGCTGCCTTCAGATGTCTTCTAAAAGTCTGGTAGATGTTGTTCTCTTTGACATCTGGTGGGAGGGTGTTCCACAGGGCGGGTGCCACTATCAAGAAGGCCCTCTGCCTGGTTCCCTGTAACTTGGCTTCTCGCAGTGGGGAAACAGCCAGAAGGCCCTCAGCGCTGGACCTCAGTGTCCGGGTAGAACAATGGGGGTGGAGACGCTCCTTCAAATATACTGGACCGAGGCCGTTTAGGGCTTTAAAGGTCAGCACCAACACTTTGAATTGTGCTTGGAAACGTACTGGGAGCCAATGTAGGTTTTATAGTTTTGATGATTGTATGTTATCTTGTAACCCACACTGAGAATTTATGGTGAAGGGCAGTTAAGAAATCTTATAAATAAACCAACCAGCTCCAGCTCAGCCATTATCCGGCATCATGTTTACAGAGAGCCAAAACAGGCTGAGTTTAAACGCCTAAACCACTTTTGATGTATTTTCAACTATTGGAAATGAAGATCACCCTTACAAACTCCTGTGCTTTAAGAAACAAAAAATGTTGAGTCAAATTCTGGTAGATCTCTGTTCTTCTCCATTCCAGATACTTCTCCAGTCCACACACATTTCACAGTAGAATTTCAAATTTCCCATAAGAGTATTTTTCAACAAAATCAGCAATATTCTTCACACACGGTCGTACAGATTTTCCAAGGCTCTATTAAAGTACAAAACAAATCCAACTGGTATTTTAGCACTGCCAGCTCTTCAGGCCTTCAGTGACTCTCTCCACTTAGGAGGCTTTATGTGCTCATGTCTTAAGGAGCTGCCATTATTATTAATAGTAGTTGCAGTACATTTATAGCACATCTCTGAGGAACTCCAGGTGGCATACATGGCTCTCTCACTATCTGTTTTATCCTCACAACAACCCTGTGAGGTAGGTTAGGCTAAGAAAAAGTGACTGGCCCAAGGTCACCCAGTGAGTTTCATGGCTGAGTGGGGACTTGAACCATGGTCTCCCAGGTTCTAGTCTGATGCTCTAACCGCTACACCACACTTATACAAAGTCTCAGGTCACTGGTACATCTGGCTCAGTACTGTCTACACAGCCCAGCTCTCCAGATTTCAGACAGAAACTTTTCCAAGCTGAACATGGAGATCTAGGAAACAAATCTAGAAACTTCTGTATGTAAAGATGTGGTTGGCCATTGGGCTATAGCCCAGTGATATGACCCAGTGGTTTAGTTCAGTGGTAGAGCTCACTGGTAATGATGTTTTTTGTAGTAGCCATGATTCTTAAAAAAGCAGCATCAGCATTAGTCCTGTGCATAAACACAAATAAATGAAGCCAGCAAAAGGAATAAAAATCAAGAAGGGGATTGCAGATAGGAAGCTTATGAACAAAACCAACACACTGGGCCATGAAAGTATATACCCACCAGACTTCTGCTGTGCAAAGCTGAAAGATACACAGTTATTTTCTCACAGAAGAAAGCAAGTAACTAATTCAAAGCCTCGTGAAATCAGTGATGGTCTTTCAAGAATTTCATTTTGCCAGAACTCAAAATTCAAACGTTCCACAGTATGGTCACAAAAGAGCAAATACTAAAATGACAACACGCTGAAATACAAATTCAGCCTTTCATCATCCGGCATCAGATCAAAATTACATCTCAGTGTAAATATAGAATTGATGTGGGGTGGGCAGGAGGGGAGGAATGATCAACAACACTTCTTTGAACATGATCTTTTAAATTTTGGTTGAATTGTGTGTTGCTGAACTGTGCAGTTGTTTGAAACCAGGCAAAATATCCCCATCCATTTCCCTTTCAGTATGTTTTCAGGCATATTGACCAATAGCCTGGAGACTCTTCAAATCTTGCTGAGTTGGTGATGATTAAGTTTTAAACTGATTCCATTTGAATGTCTTCCGAACCTGAAGTCCTTCAATATCTGGTGATACACAAGGTAGATTCTTCAGATACCTAAAGAAATTCCTGCAGCCCAGCCTGTTTGTTTGTTTTTTTAAATTATATAGTTATGAAAACTACAGTTGCCTATTTTAAAGTGCACACTTCCTTTTCCTAGTTCTGGTGATTTGTCATCAAGAAAAAAGCATGAAAGCATTTTTAAAAATCCAAAATGTATTTGGGAATGTCATGAGAATTCTACATGGATCTTACTGGTTTTTTTAAGATCCTGGTCCAGCTGGAGTTGATACAATGCCTCAGTTGTCAGTTAGTGATGTGTTGCTATCCACCTTCTATACAACCAGACTTTGTCCTGATTCTTAAATACTAATGATCCTACCTTTGCTGGTCCATTTGTTGGCCTGCTGGAAATGATTATATAAATATGGTGCCTCAAGTTTCAATGCAGCTATGATGTGCATGTAAGTCAGCAAACGTTTTCTCCCATGCTAACAAGTACTGGCCAAGCCATGCAACTTCACTGGGTAATGTATACAATGACAATGGATTGTATCCTGTGTTGCCTTTGCTTAGGCAGGCCAGGATCACTGGCAGAGAAAGAGGGGTGTGGGGGGAGCGCACAGCCCCTAGCAGCACTATCCCGGTGGGGCGCCATCGCAGCTGCCCCTACCCACGCTGGGTGCCACGCCCCTGGGATGCGAGCCATGCCCCCCGGGATGCATGCCAGCCACGCCCCCACCTGGTCTCCGCCCCCTGGTGAAGCTCCGTCATCGGCCAGGATACACAATTTTTGCTAATTCTCCTTCTCACTTAAACCTCACATTGTCTCCCTCCCAATAGTTGCTCTGCAGGATCGGCAGACTGGAACAAAACAGGCAATAGCACAGTGAGAAGGTCAAGAAAATCTAGGGCCCCAAATGTGTGACCAGAAATGCTTCTTCCTGCTAACAGAAGTGGTTTTAGGATAGTGTGCACTGGGTACCACCCTACAGGTGCCACAACAATGCTGTAGAGCAGGCACGTCCAACAGGTAGATCCTGAACTGGTAGATCACTTGACATCTGTGGTAGATCAGTGGCTCAACAACTTTGGCTCCCCTAAAAAAGGGGGTAGATCACTGCCAGTTTTTAATTCTGTGAGTAGATCGCATTTCACAACCCCTGCTGTAGAGCAGAGCACGAGAAACGGGGGGGGGGGGGGGCGCCAAATTTTAGTGTCACACAAGATACCACTGAAATGTGAGAGCCCAAAGTCCATCACTGCTGCTAAGGCAGGCTTGGGGAACCTTTGGCCCTCCAGATGTTGCTGAACTACTGTTGCATCCCTGCCCACTAACCATGTTTGGTAGGGCTGATGGGAGTTGTAGTTCTGCAGCAGCTAGAAGACCAAAGTTTCCTCAAGACAAAAAGCCTCCACTGAATGCAACCCTTTGTCCTCACATGTGAGACTTGAGTTGCCTCTTGAGCTTCTCAAGTTGTTTAAGCAGGTGTCTTCTCATTTCGTGTGTTGGGAAAGTGAAGGCAAAACATTTGTAATGGGAAGAGCATTCTGATCAGTATTGTGTATTATTACATTTGCATTGCAAACCTGATTGACTCTCATTTCAAAGAGTCATCTGGTGTGTGTGTTTTAAAAAAACAACCACCTTGGAGTTCCACATATTGCCCTATCTGCTTTACTTTCATTATATCCCATTTGAAAGTCTACATGTTTGTTTTCATTCATTCATTCATGCTCAGCATTGCTTGAAATTAAGCACAAACTTAAGGTTGTCAAGAGGTACACAACTGCACACTCCTGCATTGCGGGGGCTTGGGGGGTACCTTCCAACTCTACAATTCTATGATTCTATACACTGAGGCTGTGAAATCAGAGCTTAAAATTAATGCATAATCCCTGCATGCTGGTGAACATGCAGTAGTCCTCTTTCTGTTTGTTCCAAGCAGAGCTTGCACAGGCAGTTGCTGTATAATCTCTGAGCTCATTTCTCACTAGAAGAATTAGCACAAAAACCAGAGAGAGAGAGAGAGAGAGCAGCTTGTCAGGGTTTCATTTTGTTTTGCCCTTTCCACTAACCTGAACTGATTTTTTTTTTCCTTTTTATTCAATTTTTTCCACATAAATTACACAAACACTTTAGAAAATGAGTACACAAAAAAAGAAACCATCTTATAAGTGCATAACTTAATAATAAAAAGGGAACTGTTGAATGCATTTCAAAACCTCACTGAAAATATTCTTTTCTGATAAATTGCCTGGCTCTGTGTATCATCCGATTTAAAATGGCAGTGATGGTTAGGTTAAAGTAAGTGAAAACTATATGCTGTAGATATCTTTTCTATATTCTTGGAGTTTGCTATAAGAAGTGCTTAAATTAATCACAAGCTTTTCCTCAACGTGATGAAAAGAAAATTGTGAAATGCTGGTCAGGAAATGGGAAAAGAGGGCTTTTCCACCCATGGCAAAGCAGACTTCTCAACCCAAAAGTAAATAAAATATTGAACAACATCATAAACGATACCAAAATAATCCATCAAGTGAAACTGCATTAGCCCTGCAAAAATGCCACAGATGCCTCAGAGTTATTAAACTATAAGTTGATCAATGCAGAGTCTGTGGTAGCCAGGAAAACTGATCACAACCTTCACACAATGGTTTGCAATGTAATGTTTACATTCAACAATAATTCCGGTTTCATTCCTTCAGCAGGGAGAAAATAAGGAAAAGGAGAGAAGCCCAAAGAATTCATCTCTGAAAATTAAAAAGAAAAAGAAAAGAGGGAGGTTCTTGTTCATCTGCAGGATCTTACTGTCTTTGGAGGCAAAAAAACAAAAACAAAAAACCCTAGCTGAAGATGCAGAGGCTGTTCAAAAACATTTCCAATTCAAACTGGTGTCATTATTTTGCTTACAAGTGAACAGTCTAAAATGTTTAAATGGGAGAACAAATCCTTCATTGCCAGTAAAACTGAATTATATGAGTGGTTTCTCTTGGAAATATTTTTTTAAAAAAGAACAACAGTAAGGTTCTTTTCTCCCCAGAAAAGTCTTTAAATGACCCTTCATGAATTTTCATAATTGGGCCTTGCAATCTCAAAGAAGAAGTAGCAAAAGCGATGCCCTTTATTGAAATACTGCCAACATTTTGCCCACTAAGAGAGTATTTGCTTGCATAGGGCACAATCTGGTTGCTGGTTCACCACTCCCTTTTCTGGGTCATAGATCTTCTCCCAATGGCATTGGGTAAGGGCAGCCATTTTGGGACGCCACAGTCCATGCACAGGCAAAGTCAAGGCTTCACTCACAGGCCGAGGCTACAGAAGTTACGCTGGTAATCTTCGAGGAGTCATCTGACCATGGCTGGAGGTTCTGGAGGGCAAAGAGAGAGGAGTTGTGAACACAGATGGGGTCTGCTTGGAGGGGCTGGTTGATGGTTTTCTGAAAGGCCTCTTGCTGGAGCTGCATGAGGATGCGATTGGCTTGCTGCCTCTCCGCTTCCCGCTCCTCTGCAGTTTGTCGCCTGGGAGAAAGATGCAGACCGTATCATTTTTCAGTACTCTTTATTTATAAGATTTGCACCCTGCCTTTCCCCCCAAGTTGCTCAAGGGATCATGTGTGGTTCTTCTTGCCCCCACTTTATCCTCAGAACAACCCTGTGAGAGTGAGGATGAGAGTCTGTGCCTGGCCCAACGACACCCAGCAAGCTTCCTGGTCAAATGAGGATTTGAACTCAGGTCTTCCTGGCCTTAGTCTTACATCGTGGGGAAACCAATATGATGCCCTCCAGATGTTGTTGGACTACAGTTCCCAAGCCTTTGGCTAATTAAAAAAGCCCTCCCATCAGATGTCAAGGAAATAAACAGCTACATGGCTTTTAGAAAACATCTGAAGGCAGCTCTGTTTAGGGAAGTTTTTAATGTTTGATGTATTTATTGTGGTTTTAATATTCTATTGGGAGCCGCCCAGAGTGGGCAGGGTATAAGTAATAAATTATTATTATTATTATTATTATTATTATTATTATTATTATTATTATTAGGCCTTTTAAACTCTGAATGGGCAGTGGAGTGTTGTTTTTGTTTGTTGTTATGCTATTTTTTGTGTTTTTAAACTGCCTGCCCCAGATGAAGGGCAGTATAAAAATTTAAGACCTAAATAAATAAAATAAACTCCATAATTGCCTTAACATGGCCATCCTGGCTGGGGATGATGAGAGATGTAGTTCCACAACAACTGGAGGGCACCCTATTGCCTACCTCTGCTCTAACCACTATACCACACTGGCTCTCTCTGCTTCTGCTTCAGGCCACATCACACTTGTTCAGATGAGCTCCAGAGGAGAGAGTGCAACAACCTTGCAATGCTATCCGCTGATTTTATCTCCACATTGCAGATTGGGTTGAGAAAATCGTACTCAACAATGCCACAGCATACTTCCCTGTAATGCTTCAATTGCAGGTTAGAGGGCTGTGCTGGAAATGAGAGAGTGGCTTACTACAGTACCTGGGGAGTAAGGATCCTCTTCAAGAGCAAACAGGGTTATTTCCCCCGGCCCCAGCGCTCAAACCCCAAAAGTCTTTTCAATGTCAGCTTTGGCCTCCATGAAAGCATATTTGGGGTGACAGTTCTGTAGAATAAAATAAGCCCTGGTAGGTCTTGAAGAGAATCATCAGTCCCCCAGGTTTTGTAGTAAGACACTCCCTCATTTGCAGCCCAGCCCTCAAACCTGCAATCACAGTGAAGTACACGTGGAGGAAATAATGGCTACCCTGATGCAACCATCTGATAAATGTGACTTCCTGATAGCATAGCAATATGTATGAGCACAACAATCGTTTTCTTAAACTGCCAAGCTTCTGTAAATCAACATTGGGGAAACTACTCTTGTCAGCTTGGTCATAACAGAAAAGGCTTTTTGTCTTCAGTGGAGATGGTACGCATCTCCTTCACATAAAGGCTTCCTTTAAAAAAAATGAAATCTTGTCCAGGTGAAGATAACAGAAAGGAACATGAACTTTGTCCCCCATCCCCACCCCCCAAAAGTGCCAGCGGACAGTACAGGATGCCAAAAAGAAATCTGAGCAACACATTGCTAAAAATAGTAAGAATGCCATCAATAAGTTCTATAACTATTGTTATGAGTTTGTGGGTGATAAACACTTCTAAATTCCTGGACCCAGTAAGTGTTAGAATGTAATTAGAATGTAATTCCCTGAGCCTATGGATTCAGCAAGGATTAAAGTATGAGCCTTTCTATACTTTTTATATGGGACTTTTTAGTTTAATGAAAAGGTAACAGGTGACATGATAGAAGTTTTTTAAATTATGCACAACAAGGAGACAGTGAATAGAGAAAAGTTTTTATCCCTCTCCCATAACACTAGAACTCAGGGACATCCGAAGAAGTTGAGTGTTGGAAGATTCAGGACAGAATCCTCTGAAGAAGAGGAGAGTTGGCAAGAGGTCTCATAGCCTGTTGGCATCTATGAATGAATATGAAGTGTTTGCACCCAGTGCATATTCCTCTCCCATTTAAGTAATGGGGAGGGGGCAGGATACAAAGTTGAATCCATATTAATACCCTGAGCTTAATAATAATAATAATAATAATAATAATAATAATAATTCAATGGGATTTAATCAGAAGTTCCAGAAAGTTGATTAGGACTACCAAGTTAAGAGTCCATAATATGGATAGGAAAGAGCAGAATACCTATAAAGAAACCTAAAACTAAAAAACAGTGAGTTGTTCTCTCATGTGCCAATTGTGTGCATAGAAAATCTAAACAACGCATTTGCAATGTAAAGCTCCCATAATGCTTCTGTCTGAAAGCGCCCCATGCAAATGGAGGTATCGCCTAGCACACATTAGTCTGGCTTTAGAATGAGACTGATGTCACTTATGACTGGACGGAATGTAGATGAGCTCGGGTCATTAGGGCAATGTCCTGGATAACACTTGGAAAGTTTCCCAAAGTATTTATACACCCCCTTTAAATCATTTTGCATGATGAAAGTGAAAGATATGCCTGTACTGAACTATTACTGTTGACTGGGCAAGAGGGTTCTTCTAAGGTCCCTAGTGAACACAGTGCAACAGATCTATTGTGGCATAATCACAGTTTCATAAACCATTTGCTGGTTTCATCAGTTACTTGAGGTATCGTGAAAGTTCATGGCACAATAATGAGTCTAAAGAGTAGCACAGCACATCTCTATTCAGAGCGTCATGGGAACTTGCTCAAACAGATAGTGGGCCTGATCTTCATGGTTGTAGGCAACAATGGAAAAGAATGATGGAGACACAAAGAAGGAGAGAGGGAAGGAGAAAGTGGGGCAAAGAAGAAAAGATGGAAGAAGAAGAGGAAACATTAAAGGGGAGTGGTTGTTGTTGTTGTTATATTTTTGAGGGGGGGGTAACAGAAGGGAAAGATTATAAAGAATCTCTCACCTCCCATCTCTTCCACAGAGTCTAAACAAGGCTGGTGTGGTGAACATAGGAAGCTCCTTTTCACCAAGCCAGACCACCAGTCCGTCCAACGAACTCAATCTTGTCTCCTGACTGGTAGTGGTTCTCCAGCTTTTCAGAGGGGGATCTCTCCCTGCCCTACCTGGAGATGCCAGGATTTGATCCTGGGACCTTCTGCATGCAAAGCAGATACTTTGCCACTGAGCTAGAAGTTCTTGAAGACTTTCAACAGAGCTTCTCTCCGGTGAAAGAGTGAGTCAGATGTTTCCCTGTGGCATTATTTCCAATTTCCTTCTCCCTTTTACAGCAATCACAAATCCTTTGCCTAAATTTTGCTTTAAGAAGTGGGTTCTGGATTTTTAAAAATGATATCCGTTTCATCAGTTGTGATGCCAGATTAATAAGCCTATTAAAAACTATTAAATATTATGTGCTTAGACTACACTGAAATCAATTCCCAGGCCTACAGTTCAGGACAGACCCAGCTTTGCTGTATCTCTCCCTGATCTTGCCAAGTTAAATTGGTCGAGTAAAAAGGCTTGGGCCTCTTTTATGCATAAAGGTTTCTGCCCAATATCTACACTGTGAAACCAGGCTTGCAAAAGGTGAGAGGGGAAACTGAGGCATAGACTTGCTTAGCTTTCCCCAGAAGTGGGCCCACTAATCTGGGGCTCAGTGTGACACATTTTGACCACATTCCTTTACATTTTAGATCAGCAGGATGGCAAATGAGGACATGCCAGGCTCACACCCATTGCTCATTCACTCTCTTGCATGACCCAAAGAGACTCCCCCATCTTTTTATCAAGCCAATCTAATCAGTTGTAGGAGGTTACCTGACTGAGTCTACTATCTATCAACTCCCTCCTCTTCTCTTTCACTTGGTAATAAATTGTTTCAAAACTCTGTTTATATTGAAACTATAGAAGATTCCTTTTTTATTATCTTTATTAGTATTGAGCTCCTTACAGTGCTTCAAGTTCAAAGTCCATTACAGTTTTGGTAATAATATTAAACACTTACTAACTGCATTGATTAACGGAAGCCTTAGAATATTTATAGATAGCTGCTACTACTACTAAAAGAGTGAGAGAGACAGAGAGCAGGGAAGTGAAAGTGATGAATCACAGTAGGTATTTTAGCTTCTCAGAAACACAAGAAAACGACCACTTCTCATCTGAAAACCTATGTTTACCTGTGCATATTCCCTCTTTTCTTTTCTTTTCTTTTTTATAAAAAAAGATTATTATTTTTGAAACACAAGTTTTAATACACCAGATTTGTAAAAAAAAAAAAAAAAAAAGGTGTGTGTGTTTTTTAAATAACAATATGTGTGTTGCTCCATGCCAAGCAAGGATTTGGAGTTGCTTGCATGAAAGACCCACTTCCTTTCCCCCCTTTTCCTTCCCTGCCTCCTTTTTTTAAAAATACAGATGTTTTCTGCAAGAGCAGTTCTGCACAAAAGAACTGTTTCAGAAACAAAATCACCAGGAACATGCCTTCAGCAACAACAGGTGCAAAAAGGCAAACTACATCCCTTTCTTTCGACTGATGGAAACAAAATGGAAGGGGGTGGGTTAGTGATAGACACCACGGAGGGAAACTCTACCACACATGTAAAAAAACAACAACCCACAACCCACCCACATAAGAAGCTTCAGTGAGTTCAGTTGGGTGAAATGTATTTTCTTCCTTCATTGAATTATCCATTGGTGAACAAAACCCAAATTTAATGGGATAGGGAGAGTGCAAGCTGCCAGTTAGATGAGGACATAGAGATACAAGCAGCTTCAAATCCATATTAGGTATACTCCAGGCTGGAGGAGCCCAAAGAGGTAACCTGCATCCCAGGCTCCTTTTGGTACAGTATATTGTTGTTGTTGTTGTTGATTATGATGATCAGTTGAAAGTTGCCACGATTTATGATTAGTACGTATACAGCATTTTTAATACAGCCTGACCCTAAAATATCCCTTCTCCCTCCTCCCTCTCCTTCCTTCTCCCGACCACGTACTGCCTATAACCGTATAAGTCTCACTCTGAAAGTGAATGACCTGTATGGAAGATTGTAAGACTTGAAAACAGAGACTTTAGATGGATTATTGTTACCCAATAAAAATCTGTTAATTATTTTTTTTTTAAAAAAGAAAGTAAGTTCCACTGAGTTCCAAGGCCCTTGCTGGAGTCACTCAAGAACCGCTCTTAAATGTAAATAGCAATGCGCACAAACCAACCACAGCAGAGTGCATGCTTAACTGCTGCTGATTTCGATGGGAAGAGGGTCTGTTTTCGATGGGAAGAGAGGGCACTTGCACAACTCCATCTCGCTGACTGCACTGGGCCCTGAACGCTGCTTAACTTCGGCCTCTAAATAACTATTTATCCACCGTCTAATTGCCACCTGCTCGCGTCCTGACATCAGATTTTAAAACGTGCCATTGAAGGAACGCGCGGGCAAGGGAGGAATAATTTTCCATGAGTCATCTCAGGCTCCTCTTTAATAACACATTCAGGGACCCACTTCGCGGAAGACCTGCCCAATTAAAAAACGAAACAAAAACGGGTGCTTGTCTTGTAATTACCGTTTTGCTTTTAATTTAGCTGTGCTGCTGTCCTGGCCCATCTGGCGAAGGCAAAGCAGCGAAGGAGCTCTGAGCTCATTTGAAGACACACCGGTTAGAACAAAAATTAAAGTCAGGGAACTTACTTTCTAGACCCGCACAACTAAGATAAAAGCCAAAGAAGTAAATCTTGGCGCTTGGCACTCCCCACTGATTTCGGTGGGCACATTTACGCATGACGGAAAGGGGCGGGAAAGGGTCAGGATCGGGCTCTCTGCGCGCGCACCTTTCGCACCCACGCCTGGGAGAGAGGTCTAAAAGAGTTTTACAGCCTCGCTCCGCTTCAGGAAAGAACCGCATGAATAATGCACTCGCTTTTTCCCCACCACAAATTCACTCCTGATGCATATTTAATATTGTTTTGACTTCGGAGAGAATTGCAACCCTGCTTCCTCGCTTTGATAATTAGTGAAAAACAGATTATTAATTTCAGCGCGGGGCATTTTTCTCAGTTAGCATCACATGGCGCGGGCAAAAAGGAGTAATTTGTCAGAAAGAGAGAAGCGCTGTCCGGGCTTCTGGAAGGAAGGAAGGAAGACCGGGGGGGGGGTGAGGGAGAGATGGAAGAAGAAGCAAGAGCCACGCGTCCCAGCCCAATTTGTTTCAAGATTGCAAACGGAAAGCGAGCAGCTTAGTTACAGCTCCGCCACAGAACGTCCAGCGCCTTAATTGCAAATATGCAGATAGAAGCAAACCTTCCTAGCACCGAGATTAAGTCTCGAGGGAAGGATTCCCGCCCAGGCTGCGCTGGGACCGGTGAAAATGCAGCAAAGGCCGTCTTCCACCACCACCCACCCCAATCTAGGAAACATGACTCACGGCAGCTAAGTCCCAGAGAAGTCTAAGGCTGTTTAAAGGAGTCACACTAAGTTTTATCGCTGTCAGTAAGCTAAACGCTGTAAAACCTAAACACACTTTATTTGGGGGTAAGTCCCGTTCAGTGGGATTTACCACTTCAGAGTAAACTTGCCTAGGTTCGTCCTGGAAACTTATGCACGCTTCCTTACGAGTAAACCCCAAGTGGGCCTTGCCTTCGATGCAGAAGATCAGGTTGCACCTTGGCTTGGAGTCAATCCATTAATAGCCCAGTCCGCTGTCAAGCTTCTAATAGCTTAATCAATTGCCTGACCCGGTAAAATATTACAGCGCCACAAGTCAAAGGTAGTTGTGATACTACCTTTATGGAATGCCCTCCCCAGGGAGGTCCATCCGGCTCCAGCACTTCGGCCCTTCGGGCAGCAAGTTAAAAGCAGGCTCTTTGATTTGATGCTTCCTCGCTTTCTGTTGACTGGCTCTGATCCTGTGGCTCCGTTTGTTTATTTGTGGGTTGATAGGATTTCTCACCCGCCCTTCACCATAAGGTTTCACAGTGGGTTACAACAATATAAGCGCACAATATAAAAACCAGTTAAAACCATTCCCAATCAGAAGTATTGTCTGGGTCCTTAAAAATATGCATTTCAAGCCTCAAAGGCCAATGTGACAATATGCATCTTCAGCATTCTTGGGAAGCTGTAGAATGAAGGGGCCATGTGCACCTTCGTGGAGAGGGAGCGCCATAGCTTAGGGGCTTCCTGCCACAGAGAGTTCCCTCTCCCACCACCCTCCAGACTTCCAAGCGGATGGAACTACCAAGGCCGCCCCCCCCCCCCCCAATTTTCAATTTGTAGTGTGGTTTTAGAGCTGTCGCTTTCTCGATTTTGCAACTTGAATCGCAGCTTAATGCATGTCACCAATCTTGAACTGATTTTGTATTTTGTGCTTTGTTTTCAGCTACTTCCGTTTATGTCTTCGAGACAAGCAGGATGCGTATTTTTAAATAAATAGAAATACATAGATAAAGTTGGAGCCTTCAGTGTGAAATAACAACTACAGCAAACCCCACATACACTGCCCTGTCTGCCCTAAAGTGGATTACTGTTGCAGATGTGCCTAATGAGATACAGGAGTGCCAACTTGAATAAAATATGGGGGGGGCAGGTAAGTCCCATCCTGCACAATCACTCACAAGGTGCACACACCCCATTTGAATGGCAATGCACATCAACTTTTGGGGGGCCCTGCTCCTCAACTATTTTATTGGGGGGCCGAAGTGCCCTCGGCCCCTAGGAGTTGTCTTCTATGAGGCCATGGGTGGTATGCAAGTAGCTTTTACTCAGAGTAGAGCCACTGAAACGAATGACAATGAGCAAGTTAGATGCATTAATTTCAGCGGCTGTATTCTGAGTAAAACTTAGATGAAAGCCACCCCATATTTTAATATGAATACAGCCCTAAAGTCCAGGCAATGTGAATAAATCCGACTGAGCTTTTAAAATAAAATAAAAACTACATATCAAGTTCCATTCTTGTGTCCCTAGTTATACCCAATTCTAAATAAGCGATTTAATTTCATGGATGCATTTGAACTACAACAATTCTCAAGGCAGTTTACAATTGGAGAGAGAGAGAGAGAGAGAGAGAGAGAGAGAGAGAGAGAGAGAGAGAGAATCAACCATGAAAGAAGTGTTTTTCACCCTACTAAAGCCACTGCAAGGATCAGTTCTGTTGTTCTGAAAAAATTGTGAGGCTGCAATCTGACACAATCATACCCAGGGAGAAATAAGTGTGTCTCCAAGTCACCCAGAAAGTTGACATACCTACATACATAGCTCAACACATACTGATAACTATTTTAAAATATCTTAACAGACAACATTTGGAACATTCATCTTACAAACACTCAGTTATGAGATGACGTTTATTGGGGGATTAATGGAATCCCAAATACCTTACTCCTTTCTACTTTAGCAAAATTATGCCCCCAGCCTTTTAAAACTATAAATTGAAGGAAAGGTTGAAAACGGATGAAGAGGATTTCTGGTCTACAGGAAGGAAAAGCTCTCTGCTTTGTCCTGTGATAGGTGTGCAGTTTTCAAGCGGATTTTGATCTGGCCGAGCGGGAGGGGCCATCTGCAACATCGGGGAGCATAATAGAGACAAAGCCTCTATTCTAAACCGGAGAGTTGTTCTCCCATTGAAATTGCTTCAGTTGTAAAAATAATTTAAATAGTAATAATTTGTAATAGTAATAATTTAATAATAAATTAAATAGTAATAAGATAAACAAAGTTGTTTATCTTAACATTCATATTTCTGGAGAATTAGTATCCACTGAAGGGATCGCGTAAACTTAAAGCAAATTCTTGTCTTTATTGTCCTTTTACACCATAGTTCGTTCAATCCCATTTAATGGCTAACAATAATGGTTCACTTTGAGGACGTAAGACTTTTGTTTCTTTGGCAGAACTGCAAAATTTCGACAGTAACCTCCCCCGCCCGCTCACTTAGCGCAGAATATACTCATTTTGAGCAAAAACGTCAAATCTACTTTGATGAAATCTATCCTTGCTCCGAATACTTTTTTTAAAAAAAGTTTAAACTGCTTATCCTGCCCAGTGATGTTTCATGTGAAAGGCATTGAGCTCCCGTTTGAAGCGTTCAAATACATCTTCTGTCGGTGGGTTTTAGGACCGAAATCTCTTGGGCGCTGTGAAATGTCAGCACCGCAAAACGAAGCGGGCAGGGCAGGGGGACTTGCTCCGGAAAGGACTACCTTGTTTTTACCAGGGGCGAAACTAGGCTTTATTTCACTCGGGTCAAAGAGCCAGTTTGGCACATATCCATGCGCATTTGCATGCACACACAGAGGCTGGGCCTGGGAGCCTCAGTGGCGCCCCTCTGAAGGGTCCAGGGGGCAAAACAAAACAAAACAAAACAGCTGGCTAGCCGCCCCATAGCTACGACTCTGCTTTTACATTCGCAGTGAGGGCAAAGTTTGCTGTCTAGTCTGGCGAATTTAAGACTAAGAAACCGCAAACCACTTTTCTGAGCTTTAAACGCCGGGTTCCTAAGATTCAAACCCGATTTAAGTATTGTTAGTTCACGAGAACACGCGGGCGCGGTGGGCGGAGTCGCGCTGGGTAGCTGCTCCCCCTGGCTTCCTCAGGTGCACGTCGGAAGGGCGGCAGAGAACCTTTGCGGGCACAGGATTCCACGCGACCCGGTAGGTTGTAGATCACTAGGAAGCCTGTAGAAATAACTCTTTCCATCCCTGCCTTCAGAAGCTTGTTCTGTAAGCTCATGGGGCTATTCTCTGTTGATCTCAGGTTCTGCTTGCTCGTTTCTTGTGAGCCTCGGGAGGGGGGCACTATACTAACAGCACTGGACTAGACATAAGAACCTAGGGGCCGAGGTTGAGAGGGCCGTCCTCTCCCCCCCCCCCACAACCACGTTGATGGGCATTGCCATTCAAATGGTGTGCCTGCACAACGACATGTGAACGATTATGTGGGAAGGGTCTTACTCTCACCCCATATTTTATTAAAGTTGGCATCCCTGGGACTAGATGAGCCTTGGGTCTGGTCCAGTAGAGGTCTTCTTATATTCTTAAAGGCAGAAGGTATGAAGGGACCAAGGTTCAGCACAGGCTTCCCCGCGTGATCTGGAAGCAAGTGTACCCCTGAGGGCTCCCGGCTTCCCTAGTTCCCTTGAGCCCTTGGTCCACCTTGCTCAGTATTGTCTGGTAGAGTTCTCTCTCCCAGCCCTACCTGGAGATGCTGGGGAGCAAACCTGGGTCCTTCTGCATGCAAAGCAGATGTTCTGCCATTGAGCTGCAGGTGTGGAAAGACAGTGGAGAAGCTATTGGCACAGCCGTGACCCGCACGCCACCCGTTTGTTTTTTACTAACCCCGCAAAAAGGCTTTAACTCCGCATTCTACAAACACGTGTTTAAACTTGCTGGCTTCATAATGTCCATTTTCAAAAAGGGCATTAGCGTTTTATCATGCGCTTAGTGCTTGTAACCTCCACTGTAAAAGTCTTTGGGAGACTCCCCCGCCCCATGTATAGTTTCTTATATTAAAACTGGAAACCCAGTCTTTCCCAGGGTTATTATTCTATTATAAGATTCTATTTTTTCTCTCTAGGAAGTGACTCTGAAAAACGCTGGTTCCCTTGAGGCCCTTGAACTCATGTAAATGCCTTCTCACCTGGGCAAACCATTTACTCCGAATTAGTCCTGCTGCTCTCAGCGCAGTCCTAGCCATGGTTTCCTTTGAAATAGGTCCTGCCGCGTTCAGTCGTGCTTACTCCCAGATAGGTTTGCAACCTAACAGTGACATCCTATGCACGTTTACCCGGAAGTGAATTCTGTTCCGTTAAATGGGACTCTCAGAAAAGCGTGAGCGGATTGGACTGCAGTCTAATTCAGAATCATACTTCTGATTGGCATGCTGGTCGCGCGCGCTCCTCCCTCTCCCCAAAATACCCATTATTTATGTATTGCTTCATTTACACTCCACCGTTCCTCCAAGGAGCCATGCACGGTTCTCTTTCTCCCCATTTTATCCTCACAACAACCCTGTTAGGCTGAACAGCTGCGGTGCGCCCAATATCACCCCAGTGAGCTTAGTGGCTGAGCAGGAATTTGAACCCTGGTCTCCCAGGCGTCCAATACTACACCAAGGCGGCTCTCTCACTATTAATAGTAGCAATAGAACTAGTGCTAATAATACTATTAACCATCTCCTGCAAATTAAAACAAAAACACCCAGGGGCGACGCCTTTCCTTTCCTTTCCTAGGGTGGGGCAGGACTTTGAATCCGATGAAATGCTCTGTTGAGAAGAACAGAGCACGTGCAAGATGAGGCCTCTTTTCTACACGGTCACTGAAGACAGAGGAAGAACATTCAGAGCCTGAAGAGCATCTCTGGCAGGGCAGGGGCTTCCTTCACCTCGGCTCCACGCTGCCCTGGCCATGACCAAGATTAGCGAAGCGCCTCCTTCGGAAAGTTCGCCAGGGCTCCAGGAACCTTCGCTCACTTCCGACGGCCGGATGTACACTTGGACCCTCTCAATACAATGCCTCTTGATTCGTTTCTGCAACTATAGCAACGGGCCTGAGACTCTTTCCCGCCGATCCTTTTGTTTGAAAAGGCAAAGCGCAAGAACACCTCCGAGCCCCCCCTCCCCCCGGAAAGCGGTCAATGGATAGATAGGCTGGAACGCCGTTAACCCTTCCAGTGGCAGGCCATCAAATTCTCTCGCTTTGAAAGCAAGGCAAATTGTGAGACAGGCTATGCACGTGACAATTTAGAAGGCGCACGACTTGGGGGAGGGGGGCGAGCGCAGGCAGATAGATGATGCCAGCATCTGCTTCATCATAAAACATCCACGTGGGGGGGGGGTGTGGACAAGCGTTTTTGTCTGATGTGTGTAAAATTCGGGACATCCGAGACTTATGAAGAGGTCTGAAACGGGGACTGAAAAGAATGCAAGAGGCTGTCAAACGTGGAAGCGACTGGCTCGACGAAAAACCGAAAGGAACACGCGGCAGGCAGAGATAACAGAGGGTTTAAATAACGCACATATACATTGGTATAGATAAGGGAGACATGAATTCAATAGGTGTCAAAGACAGGTCCCTTCATACTGATTCCGCTTGCAGATATGACTTCCTGGGTAAAAGTATTCCGCTCCTCCCAACCAACTCAAACTTCAGGGTCGTCATGTATTAAGCAAACTGCACGTGCAGACAAGGCTGCGAGAACCACTTAGAGCATGAACAATAGCCTCCCATTCATCGCGCGCGGAAGACACTGCGAGTCAATACAATGGCGCCACTGTCGCGCGGCCGCGCGCGCGTGCACCCATCCCATCCGCCAATAATGGCTTGAGTCACAACTGGCTCACACCTCAGGGAAAAGAGGCAGGTTCAGGCAACCCCGGAGGCCCATCCCACCCCCACCCCCACCCCCCACAAAAGGGAAAAAAAACCCAGGGGAAAGCAAAGAGCAGGAGCGGAGGTACCATTACCTGGCTCTGCATCCTAATGTAGGAGTTGGCTGGAAAGTGAAGCCCACAGAGTTAATGGGGTTTCCCCCCTTTTTTTGGGGGGGAGAGCATCTTTAGATCAGATGGCAGGCCCAGGCGCATCCCAGGGCCCTTTGGCAAAGAGGAGAATCTCTCTCTCTCTCTCTCTCTCTCTCTCTCTCTCTCACACACACACACACACACACACACACGAGGCCTGGCCTCGGCCGCTCACCTCCACTTTGTCCTCCTGTTCTGGAACCAGGTCTTGACTTGCGCGTCGGTCATTTTCAGTGCCTTGGCCAGAGCCGCCCTCTCGGCCGAGGCCAGGTACTTCTGCCGGTGGAAGCGCTTCTCCAGCTCGCAGATCTGCAGGCGGGTGAAGGAGGTGCGGGGCTTCTTCTTCTTGGGGGGCGTCCGGTTCTGGTAGGGGTGACCTATACGGCGTGTTACAGTGAACGGTGAGAGGGCCACTGGAGGGGGAGACAGGGCGGACGGGGGTGGGGGGTGGGGGCAAAGAAGCAAGCGGCGACATGATCAGGAGGGGTCCATAAGCGTCGGCAGAGGAGAGACAGAAAGAGACAGACAGACAGTCAGAGAGCGAGGCTGGGCCGAGGTGGGCCGAGGAGAGCACGGGAGGAAATCCCAGCCACAGAAGCAGACACCCCCACTCCCCTCAAGACAGGCTATGGCCCACAATCCCCACCCTCTCTTCGTTTAGCCTTGCGAAGGGGAAAGTGGAAACCTCTCCAAATTTCTCTCCTAAGATCTCGACTTGCCTGAGCTTCTCCAGTTTTTTATTTATTTTTTAGTTACATCATCCTATTTATTTCTATCGCTCCAAGAGCCTCTGGGTATAGACGTACACATGTAGAGCACTACAACGACATCTATCAAGTTAGTAAACTAGCCATGAGACTAGTCCCCTGGATATTGAAAAGACTTCAGATCTAATCTGCGGGCTCTTGGTGGGCCAGGAGACGAGTTGGAAAGGAGTTCCAGAGATGGGATATTCTAAAAGCCAGCAGACAGGCCCTTGAAGACTGAAACTGGGGTTTCCCTTTCCCCCTCGCCCCTCGACGTAAGACAAAACTGGACTGAATGGTCCACAGGGCACATTTATCGAAGGCTTTGAGACCAGTGGAACAATCCACAAAACATCTCCGTCCCTTTTCCCAGTTAGGGAATCAAGGATGAGAAGGGTTTGTCCCTAGCTGACTTTGGGGAGGTGACCGAGGGTGAAACACCATTCGCATTCCCTTTGCTGGGGGTTCAGCATTCCGCCCCCCCCCCGCAAAACAACAATAAAACAACAACAACCCCGGAATGGGCAACATGACAGTAAATGGATGATCATCGAGGGACTCGGGCGCGACTTTTTTCAAAATACATATGTAATCGTGCAAAACGTTGGCTAATCCTACCATCTAAGGCTGGGCTTTGCTGCCTCGCTAGCCCGGAGGCCAGCGCAGAGCAACACCGCGAGCGAAAGGAAGACAAAACTCATCTGGGCCTCGCAGGAGTCACGAATCATTGCAGCAATTAAATCCTATTAATGTTTCACCGCACCCGCTCCTGCCCCCGAAGGCTTTAATTTTGCAAAGACTGAAGCAGCTCTGACTTTCAGGCAATTTCCCTACCAACCACTTTGGTTTATTTGCCCGCCGAAAACGTTGCTACGGGTGACTCTCAACACAGGAATCAAGGCCCACTGAAATCAATGGGGCTTATTTCGAAATAAAATGTAGGAGTGGGTCATAAACTTTGGGTCGAATTACTTCGGAAGAAAAGGGTCCAGAGCAGCGATGGTAAAGTTGTAAAGGTTGGGGATCCTGGAGCCTCCATCAGGCCTGGGCCAATGAACAGGGATGATGGGAGTGGTGACCCAACAACATTTGGAGGTTACTCATCCCTGCCGTAAATCTCAGCCCTAAGCTAGAAAAAGCCATTGAATACAATGGGACACCCTTCCGAAGAAAGACGCGCGGGATTGCGCTGTAAGGCTTACCAAGAAGTAAGTCTCACTCAATGCAAATACGCTTACTTCCGAATCAGTGCGCACAGAACTGCGGCCGTCGTGGGACTGAGAGTTGAACGAACGTGCTTAGAGTTGGGCTACACTTCTCCCTTCCCCCCGCCCCCCCCGAAAAACTAAGTTGCTCTTTGGGTGTTACTGTGTTACAAGCGGATGCAGTTCGATATAATCGATACAGCGTTTCATGAAATACTGAGAGCACTTGCTTGTTTAATTCTAAAAATACAATTCACACGCACACGAAACCTGCGGGTTGCTTTTAAAGGAATGCTCGTAAAAACTATTAAGAATACGAACGAAGACTATTAGGTAAAAAGCGGGTGGCATGAGTCGCGCGTGTGTTTGTGGGGGAAGGAATGGGAAATGGGCCGCGTAATCAAAGATATTCTTTTGATTTTTCATATGGTTGTCGTTTTGATTTTAAATCGATGCAATGTGGCCTGTTTTCCGACCTTTCCGATGCTGGCGTGAAATCATTCTCAAATGGCAACTACAATCTGCTATGTAAGTAACAAAACAGAGCAAAAACAAGCAAGCCCCCAAAATACTATTTATATTGCTTTCTCAACTTTTCCTCTCCCTTGTGATTAGTCTTCCTACGAAAGATATTTTCCAAAAACCACTGTGGCAAGATTTTTACATTAAACTTTCCGACGCGGAAAACAAAAGGATTTAAGAGTCACTCGGGGGTTGAGGACGGGGACCTTTTGGAGTGTTGCCTCTGGTTCCAAGTTTGACTGGGAATTATTCTTTTAAATAGGACGCTTAACAGCGCGATCTTCCAACACCTCTCTACTCAGGCCTAATGTACTTTTTTCTCCTTTAATATCCAAACAAACAAAAATACTCCAGGCATTTATAGGGGCAGCATGGAGCGAAATACATACCGTAAGCTTGAATTGGGAGAACTGGAAATAAGTTGGAAGTAAGGGGAAGGCGATAGGTGAAAATCTGAAATGAGTTTATTTTAGTATTTGTACCCCCCCCCCTCCGCTGTCCTAGGATATCTGAACGCTGATTTATAGTTTAGTGGCAAATCCGAAGACTTTAAGAGACCTTTCAAAATATCTTTATTTATGGCTAGATTCGATTGCAATCCTATGCACTTTTTTCCTAAGAGTTAGTGAAACTGTACATAGCGGGCCTTACTTCCGAGTAAACGTGCATGCTATTGCGCTGCTTATGAATATTAAAGAAGCGTTCCACAGCAAAGCGAGGAAAATAAATTCCACCAAACGCTCCGTATATTTTATCACACAGTTCCCAATCCACACACACGTGTTTCCCTCAGGTTTAACGGCAACAATTTTCCTATTTTGCCCGAATGCTTTCAGCGGAAGGCAAGGGGAGAGAGGAAGAGGTAGGCCTCTAACTTGCTATAGGAGCCTTGTCGGAAGAACAAACCTAGGAGCCCAAGGCGCTCTCGTTGAAATAAATGAGTAAATCAGACTGCGCTTTTTAAAAAACCTTTTTAAAAATCGTGCTCTAAAAGCAAGCGGCACAGAGCCACGCGTGCTGCAGCCGTCTCATTGAGGCCTGGAAATCATGGCTGCAATATGTAAAAAAATAAAATAAAGGCTGCAGAGGGAATACAAGATAACATCTACATTTCTATATTTTATTGGGTCATCTGTAATAAAAGACTACTGTAGTTCTTACGGGTCTTGCTCCTGGGATTCTCCTCGCTCCTCCAACGAAACCCCCGGTTTCTCCCCACCTTGGGGCGTTTTCCCTGCTGTGGAATAACAACATCCCGGAAACCCTCCTGAAACCGAAGCGGGGCGGAGGGTTCGAGGTTCAATCACAACGCGGATCGCAGGCCTGGGCGCGCGCAGCGCGGTGGGCGCGCTCTATTCGGTGGAAAGACCCCGACTGCGCGGGTGTTTATCTGCCCATCTGTCTTGTTTGGGTCTCTCCAAACAGTCATTGGTTTGAACTTTACAACCCCCCGGGAGATAGGTAAGTTGCCAGCCCTTGGGGTAATCCTATCCTTCTCCAAGCGAAAGATAATGGGGATTTTATTGATGAAGCTCGGCTTTCACTCTTTAAATTAAAACTGAAATATTATGGCCGTCATTGTTTGCAGTGGGAGGGGAGCGGGGCAGGAAATCCCCGAGATGTTCCGAAAGCCACCGGTTTATGTGGCGGTTCTCCTTCGAACGGATCTGCCTCTGAACTAATATTCATTTTGATCGGCTCACATATTCTGTTTCGTGCATGTATAACAGCAGCGCAGATCTCTCCATTTACAGGCCAGAGATTCGAGAAAAGACTGGATCCGAAAGGAGGCGCAAAAGGAAGACGTAGTTCCCAAGACCAGACTATTGATCGGCCACTCTCGCCCCTGCCATTCGCATCTGGATCCTGCCCCTTTTCATTATTTATGTTACAGATCAGTATCACGTAATGCCGTCTGTCTAGGGCTGGGGAACATGTATATGTGTATGTGTATTTGTATATAAATTTTATAAAGGCACGCGCACGTGTGCTGTATAATCTATTGAAAACAGTCGTGAAGGTTATTAAAATGTTACTTGAACATTGGAATAGGCTGTTCTTTCGGCAGTAGATGAATTATTATTATTTTTTATAAACATCATTATTTGGCCAAAATGTTATATTTTACACACATACACTATTCGCCTGACCAAATTATAAGTTACTGTTGTGGTGGTGGTTATTATTGCTATTAGTGGTAGTATTTATTATAGCCTTTCAAATAAATAAATCTGTCACAGTTTTAAGAGATATAGAAAGACATGCGAGGGGGAGGGGGGAATCCAGCTACAGTAGGAATGCATCATTTATAAATTCATTCACGTGAGTACTGGTGCTGGATCATTCCACCAATTTAAAAATAAAAATAAAGGAGACCTCAGCTCCTATGAATGTCATTGAACAAAGTATGGATAAACTACGGATTATTAGCATGTCAATTCCATTTCTGGGAGAAATACTTGAATAGCTGGAGAGGATGAAAGCCTACTTCTTCCCTGGAAATTTCAACATCATTAGAACCTCGGGGTAACAGTGCTGTCAAATACAGCCAATTTAATAATGATAGTCAATGTGACTATCATTGTGACTAGTTAAAGTTCTCTACTACGGAGTCCTCTCTTTTTTTTACCGCCAAATCCCAGGCATATATATGAGCGCTCTAGTGGGCCATAAATCTAAGATCAATCCATCAAAGCTATTTATAAATCACGCCAATCGATGCCATTAAACCAGTTACAAATCGTGCCCAAGGCCTGCCCGGTAAGTTTGTTGCTTAGGGGCAGAGAAGGGACGCTCCATCTCCGAGCCAGTAAGCTTGTTTTTGTTTTTCGGATGCGAGAGGAGAGAGAGGAGAGCGAGTGAGCAAGTGAGCGAACGACGGGGGAGACCAGTGCAGGTGTGCAGCAGGAGGGAAAGAGAACCACTCACCTGTGAACCTGTCCTTGGTGTAGCGCCTGTTGCTCTCCATCCAGGGGAAAGTCAGCCCCGTGAGATTGTTCACGGACGGGACGGTGGGCACGGCCGTGGAGAGAGGCTGGTGGACGCCTCCGGTCAGGGGTCTGTGCGCCGGCACCCGGATCACGCCCCCGGCCGCGTTGAGGTTATTTCCGTTCATGGTCCCGACCCCCAGGTTCATGTTGTAAGACCCCGCCAGAGAAGCCATGCTGCAAGCCCCGCCGTTGCTGTAACCTCCGGCGGAGGACGACCCTCCTCCTGCTGCTCCTCCGCCGCCGCCTCCGCCGCCGGTGGCCGAGCCGTAGTGGCCGGCCATGGGGTTGTACGCGCTGCTCACCACGCATCCTCCCAGGCCGTAGTCCGCCACGTCCTGCAGGCGCGCGTTGGAGATCATGCAGCTGCCTTGGTCCGGGTTGTTGAGGATCTGGTCGATGCCGAAGCTGATGGGCTCGGCGTGGCTCTGGTGGAGGTGGTGCGCCCCTAAGTGATCCATGCTGGGCCCACAGCCACCCCAAAGAGGGCGACTTTTACCCTCCCCCCTCCACCACCTCCACCACCACCTCCACCTCCTCCTCCCTTCTTCTTCCAGGCGAGAGGTTTTTTCAAAATACGCGCAGCTTTCCTGGTCGCGCTTCACTTGATCCCAAAGAGGTAAAAAAAAGGAGGATGGAAGCGGAGGAAGGAAAAGCTGGGGGAAGGGGGAGGGGGAGGGTGTGGGGGGATGTGCGCGCCCGTGGGCTCCCTCTCTCGCCTAGCTGCGAGGGCATCAATCATATTAGCCAAAAGCCTGGTGCTGCTAGGCCCTGCTCCGCCATTGGCTGGAGCACGGAGAAGCTGGATGAATGACAGCCGAGGAGAAAGAGGGAGGGAGGGAGGGAGGGAGGGAGAAGAAAAGGAGTTTCTTTCCTAGCCAAACCCAAGCGGGGAGCCCCGCCAGGCACCCATGGACCCAAGACGAGTCGTCTGCGCAGCAGAATCAGAGCGCTGGCGCTTGGGGAGACGGCGAAGCGCCCGCGCACCTCCCGCCTGAGTCGGCTTTATCCGCGCGGCCGCAATTCTGCGCCCCGTTATTTTTTAGCACCGCGTGCGTCCCAGACCCAGCCGGTGGCGGGGCAGGGAATGAAGAACCTTGTTAAAAGCCACGTAGGGGAAAGGAAAGGAAGAGGCCCTTTCCTTCTTCTTGAGATCCTCGTCAACTGCAGGCCCAGCACGCAGAGGCTGGGCACCCGAGTCTGCTAAGTTGCGCACCGTCCATGGACTTGCCTGGGCTAATGTATTTAGCGGGCAAGACGGAGGACGAGATGAAGATGGAGCATGGAGGGTTAAGTTGATGGGTCCGCCACGGCTTTCCCAGGGGCCACTTCGTGGTCCCGATCCCCAGGTTCATGCTATACGACCCCACCTAAGCGGAACATGTCCTCCAAGACTGGGTGGGAAGGCGAGGTGTTCGGCCATTCATACTTCTCCACACAGTGCGTGATACTGTTAGTCGTCCTCACAGCAGACCCATTAAAATAAATGAACTTAAGACCGTTTAGAGTAGGGTCTACTCTGACTATGATTTAGTGGGTGTGGGTTTAGTTTTTTAAAGGCCTGAGTCTTTCATTTTAATTTCGCTTTCATACCTCTTAAAAACCACAAAACTGAGAGCCCAGCTACTGCTTTTTATATACATATTTTTTTTGGTTCATGATCAGATGGAAGAAGAAAAATGAACATATTGGAGTTCATCAGATCTTCACACCGAAATGTAATGGACAACTGGGGAGGGGAGGGGAGCTCAGGTACCAACTTCTAAAATTACATAATCTCTGAAGTATCAGCTGATATGCACAAGTGACATACACAGCCCACCCACTTTATGCCAGGGATAGGGAGCATGTGGCTCTCCAGGTGTTATTGGATTCTAACGGTGGCCAGTGGAGCTGGTGAAGAGTGGACACCAGCGACCTGGCAGGATGTCCTTCCCTTCAGCTCAACAGTCCCAGGGCAATTTTTTAGAAGCTGTTTTTCAAAATTCAGAAGTAAGGTGCTTCAACAAGACTTATACCCGCATAATGTATTTCAGAGTATGGCCTGATCTGCTCTGGCTGCTGACTCAGTTTCCAGTGCAAGGTTTGGTCTGTCCACGTGGGCAGGCAGGCGCAGAAAATTTAAGGAGTCCAGACCATCCGTGCGTCGAACAAGTGGATTCCAAGCCATCTGAACTCCGTCTTAGGGTTCCCTCGAGACAAGGCCACTCCGGCTTCTACCAGCCTCATGGAACCGCAGCTTCAAGGAATGCCCTCAACTACCCATCCTTCCATTGTGCCCTCATACGGTAATTCTGCAAGAGCTACTTCAGTTCTCGTGGTTGTCCTACTTGGGCCTAAACCGAAGCATTCCCCCCCCCTAGTCTATTAATACGACAATCTTCTTAATAAGATAGGCTTGTGATTTAGATCTCAAGGAGTTGGGGTCCCTGGAGCTTTGGTAGGAAAGGCAGGGTAACCCCAGTAGCGTTTTCTCAGGTTGGACCACGAAGATCTCAGAGCAAGAAAGTCGAATCCGCTAAAACGCAAAGGTTATAGTCGTGGGGTGGCAAGTCCATTAAATAGACCCACTGAAATAATGAGTTGTGCTCATTAATTTCAGTGGGTAAAACTTAGTTGAATACTATGTTAGGTGCTCCACCTTTCCATTCCCTCCACGGGCCAACGTGGATATAGAGACAGGACTTCAACCCCAACCCAAATCTTCCAGCGTTCCCCACTGTACAATCATGACTCAAAAAGTAGCTCTAGTATTGAGCTTCTGAAAACTGGTAAGGTAATGACGTGACAATTATCATTCCTCTGGATTCTAGATGCCACCCCCCGCCCAGAGTTCACTCCCCCCCCCCTCCACCAAGCAGTTTGCATCCTCTAAAAGTAATGTGCCAACAACACAAACTTTTAAGAAGTTTATGGAGCAGCCTTATGCACGTCTACGCAGAATTAAGTCCCATTGAGTTCAAGTGTGTAGAGGACTGGAGCTATCATTTCATTTTTAAAATGCGTTTACAGATACAAGCGCAACCCCTAGCAAAGAAGGAGACTCGTTAAAGTTCAGGATCGCGTCTACGCAGCTATGATGGAAAGCTCGTTGCTAGTTCTGCTGCTGCTGCTACCGAAAACCACAGGAAAGGGTTGAGAATGGCACTTTTGAACGTTCCTATAAAAAAGCCACCACCCCCAAAAACCCAATATTTCTACGGAAGATTGTTTTGAGCAGCACTGACGATTTCAGAACTAACGAAATGAGTCTCTTGCGTGTGAACCCCAATTTTATCCACATTGATTCAGGCGCTGTCTTACTGACGGCAAGGGCGCTTGCTTCCAGGTCAGGTCAGAAAGCGCAGGACTTAATTCATTAATTACAGCTCAAGGTGGCACACATGGTCTTCTTTCTCTGAATAGGATACATGTATTAGAGGAAATACCACATTTTCCTACACTGGTGAAGGGGGGAACTTGCTTATAGAGCTTTTCCTGATTCCAGATGATTCCACTACACCTGTTTCTGTGCTTTGCTAGGTCCCTTCAGAGCTGAGTGAAATTGGGAGCACCATTTCCCAGGACCTAGAATCATCTCCGTTCCCCCTTGTTTCCCTTCTTATTGCCTCAGATTGCAGCCCTCCCCTTTCACATCAGTTTAGAATTACTTTCACAGAGGAAATAGTTTGCATATTTTCTAAATTTATAAGCCAGTATGTTTACTTATTGCTGCGGCTACCTATGGACGGGCCAGTTCTTCCCAAGCAGGATCAGGCTAATGTTGTTATTCTTAATATAGCGCCATCTATGGACATGGCGCTTTAGAAAAACAGGTTAGGCAGGTCCCTTGCCCCGAGGGGCTTGCAATCTAAAACAAACAAAAGAAGGGGTGGGTGGGACTTGAACCAAAACCTCATTGACTGAGAGTCAGAGAACAAAGACACTAACCTTACAATAATCTCTAATTAAATTTATTTTATTGGTTTCAGGGTGATTTAAGTCTCAGGGAAGTCGATGTCACGTCGAAGCAATTTGAAACCCGAATATTTGAAAGGCACATACAGGAGAGTTCTGTTGCCCTCAGGTCTTGCTTGCGGCCATCCCAGAATAAGCATCGGGTTGGCCACTGTGAGAACAGGATGCTGGACTAGATGAGTCTTTGGTCTGATCCTGCAGGGCTCTTCTCACTTTCTTATTATTCAAGGAAGCTGAATGCCACCCAGTGATGTTTATGCGACTAACCCACTACAACATTTGCTTTTGCTACTGCCATTATTATTTCCGCACACATAACACATCGTTACAAGTACGCAAGGCAGCATAACACGTTTGAAAACATTCCCAAAGAATGCAAATCTCGTTCTTAGTCGTGCTGTTAACTTGGTCAACTCTGCCATAGATGGAACCTTGTTTGCCTCCAGTTCTCAAGTGGAACTTCGTCTCTTCCCCTCCCATCTCTCCAATGAGAGCAGACGGAAAGAGCAGGTTTTTATCTGGACTCAAGGGATTCCCTTACTACTCAATTTGATTCAGTTATACTTGAACTGAAATTAATTTGGGACCAAACTGTATTCGTCATCCGACGTACATCCAATTGTGTTTAAACAGGGGTTTGTTCTCAGGGAAGTGCACAAGGGCTGTAGCCTGTATAAATACACATGCAACCATTTCCCCCCCTATTTCGCTCAAACCATTTAACAAAGACCTCAGTGCAATCATTTTATTAGATGTAAGCCGATTTCTCGTGAAAGTCAAAGGCATAAATCAGCATAATTTTAAACCAAAACCATGGTGACAAAAATGCAGACTTTTTATTGAGAATGTGCTTTGAAAGTGACCCTCATTATTGGATAAGTACAGCTATTATCCATTTCGGAACAATGAAGCAAGTTAGTAGCTCTTTCTTTTTCGAAATTAAGAGCCTGGATAAACTTCTGTATAATATAAAACACAGCCAAGCAGTTTTCATGGGCTTAGAAAGCAACCCTTTAAGATGAACTCGAGTCAATTGTCCATTTGTTCAGATTTGCTTACGCTTTATTTAAAATATGTGTTCGCTATGGAGGTTGTGTCACGGAAGGTATCGGCGGAAACTTCACCTCTGTAAATCAACACGTGGCGTTTCCTTTGCTCCCCCCCCCCCCCCCCCACTCCGTCTTCTTCTAGAGACCGTTTGGCTGTTTGAAATTGACCAGACTCTGTGGCAGCTTCAAGGAGCTAAAGTATTTCTGTTTGAAATGATTGTTTTTAAGTTGAATGAAACGGACCGTTCCGTCTGCTAAATTGGCGTGTCAACAGGCATATATGCCTGGGAAGATAAAATAGCTAAAAAGGAAAGGTTTAACTCCACGATACCAAACCAGAGCGCATCTGATCGCAGTTGGTGAGATGGATTTTGCGTGTGTGTGAGAGAGGGGGGGGCGGTTTATATTTCTCAGGATGAAGAACGAGAGAGTAAGTGGCAGACGGAGACCCCAGCAACCCATCGCATAATCGACTGGCATATAAAAAGCATTTTTGTCACCCACCACATCACGTGTCGTTCCACAACCGTGCTTCCAATTCGTTAATATTTTCAGAACATTTCAACTTTGTTGTTGTTATTGTTTTGGTCCAGTGTCTCACAATCCATCTTTATTTAAGGCAGAGGGGTTTGCTTGTGCATTTGTTTCTTAATTTTGGATACAAAGCTTTGTGGCAATTATCTCTGAGCTTCTCGAAAGTGATTTGTTGTTCATCTTTCCGGTCTATAAACTCGCAGGCCAGCCTAAATTCTCCGCAATTCATTTTCAAGGGCAAATATTCCATTAATATTTCCTGCTCCCGCAGGGTGTCATTCCCGCAGCTCTTACAAATTTGCGGAGGGATTTACAGCAGCCCGACAAAAGTAGAGGTTTGTCCAAGGCCCCACAAGGAGTGGACCCGGCAAAGGAGGGGAGGGATCCAGACTGAAGTTAGAGGCTGCCATTCTAAAGGTACTTACTGAACATAGTGGAATCTGTTCACCAGGCCAGTGCTCGAAATGGCTTCGGAAACAGCAACGTCGAACTTAGTGTGATTTACTTCAGAGCAGTATTTAGGATCAGGCCAAGCTTTTGACAAGGATGATACCGGCTCTCTCTCTTTACACCTCGCTTCCTCCAGGTCTACACATCTAGCAGAATGAGTTGGGGAGGTGGTAGAGCCCTGGTGTGCCAAAACGCACTGTGCCATTTTAGCATGGGGGTTCGGGGAGTCACACTTCTTAAACAACCCCCTGAATGAAAAACAGGAGGAGGAGGGCTGGCTTGCTCGCTTATCACAGCACACACCCCGTTCCCAAATCGCCTGCGCTTAGACTCTCCCTAACATTCTCATTCTGCAGCAGCTGTAGATAACGATTTAAGGTCCAGTCCTATAGCTGCTCCCAAGCGAGGAAACCTCTTTGGACTCAACAGACAGGATTGCACTGTAAGGGTGTTTTAATGAAGACATGGGATTGGAACAAAACAAAAGTCAGCACCTCTATCCAGGAGCTAGTCTTTTCCTGGCTCTCCTATCCATCCATCATCCATCCATCCTTAGATTGCTGCCAGTGCCTCCTTGCCTGTTCCAGTCCTGCGGCCCGGAGAGTTCACAGCATTCCTCGCTTTCGGTGTTGGCTTTCAAAGGAACCGAGAGAGGCTTTCTCTTTCCAAAGCCTTCTCCTCCTTCTCCTCCTCCTCTCGCGAGCACTAATTGGGTGAGCAATTGACAGAAGTTAATAACAGCGCAAGAAAAATGTCTCCGAGCCGGTGGCCAAATGAGGAGTGCATTATGGCGAATTGATTTGGGGCGCTCGGGGGCCTGGCTTATTTAACAGCAAGCATTAAAGTATTAATATTTTAGATGGGATCCGAGTCTATATTTTTTATGTCGGGCAATTGACGGACATTAAACTTTAATGAAATGATCTGCTGGCCAGATTTAGAAGGCTTGTCAGCCCAAAGGAGCAGGGACCATTAGCACGCAAAAAATAATAATGGGGAGGGGAGCGGTAGCACTTTCACTAACAGGTAAATAATTAAAAAGAAATGCTAGCCTACCAGGTCAGGGGGATTATTTAGAGCCGGGAGCCATTATCACGCAGGCACAAAATGCAACTCTTGGGGTGGGCTGGGGGCGCGCGTCGAGGTAGAAATAGGCGCGCAGAAACGCGCTTACGCAGGCGCGCAAACTTAACGGCAGAGCTGCGTCTTGGAGCGAGGTTTGTTTGGGGAAGCTCAGCAGACAGGAATTAATTCCGAGTGCCTGCAGAATGCCAGAACACGCAAAGCCATAGCTCTTCCTCCCACCTCCTCCCTTAACAGCAGGTAGCGGAAACAACAATTAGTTCCAAGAGTCACGTTTATATCGCGCTGTCAGCCTCCAATTATTATGAAGATTATCTATTTGCTGGAAGATCCTGAGACGCAATCGGCAAATGTGGGAAAGGGAACGTTTGTGTTTCTGTTGGAGAACGAAAGAAATGGAAAAAAAAATATGGCTGGATTTTATATATACGGTTCGAATTTGCATTTATAGATCTGTTTAGTAGTTCTGTTACAGAAATAGCTAAAGGTAATGTATGATCCAGATTCTGAAGCAACATCCTTGTAAGTTAGGTCCCGTTGAACTTAATTCGTAGGAATCAAAGGAGTTTAAAAGGTGGTAGGCAATGGACTTTAAAGGGCAGGTCGAATTCTTCGCTGGGTGATGAGATGTGTTGCTATTACATTGATAAGAACAGTTGTTTTTTTAAAAAAACTGCCACTGCAGAGTTGTTAATGGGTCTGATGGAATTAATCGATTAATCATTAGGATAATCGAGTCACACGTTGATCTTATAGAATGTGGACTCTAAATCAGATTTTAATAAGTACCAGTCGTGCTCCGCGAAAGCCTACTGAGCGCATCTTAGAGAACGAACACCACCCTTCTCTTCATTTAGCCTTTATAATTGTTTATCCTTTGGGGGGGGTGTTTTTACACTTCTCCACACCGTATTCTTTATCAAAATATTCTCGGTGTATTAACTGCACCAATTTAAAGCAACTTTAATGCAGTGACTAACAATTTTAAATTAACTGACAGCTCTGATTAGTCATAGCAGAAGCGGAGAAAATAAAAAAATTACAGTTAGTCAGATCTTTACTTTGACTCAACCGCCTAGGCAGAAAATTGTATTTTTATTTTTAAGCTGAAAGGGAATTCCAAATATGTTCAAAAAAGACCCACGACCCATTATGGTGTGACCATGTAGCTGTTTGCAGTCCATTTGAGAAGGACTAGAATATACTGGAAATTCAAATTATTTATCCTGGTAGATCTGTACAGGTCTTTTTTTAAAAAAGGAAAATAAATAAATAAACCAAACTCTTCCGTTTGTAATAGTGCTTCGATTCCCAGTTGCTTGCGGGACCCCCAAATTTTGTCCCCCAGGCTATATAGAATAACAGGCCTTCACCAGATGGTCTCTTGCTTTCCCGATGCTAAGTGATGGAGAGACGATATTATTGGGGAAAGAGCATCTGTTCAGGCACACACCCTCCCCTGCCCCTCACTTGGGAAACGCGGCCTCGCCTCTGGCGCGGAGCCGAAGCTCTCCTCTGAGCGCTCTCAAGTATCCCGAGGAAACCCCAGCCCGGGCTTCCCAAGTGCCAAATAAATATTTGCGAGGACGTTTTCGTTCCGTGTCACTTCCAATTTATAAGAAGCGTCCCCACAACCGCAGCCGCTCCTTGCTGACCTTTCCCACTCCAAGTCACCCAAGGGCTAGATTTCTCCACTGGCGACGAATAAGAAAACAGGAGTGGATCTAAGATATTTTCATTTTCTTCCCTCTACCCCCACACTCCACTCCCGTTTTACTTTGCCATTTGAAAGTTTTCCATTTTGGCCAGCTGTGTTTTTCAAAGTAGGAAATGGAATAAAACAACAGCCGTTGGAATACACGGGGAAATGTACACGCATGGGCACGCGCACCCACGCACACCTCAAATGCAAAAGCGTCCACTGCTGAATTCTTAGGCGCCAGGTGTATATGCTGAAAGGCAGGTGCTTTCAAAAGCTGCGAGAATTTGAGGGTGAAGCCTTATCTGCTTCTCACACAGTGACAGGTTCTTTTTATTGTTTGCACAGAAATCTGTATTTCGCATTCATTTACAGCCATTTAATTTCTACTCGCTGGCACACACTCAGTCATCCACATGCAGGGCCACAAGCCTTGTTTATCCCGAGATTGTCAGCAAACACGTGTGTGAGAATGAGAGAGACCTTCGAGGGCTTTCTCATTAATGAAAACTGAACATCTGAATGCCTCTGTACTTGGAGCTAATCCTTAGGAACTCCTCGAATTAGTCAGGACTCTTTTTCCAGGACACGTCCTCCTTTTCATGGGTGGGGTCGTCAAAGCGATCCATAGCTAAAAGCAGAAGTCGGCAAAGGTGTCCTCTTTTTTTT
Source organism: Podarcis cretensis (assembly GCF_951804945.1). Taxonomy (NCBI): domain Eukaryota; kingdom Metazoa; phylum Chordata; class Lepidosauria; order Squamata; family Lacertidae; genus Podarcis; species Podarcis cretensis. The sequence continues at coordinate 58,038,586 of NC_137174.1, read as the reverse complement.
GCTCTTTGAAATATGGCAAACCTACGTATCTGACATAATAACAGAAGAAGAGCCCCGCCAGCGGCCCATTCAGTGGAGTAGCGTGGGTTGTCAGCACCCGGGGCAATGCAAGTAATTTGCACCCCCTAACCCGTGGATTTGCGCCCCCTAACCCTAACCCCCAGATGTTGCGCCCGGTGCGGCCGGCCCCCCCTGCACCCCCCACGCTACGCCACTGGGCCCATTCCAGCATTCAAAGCTGAGCTGCTGAACTTCTACTTGAGAAAAGTGCCACTCGTTTCTGTTTGAAGCAATGGGAAAACGCGACCTCCTCGTGCCACACCAGACAGGCTGACACGCAGCTCCCTCCCTCCCCGCGCCTCTCAGAGGCTATATCCTGTTGTTCCTTCCCCTCCCAAGAGAAAGGGCCCTGATCCCCCCTCATCTGGCCAGCAGGATCTTCCCCTTCCCTTCCTTCCTGCAGCGCCTTGTCTGTAGGCGATCGGGTTTCCCCCGCCGCACCCGCCCTACCTGCCTCAAGTTCTTGACTTCTGAACTCTTTAGGGAACCTGCTGGCGCCAGCTCCATCATCCAAAGTCCTTGTGGTTTGGGAGAGCTGAAGCTTTCGGGGGTTAGGGAGGAAGGAGCTGATGACTGCTTCAAGGGGGTCCCTCCCTCCCTCCCCCAAGGGTTTAATTGCACTCCCGGAGGCTACTGGTGGGGAATCTGGCTCCCCCCTCGCTCTGCCTTGTTGTGTAATGGGAGGCTGATCCCTAGAAAGGTGGATAAATATACACTTCACCTCCCTCAAAAAAGTGCAACCCAGTGACAAGGAAGCATCCAATAGGCAGCCTGCTTCAAAGCTTAGTTTCCCTTGGATGGGAGGTTGGTTCAGACTAGTCCTCTCATACTTTCTCCCTTGATATTGGTGCGTGTGCACAGGGCTGGGTTTAGGTTTGATGAGGCCCTAAGCTATTGAAGGTAATGGGGTCCTTTATATGTCCAGCTGTCCTTTGTCAACAACAAATTGTTCCTGTTTTTTGTGTTGAATATATGCTATATGGTAATTTATGGACCTAATTATAGGTACCTAAAGCCAATTGCACATAACAGTCCATGCAGAATGTAGGTACCCTGTATGTAGAAATGAGCAAACCAGTGATATTTTAGGGAGCAGGCTAGCAGGCTTGCATCATTACTTACATCATAGGAGCCTACACAACACAAAACACTGTTGCTGTATGTAGGTTTTATTTTATTTGTTTTTTATCTTATATTTTGGAAATGTATGTCCAGGTTTCTTTCCTTTAATTTTTTTGGGGGCCCCCAAGAGAGTGGGGTCCTGAGTTATATCATGTTTAGCTTATACGTAAATCCGGCACTGTGTGTGCATGTTCTCATGCAAGGCACTTTAGTGAAGTTCAGTTTCTGGTGCACTTTGAAATGGGTTTCTATTGGTCACTTTTTTCATGTGGGGTTTTTTTGTTTGGGCATTTTTATGGAAAGCCTAGAGTATCAACATACTAAAGAAATGGATACACTGCATTTTGAATTAGCATTCCTCTCTATTCATAAACCTGATATGCTGGACAAACAAAGACCTCCATCACTTGCCCAGGCAAGCACAGGTGTACTTGCTTTGTCTAGCCATGGAGGATGAGGAGGAGGAGTTTGGATTTGATATCCCACTTTATCACTACCCTAAGGAATCTCAAAGCTGCTAACAATCTCCTTTCCCTCCCCCCCCCACAACAAACACTCTGTGAGGTGATTGAGGCTGAGAGACTTCAGAGAAGTGTGACTAGCCCAAGGTCACCCAGCAGCTGCATGTGGAGGAGCGGGGAAGCGAACCTGGTTCACCAGATTACAAGACTACCACTCTTAACCACTACACCATGCTGGCTGGTTAGTTAGTGGCCAGGGACCCCTGCAGGACAATTTTTGAGTCTTTTTTTTAAAAAGGATATTTTTTAGCCCACCCTTCATCATCATAATAGATCTCAGGTCAAGGTGCAGCACACACATTAAAAATACACTGAATAAATGAAATCAGCTGAAAAGAATCAAAAGTATAAACCAGTGTAAGGGCAGCTTGAAAGAACTCATTGAAATGAAAAAATGATGCTTAAAGGTGCAAGGTGGCCTACTCACTCTCGGTCATACTCTAAAATACTCTAGATGCCAGAGCAGCAGGTGAGTCTTTACATGCTGCTGAAATGACAGAAGTATCAGCAACCAAGTGTGTTTCCAAAGGGAGAGCATGCCACAAGCATATTATTATAACATGTTTAATAATCCCATGCACACTTACCTGGGGGTAAGTTCCATTTAGCATGCTTAGAAATATCCTACATGGCTGCAAACATGTTTACTCAAGAGTAAGATCCATTGAACACAAGGGGACTAACCTCTGAGTATACCCTGCTTTAGGTTGCTCTGCTCAACATGGTTTCAATGCGCAGTTTGTTATTTAAAGCATTTTAAGAGCTCCACTCTTTGGCAAAAAGTGTGCCAGAACAACTTAAAGGTAAAGGTAAAGGTACCCCTGCCCGTACGGGCCAGTCTTGACAGACTCTGGGGTTGTGCGCCCATCTCACTCAAGAGGCCAGGGGCCAGCGCTGTCCGGAGACACTTCCGGGTCACGTGGCCAGCGTGACATCGCTGCTCTGGCAAGCCAGAGCCGCACACAGAAACGCCGTTTACCTTCCCGCTGGTAAGCGGTCCCTATTTATCTACTTGCACCCGGAGGTGCTTTCGAACTGCTAGGTTGGCAGGCGCTGGGGCCGAGCAGCGGGAGCGCACCCCGCCGCAGGGATTCGAACCGCCGACCTTTCGATCGGCAAGTCCTAGGCGCTGAGGCTTTAACCCACAGCGCCACCTGCGTCCCTCTGCCAGAACAACTTACTGATCAATAAAAAAGGCAGTCCCTGTCCTTAGGTTTATTATTTGTTTTATTTATTAAAAATGTATAAAGTCCTTCATTTGAAAATTACAAAAGGTTAAAGAGATTCAGCTGGGGGGTGGGGGTGGGAAAGAGCAAACTTCAGCATCAGTTTTTACAGTGGCCAGCTGGGATGGAAAGAGCTCAGGTAGCCTGATGGAATCGATGCTGTTGGCTGACAGATGAAGGAGAAAAACCATGAGCAGCTGGTCTCAGCAAAGCGGGAGGAATAGACCAGCTTCCCTTTTCTCCCTCTGATGCATCATCACCATCATTCCTGAGTTTGTCAGCCACTTGTGATCTCCAAATGGGAGGAAAAGTGGGATAAAAGGTGGGCATCGGAGCACCTGCCAGCTTATTGGCTTCCTGGCTCTTGAGCTGGCCCTGGTTCTGACCAGATTTGGGCAGACTTGAAACTCTTGTACATGACAAACATGTGAAGGTTGCAAGTTCACATCTGCATTAAGGTGTTTATACAGAGGTCCTCGTATCTTTTCCTTCCCCCTTCTGCTTTTGTATTGTTAAGCTGAATATAATTCTTTAGGCCCATGATATAACTAGAGATCAGCTGACGGTGGAACTCCGAAACCCATTGAGTGCGCTTTTGGAATGAGGGCTTGGGATTCAGTCACTCCGATCACGGAAGGAAAACTAACATGATTGTTGACAACTTTATGCCAATGTGATTGACCTGCCCTAATAACACAATTGTTTCGTTTTGAGTACAGAGCTCTTTAGATTGGCTCAGAACCAAACAGCATACTGATTGGTTTATAATGGCTACACTTCCAGCAGATCATTTACGTATTATTATTTATACTGTATCTTCGGATTTGGGGTACAGGAAGAGGATGTTGTTTACAATGTTTCTTAGGGCCAAAATAGATGTTCCATGCAGCACCATTAAATAAATAAAAAAGAACAATAAAAATAGCCTATGGAGGATTATTTAACCCTTCCAAAACGTTGTCTTAAAACTCAAAACCCCACCTCAAAGCTGCTGATCACCACACAAAGAAAAAGATACAACTGAATGCACCACATCTCTCCCCCCCCCCCCCCGCTGCCCCCACACCACAAATAAGGAAAAGCAACTTACGGAGGGAGCATTTTTAAATAGAAAAGTATCTGGAAGAGAAAGGGTTAAGTAGCCCCTCCCCAGCTGCTCCACCACTGAAATCCTCAGCCTCCAGAGGCTCCTTTGCTGCCCAATAAAAATAAGAACCTGCTTATAAGTTGCCTTTCCTCATGGGAGCTCAAGACAGCATGCATTATGTTTTATGTATACAAAATATACCTGTTGTATAAGTTGCCCTGCCTGTGCTGATTGGTGGTTATTGTTTCACCCATGAATCATAACGGAGAACAAAGAAATAAAATAATCGTAATTGCAGCGAAACAAACAAAAACAGAATAGCAGTAATATCTAACATGTATCATACTACCGAGGAGGTAGAAAATTGACTCAAGTTTCGCAAGCTGCCACGGCAAATCCTGTCACTGAAATAAGGTCACTGTAATACACTGTTTGTTTCTTTATTTATATTTATTTTAAAATTTATATCCCACTTTTTGCCATGTAAGTCCCAAAGCTGCTGAGAATAAAATATACAATAGAACATTATTTAAGTTTCCATTTAAAAAATAATAATCAAAAATTTAAAATCCTATCTATATAAATATATGTATTTACAAAATGGAGGGCATTTGAGAAGCATTCAAGGTGGAAAGGCCTCCTGAAATAATATAGATATGATATGGTGTGTGTCTGTCTAACTTCATAAGTAAGGGAAAGGGACATTGTATGATTTTTAAAAATACTATACAGGTACAGTCCTTTGAGCTTCCTTCTAGGTTTTGTTTACAGTGCTGCACTTGTGTAATTTGCACATCAAAAAATTTAAGGAGAGCTAACTGTGTGATCCTATCTATGTCTGCTTCAGTCAGAAGTCAGCCCCCCCCCCGAGTTTAATGGGACATTCCCAAGTCTGAATGCTTAGGATTGCAGAATTAAGTATTTATTCCAACTGTTCTGCTGGTGTTTCATGGCTAAGCTGTTTATTTTTAGCAGGCGACATGGGAAGAGGGGATTTAAGCAACCATTAAAAGTCCAGCTATGGCTCTATCTGTGCAAATTGATGCTGGCACAATGCTTGCTGAAGTTCATCTCCAAAGCCTCGTCCATTCCCACCCTGCTAAGCCTGGCTGTATCTGAAGTCTCTTTAATAACCATATACACCTGTTGATAACAGCAGTGAGCGGTTGTCAAAGTTCCCCTCTGCCTGTCCATAAAAATAGCTGTGATGGATAACTGGATTTCTCTGGCGGTAGGCTGGGGAATACTATGTAAAGCTTCACGCTGGCAGATCACTGGTACAAATACGAACCCAGCATAACTTGAGAGCAATTATGGCTGAGATGGGGATTTATGATTCTTCTTATGAGTGCCTTTTGACCACTCCAAGGCCTAGCAGGATGGTCTAGGTTAACTCTTTTGGAAGAAAGATATTATTACAGAAATGCAGGTCCAAGTTAATAGCCAAGGGGACTAACATTAGAAAGTGCCCTGAACAGCTGAGCAAAGCAACCAGGGACTGTACACATGACATTTTATTTTAAAATCAATGGAGACTGAGTACTCCCCCCCCCCCCATGTAGTCCACACACAGTCTAGATCTATTGCATATGTTTTACTCCTGAAAAGTGCTTCTTGAGAAACTGGTTACATTTCAAAAAGCAAAAGCTCATTGCAGATTGATTCGGAATTGCCTTGCAGCATTATAAATAATTGTAATAAATATACAAACAAACAAATAAATGAGTAAATTCAATTCAATTTGATATGATTTAGTGGTGGTCATTTTCTTTGTATTTCACAGTTTTATGATGTTTTAATTATTTTATTGCTCCACTTCAAAATATGTTAATGAGATTATTATAATTGTTATTAATTGCACTTATTAGTAGTTTTTCTTTACAAAAGGTAATCAAAAGTGATTTACAAAGTACAGTAGTACAAATATGAAAACTAAATCAATTTTTTTAAAAAAAACCCCACATTAATCCATATAAAAGGCAGGTTTAACACATTCTACCCACTAAATATATACAACCTTCCAAATTAGGGCTAAAGGCAGTTTATAAATACTTGTATAATGAAGTAAATATAATTCAGGGAGAAGGCAATGTTTTCTGGTTTAGACACATGGTGATCCTAACAAAGTTAATATAGTGGTAGCATTATACTATGCTGCCAATCAGATTCAGCTACGTTATTACATCACAAAAGGCAAATGAAGTTAATTCCATCCAAGAGGCGATCATTCTGGAACAGCCAGAAAAAGAAACCATAAAGGGAGGGGATATTCTTGATTTTTCTTACAATGTTCACTAAACACAGGGAGTACTTTTGGCTCGGCTGCACAAAGATCTACAATTCCCAGGACTTCCTGGCAGAGGGAATGACTATTAAACCAGTTTGGGCTAGTTGTGTGGATGAGCTCCAATTGGTTTTGCCTGCCTGCGCTGTTGTGACCAATCTTCCCCTTGACATAGATTACATTGTCTTTGTTCTTGCCATTACAACTTCCCATCAGATTAATCACACAGTTGATTTTGCACCATTCAACATTAAAAATATATATATGTTAAATTAAGTCTTGTTTAACTTGCTTAATCTGGAGGTGATCCAACCAGTGAGCAGAGTCCCCATTAACTTCAAGGAGATTTAACAGCACAATATAAATATAGCTATACAAGGGGATTAATATGCATTAAACATCATCCTGATTATTACTTCTTGTTGGCTTTCCCTGCTACTACCACTTATTCCTTTCCCAGTCAATTGAAAATGTCTTTGAATAGGGATAGAAGGCAGCACAGCAGAGGAATGGGAGGAGGAGTGAGGTTAAGAAGGGCCCTGTTAGATCAGACCAAATGTCCAACACCCTGTTCTCCAGCTGGCCACTGGGATAACAGGAATCTGGATTAGATGATCTTATCCACCTGCACTCATCTTAAATACTCAGCCTTCCACCTCATCCTAAGATTTTACTGTAGTTCCCTATCATGTTCTGCATCCATCCACTTCTAGCTTTTAACCATAGCTTTTAAAACTCACCAGGGATGCGGGTGGCGCTGTGGGTTAAACCACAGAGCCTAGGACTTGCCGATCAGAAGGTCGGCGGTTCGAATCCCCATGAAGGGGTGAGGTCCCATTGCTCGCTCCCTGCTCCTGCCAACCTAGCAGTTCGAAAGCACGTCAAAGTGCAAGTAGATAAATAGGTACCGCTCCAGCGGGAAGGTAAACGGCGTTTTGGTGCACTGCTCTGGTTCACCAGAAGTGGCTTAGTCATGCTGGCCACATGACCCAGAAGCTGTATGCCAGCTCCCTCGGCCAATAAAGCGAGATGAGCGCCGCAACCCCAGAGTCGGTCATGACTGGACCTAATGGTCAGGGGTCCCTTTACCTTTACCTTTAAAACTCTCCACCTCTTTAGCTTTGAATAGCCCCCCCTTGGCTTCCCCACTTCACAAGTTGCTCCCCTGTTTGGCAGCTTACTGATAGCCCCTCATCCCTCTCTAATATCTGACTCCTGTTCCTCTGCCACTCACCCTATTTATTAAGTTGTTTCCACTCCCTCATTTCAGCTTATCATCTGCTTTCACTTATTTATAGCAAATATTTCCATTTCCCTTACCTCCAGCTTGGCCTACCCCATCCCTTCCCTCTGATTCATCCCTCTAGATCTTCTTGCGTAAATGGTTAGATCTTTGTGCAAGGTCTATATCGCTTAGTGTTCTATATTTTCGTCAAATCCATTGCCAATATGAAACCCTTGACAAGTGGTATACCCTCAGTGTAAGCAGTCAACAAAAATGAATGGGAAGGTTGGTCTTGTTGGCTAGCATAGCCAAATAAACAAACTCTTGTCTGTATAGATTTTGACTAAGTCTGAAACACAACATTATATACACTTTAGTTTGACTTTCCCATCTTAATTACTGCCTTTGCATGTCCCTAAATCTAGGGCCAGTCAAGCAGACACAGTACCATATTGATCCAGTGATGTCTACATCATATTCAACCTTAGAGTGACACCACACAATTGTCAAGAGAGCTAATCATCTGTGAATTCAAAATGTGCAACAAAGCCAGTTGGCATAATTCTGGGACCATGAGTAAGAATAGGCTCCGTCACAGCAACCATTTGATCAGGAGTGCCCATAAAAGTTCTCTAGATGTGTATACCACACAAAAAGCTGTCAAATAACATTCTGTAGATACTACCATTTTCCTTGGGTTGAAACAACCAAGCCATACCACTTCCTTGCCTTCCTCTTCAGACTGATGTACAGCCAGCTGAGCTCTCACTGTGATCACCTAACATTTCCAACTTTCCTCGGACCTGGCAAAATAAAGGCAAGGGAGGTGATGGGGATGCTCTTAGCAAGCATCTCCAGCAATTAGCTAAACAACAGTAGCTGCATGGCCAGAACCAGGACAAATGTTCCATTCTTTAATGGGATAGGCCTACTCTGCAGTGGAGGTCATTAGCTCTTCATTTCCTATAGTAAAATTGGAATGTGCTTATCAGACACAAGTTTACTCTGAAAAAAAGAAAACTTTTTAGCATGTATTAAGTCATAATGTTGGCTCCCTTTGAGGCCTTTAATGGCAGCTATGTACATACAGGGGCAGCTCAGATTTTCAAATAGATGGGAAACATTACCAGAAGCAAGTAATCTGCCGCTGGGAAATACGAATTACGTCCACTCCCTCCAGCAGGTGGGTCAATTCCACACAGCATTAGATTACAAACCACCAACCAATACTCCATTTCCATTAAATTTTGAGCAAGGAGAAATCTGCAATAATTGGGGATTTGAGCACAAGAAAGCCAAAGGCCAATAAGGCAATCCAGAATGTGGCAGATATTTGAAACTCTAGTAATTACTGTGCCTTGTTGCTTTTATTAAATGAGAAGGCATTGGGTTGGGTTGGCGGAGCCTCACGTCAGCAGTTTGCCTTCCTTGAGAGTGCGCCTGTTGCAAACAGCAAGCCATCCATTTTCAATGCTCCTGTTTATTTATTAGTTCCTACGAAGCTCTCTCGGAAGTCCATCAACCGACAAGAACCTCGTTTCTTTCCCAACCCCCACCCTTGAGCTCCTGAGGGGGTGTTTAGAGTCCCTCCTTCAATCTGGATTAATAAAGTCACTGGAGAGAAATCTGTCAGTTTGATTAAGGCAGCCCTGAAAGGCCTCTCCATGACTTATCCATTACAGACGAAGAACGTTGCAAAGTAGGGACAATTTATTTCCAAAAAATGCTAATGAAGCCACAGGCAAACAAGTCTCCTTGAACTGCTAGTACCACACTCATGCACATACATACATACTTAATATATAAGGTGGGAGGAGATATCTGGAAAGTGCAGCCATATTAAAATCAGCCAGTGATTGTTTTACAGGAGCTGTTCTGGACCACAGGGCTGCCATACAGAAAAGGAAAGCTATCCTAACATCACCCCCATGGGCTGGTTGCGGGGAGACAATGCCTGAATTCCCCAACTTTAATTGTGAATTATTGCTTCTCTGCTTTATAGTTGCTGTTGCAAGGTTGGTTGGGGATTGGGGGGTGCATGTTTCTTTTTATTCCCTGTGCCTTATATCAAATGTTCTACTCAGAGGAGACCCATTTAAATTAATGAGCATAACGAAGTTTGTTACAACCCAGTACTCCCGATATTTGAATTTTCAGTAGTCATAAACAGGACAGCTTGCTCGAAGTGAAGTCCTATTATGTCCCATGAGAGAAAATGAAGCACATGCAGATCTCACCCAGTAAAATCAAGGAGACTGAAAAGTGATTTATGCTTTTGCAACTTTTACTGGGTCCCAGGATCCCATTCAACAGCTTATTTCACAAAATCATTGGTGTATTTTTGAATGATATTTATGGATCACCTCTCTGCCTGAAGGCATCCAAAGGGCCTTTTAAAATGTTTTCATTTTAAGATCTCCGTAGAATTCCAAAGAGAAGACTAATTGGGTCTCTTACATTGGGTTTGCCATATCCCCCAAAGTGAAAACAAACTTGTTGAGCTTTACCTTTTCCTTGGGCAAAGTTATTGAGCTTTTGGGGGGAATGTCTCCCCCCAAAATAAAGCATTCAAAGCATTAAAAAACAACAATCCCACCCTACTTGCCATACATCCGGTTTCCCCAGATATTTGGCCAATTCAGCTAAAGTGCGCCCAGATGCCATTTTTGCAGCCCAATTCCCAGGTGTATCCGGGGGGAAACTGGACACATGGCAGCGCTACACATAAGACAAGTGCCTGCTAAGTCCATTCACCACCCAACTCCCGGACATATTGCTTCCACTTCCTGTATACAATTAGCATATTCCAATCAGGACCTGGGTTTTATAAAAGAACATATGTTAGATGCCAAGTAGGAGACTCACGCTTCCCTTCCCTCTGTGCTTCCTCTCCTCCACTGCCACCCTTTCTCACATGCTATAGTGTGAGATGAGCTAATTGTTACCACATTATAAAGCATTATGCAGAAAAGGAGTGCCATAAAGCAAATATACTCACCAAGGCACTGGCGGATGAAAGTGGGGGGGGGGAGCGGTCCGCCCCGGGTGGCATCCCGGGGGGGGTGACATTGCGGTTGCCCCTGCCCTTGGGACGCTCAGCGCACACGCCCTGGGATGTGCACCACTTGGCATGCTCCCCTGATGCATGGCACGCCCCCCACGGGCAGTGCGCCACGCTCCCTTGGGACGCGCGCCAGCCGTGCCCCTTGGATGTAACCCTCTCCCAGTGCCAGAACAGGTAGCTTCACCACTGCACCAAGGCTATAAGTGGCAGAAAGCTAGGGAGTCCTAGTTCAGTGCAGCTTCAGAACACCCCACAATATTAGATCACATACTAGACAGTGATTCAGTCGATCTGGCTGATTTAATAGTTCTGTTTGTATTTCTACCCTTCAGGTCTTGTGGAAAACACAGGAAGCCAGCGGCGTCTTTTGATACTGCTACACATGGCTAGTTAGTCAATAATGCTGCTGCCAAATCTGTATCAATTGCTGCTTCTGAGTAGCTTTCAAGTCTTGCCCCAAGTGCAACGTGTCTCAACCTAATCTGGATGTTACCAGGGCATAGAGAACTGTGGCCAGGGCACCTCTGTCTAGGGGGCACCAGAGGCAGCATACCAGCCTACACTCTGGTCTCTGTAGGTTCCTCAGCAAATAGAAAGTTTCTCCCTCTCTTAATTCCTGTTTATAAGCATTTAATCCCCAGATTTGGGCACATCGGAATGTAGGATTTTTTGTTAATACCAATACTGAATTGTTCCTAATCTAATAAAGAACCTGGAAGGAGAATTGTGTTTTGGGAGAGATGCATGCGTGGATTATTTAGTTTGGAGGTCTGAATATGTGCAATTTGTTTCATCCATCCTTTCAGCACACCAGTATTGACAGCAGAAACAAAGAGCGACAAAGAGGTTCTGAAGAACAAACTGTAACGAACAAACTATAAACATTTCTTTAACAATGGAAGATAAAAGGTGCCTGTCACGAAGGCCTACACAAACCCTACCTGTCCTCCTCCAAAAGACTGGATAAGCATGTTTCAAGAATCACCTCCCTCAATACACAGCAGAGTTGTCTCTTTAGTTTAAATCTGTTAAACCCAGGAAAGATCCTTTCATATCACATGGCTTCCCCTACGTAGGCAAAGCAATAATAATAATTCCAAACACCCCTCTCTGCAGGTTTCCTGTTTCATCCATTCTCAGGGACCTTTCGTTTGTGCTGGGTTCTCCCTGCCCACCCAATAAACCAATGAGTCAATTTTTGTGAGTTTTTGTCTTCATCAGAACATCTTGAAAAGGGAAAATGGAACCTGAACCAAAACCTCACGGATCAGAAGTCAGAGGAGAAAACTGGGGGGTTGGAGGGGTACTCTGAGTGAAAAGGTTGAAAGGGCTCTAACCCTGCAAACATCTTGAATTAAAATATATTGACTTGAAAATAAATCTTATGGAAGTCATTGTCCCAAGATAGCAACATTTTATTTGGATCCCAAGTGTGTGTGTGTGGGGGGGGGGGGGACGGCTGTTGTAGTCAGGTCCTGTTTACCGCCTTCCCAGAGGCATCTTGGTTCACCACTGTGAGAACAGGATTCTGCACTAGGGGTCCCTTGGGCTTCATAGCATTTGGCACAACACTTCAAGAAAATGTATGGATTCTCCTTCAGATTCCTTCTCCTGTATCAACACGCGCATAGTCAGGATTTATTGGGGGGGGGGCAGGGCACCCACCTGTCCTGTTCCAGAACTGAGCTACCTGCAACACAATTGGTCAATTCAAGGAAGCCAATCCTATTGTTCAGTCGGGTTGCCAATTATGCCACAACTTTATCCAAGTGACATCAATGAGCATTTCAATTTCAAATATTCTGATTATTTCTACTTTTAGTTAAGTATTTTTTATTTATTTACATGGTTTAGGGGGGCATGTGTATGAATGCTCTCCTCTTCATAATTCTCCTGTGTTCTAGTGATGTCGCCAAAGTTCAAAATTACAGCGTTTGATTTGTTAATTTGTCCAGTTGTAACACTCAGCAGTCTAACAAATTGTGCACTGTTTTTCTCAGACATTCTTTTCTGGCTTAGAATGTTACATACACAGTCAACAGACCTTGATCCAGCATTGGTACTTGAAACTCAGGTGACTTCTGTGGCCTGGAGAACTGTGTACCTACTAACTATGACCCTACCTGGATAGAGACAGCCTTGTTACAGTTTATCCATGCTCTTGTAGCCTCCTGCATGCATTACTGCAATTTGTCATGTGGCTTCCAGTCTGTTTTCGCACCCAATTCAATATGCTGGTTTTAACTTTCAAAGTCCTGCAGAACTCAGCTCCAGGTTGACTGAAGAATTGCCTTGTCCTGTTTGTACCTGTCCAGGCATTTGATTATTATCAGAGGCCTTTCTCCATCTAATGCTACGAAGTGGGTGGTGACAAAGGAGAGGGCCTTTTAAGTGGTGGTGCCCTGTTTATGAAATGCCCTCCAGAGAGAGGCTTGCTTGTTGCCCACATTATGGTCCTTTGGGTATTAGGTGAAGACATTTTTAATCTCCCAGGCCATTAAATTTATAACATTTTTTCCCATTGCTTTGCTGAGTTCTTTCAAAGCAACAGCAGCAGCTGCTTGCTCTCTTGCAAATTCCAGATTTTTGACATGGTGACATCTCTTGCCTTCCCTTGTTAAAACTTGACCTGGCCACAAATTCTTAAATTTATTTATTTATTTATTTATTAGATTTAGATCCCATCCTTCCAAAAGAAGCCCAAGAACTGAAATGCTTGATACATTGTCACATCTCGGATTTGCATGTGACATCATTTCCTTCCCTAGATTGTGAGGGAGGCTGGGGAGGTGATGTCGAAGTAACGCTTGTCTTCCGCAAATTGTGTGAAGTGGATCTTCTTGCACTTTAGACCACGGGATTAAACACACACACACACACACCCCTTCCAGTCCTGTTTGTAATCCCATCATTTGTAATGCCAATTGGACTTCTAGATTGTTTCGCTTTTAATAACAAAGTACTCCGATGAATGCAACAATCTATCTGAACACGGCCTCAGAGTGGCATCATATTTAATACATTTTTAAAGATCTGACTTACAGAATAGGGACAGAAATCGTTGGGGGAGGAGTATAAAGCAAACATTAAGGAAACAGTTAAAGAGTAACATTTCTGCTAAGCACTCACTTGAAATCCAGACAGCACTTTCTGCACATTAAAAGCAATTAACACCATTTGGGGAATTTTTAATTGCTCTATAAAGCACGCTGTAAATAATTATTCCCAGCCCTGTGGATCCCTTGAACGATCTCCCTGACAGTTGTAATTTATGGGGCCTGAAGCATGGCTCTTTTTATTCAGCATATATCCTTATTACAATAATGACTTAGCACTCTGGTGCCCTTAATGAGTATAAAGAGCCCTGTGCACAAGGGAGGGGAGAAAACTGCAAGGTTTTAAGAACTTGACCAAGCACCATTTTTCCCTAGTTATTGTTATAAATTGTTAAGCAGTTATGCAGACTACTAAATGATCAAGACTTTGTAGGGAAGAAATCTGAATACATTACTATGTACGTGTGGTCTGATTATATTACCTAGGACTACTTTTCAGAAAGAAAAAAATCTGGGTGACTCTTGGTCACACTTCAACGAGACCAAGAGATTGGGAGTGCAATGCAAAGCAGAGGGGTGGTCTGGGCCCAGGTCTCCAGACACATAGCCCTCATTCTTATCATGATGCTACCTTAGCAAGAGGAACTTTAGTGGAAAGTCTTCAAAGGGAGATGCCATGCTTTGATTCCAAAGTTAAAACGCAATTTGACAAGGTGTCAAAAATCTAAAGTTCAATTGGCAGCTTACTCAAATCTAACTTTCCCAAGGACCCTGAGCAAAGTTGCCTAGGCCAGGCAGGTCAAATAACAGCCTCAAGTAGAAATATTCTTCTGCACCCTCACATTGCTGTCTGAGTTTTCATGCTGAATATTCAATTCCTGATGCCAGAAACACCAAATTCACTGTGGTGGATGTTGGAAATAGACTGAGGATTAAATCTGTAAATTAAAATTTAAACCTCCTGTCCCACATGTGTGGACTAAATATGAGAATAAACAGGTTTGTAAAGCCCTTTTTAGCATAGGGAAAACACTGGGACTTCATCATCAGTAAAGTCTGCCAGGCCTCCCTGCAACAAGGAGAGAAGGAAGATTTCCAGCTCACCACAACTAGAAAGTGTCTACAAATGCAGCATTTTACTCCCCACCCCTAGACATACTATCAAAGAACCATACAAGTGTAGAGTTGGAAGGGATTATGAGGATCATCTAGTCCAACCCCCAACAATGCAGGAATCTTTTCATCCAACGTGGGGCTTGAACCCATCACACTGAGATTAAGAGTCTCATGCTCTACCAACTGAGTGGCAACCATTCAGTTCTATGAGAGAAAGTAAGGCATTTCATGGAGGTGGGGGATAAATATGCTCCTGGCCTCTAGAGTTAGCCCTTGGTACATATATTTTTGTCCATGTCAGTTTCTGTTTTACTAATATGCTTTTCGCATACATATTTAGGCCTCCTACTCACTCCATTTTGCCTAGTTAACATGTAGCTACTTTCAATGGCAGCAAAACTCAAGTTGCAACTGAGCAGTGTGTCTACTACTCAGTATCTAGTACAGTGGTACCTTGGGTTAAGTACTTAATTCGTTCCGGAGGTCAGTTCTTAACCTGAAACTGTTCTTAACCTGAAGCACCACTTTAGCTAATGGGGCCTCCTGCTGCCACCGTGCTGCCGGAGCACAATTTCTGTTCTCATCCTGAAGCAAAGTTCTTAACGCGAGGTACCAGTAATATTTCTGGGTTAGCGGAGTCTGTAACCTGAAGCGTATGTAACCTGAAGCATATGTAACCCGAGGTACCACTGTAATAAGTATCTAGTAATAAGGGGCACTTTCAAGAGCTAAAAATTCAAGACTGATGATTTAGGTTGCAAACCTGCAAACTCCTGTGAGAGTCAATGTGGAGCAGTACTTAAGAGCCTTGGATTAGTACAGTGGTACCTCTGGTTACGAACTTAATTCATTCCAGAGGTCCGTTCTTAACCTGAAACTGTTCTTAACCTGAGGTACCACTTGTAGCTAATGGGGCTTCCTGCTGCCGCCATGCCGCTGGTGCGCAATTTCTGTTCTCATCCTGAGGTAAAGTTCTTAACCCGAGGTACTACTTCTGGGTTAGCAGAGTCTGTAACCCGAAGTGTTTGTAACCCGAGGTACCACTGTACTTGCGAATCCTCACTCAGCCATGAAGCTCACTGGATGACCTTGGGCCCATCGCCAGGCCTTCTTTCAGCCAGAATTCTCCGGAACTCAGTTCTGCCGCCTCTCAGGTGGGTGCCATTGCCAGTATAAGAGAACAAGGGAGGTGAGTTCTGGCACCTCTTTTTCTAGAAAAATAGCACTGCCCATCACTCTCTCTTAGCCTAACTAACCTACCTCAGAGGGTTGTGGGGAGGATAAGATGCAGAAGGTGAGGTTCATGTGTGCCACCATGAGCTCCTGGGAGGGAAGTGAGATAAAAAGGTAATAATAAAGAAACTCTTTACTGAGTAAGCCTGTTGCAGAAATCAGGGGTTTGTTTCTGGGTTGTTCTGAGCAAACATAGACAGGATCACACCGCTTGCGATGCCTGTAATTGCAAAGCTCCACTTACATCCCAAAAGCAGAGTGACAGCTCAGGATCACAAAGCTAACACAACACCAGGGCGCTAGTTGTTGAGCCACCTAATAAATATTAATGGCTGATTGGCTTCCAAAAGAGCATCTGCCTCCAAAGTTATTGTCTCCTGGCCAAACAGCCACCTACTTCCAGTGTGAAAAAAGAAGTAACTTGCTTTAATTTAATCAGCAGTGTTCCTGTGCCATCACCTCTCCTCCAGCACCAGCCAGTCACCATTAAGGAACAATACGTCTGCCTGACATGGCTTCCAGCAATGGTGCCCCAGGCAAGGCTCTGCTCGCCCCTCCTTCGCCTGTAACAAATTAAATTTGTGCCATCAGCTCCACGACAAGTTAGGCACAAGGGGAAGCCCGAACAGGACAGTGACAGTGTGATGAATGGAGACGCTGAGGAGAATGACACAGAAAGAGAAGAAAGGGAGGGGAAGCCCAGGCAGCTCTCAGCTGCCGGCCTACATCAGGTGCCGAACTTTTATTTGCCTTCTTCATGCCTTTTCAGGGAAACAGAGATTGATTACTCTGACTCCTGATATTAACTTCCTGCTTAAATTACTCCATGGCCTCCCCTTGGTTGCATGTCACTGTGGACTTTGCTGGTCGTTTCTTCAAATCTAGGGGACATTTTGGTTGCTGCACATACTGTCTTCCCACCCACCCTAACTCCCATGTGTGACACCGAGAAAACAAGGCAAGGCCCAACAATTCAGACCTGAAAGTTACTATTTCTGGGTGGTTCTTCTCCTCTTTGCCAAAGAATGATGGGTAATTATTTGCCTCACCTTTTTAGCATGGAAAACTGTGGGTTGATTTGATTTCCACTGAGCATGTTGGGCATTTCCAGACTGATTCACACAACTGTTTTGAAGTTGTAAAAGAGGGGACTGTGATTATCATTAGGCAGTCACCTCAGGTGGCAGGTGCTTGAGGGTGCGAAGTACCAGGTTGCCTGTGCATGTGAGGGACATTATTCTACTGCCAGCATTCAAATAAGATTCAACTACCAGTCTTGTGGGTACCCTCTTCTTCTTCTTCACCTCAAGCAGCAAAATGTCCTCTGGTCCTCTAACACCAAAATCAGAGTCCTGTGCTGCAGTATTGGAGCCTTAGAACTAGCTGTCAAGGTACTAAGGTTTAAATGCCCAATAGCATTCAGTAAATTTGACAAGCAACGGACTGAGAAGTTTTAGAAATCTAGACTGTGTGAAGCAGTTAACAGAGACAATTGTTTTTCTTTGATTCCAATATCTTATGTCAATCATCTAATTTTCTTGTCAGGTTTTCGGGACAAATATGGTCTCTTTCAATGAACTGGTTTCTCTTACAGGTAAGAGCTGCCACTGGGGGAGAAAGGGGGTGTGGTGGGTGCGGTCTGCCCCAAGTGTCATCCCTGAGGGCGGTGACATCACCTCACTGCCCCCCTGGGACGCTCACCTTGCCCCCACGGGCAGTTTGCTCCGTCCCCAGGTGCACAGCTAGCTCCTCCTCTGAGACCTGCCATACTGCTCCAGCTCAAAAGTCTCCCTGTGCCACATTCCTAAAAAACATGAAGTGTGACTATGGCAAGCAGGTATTTGAAAACTGCATACATGATAAAATCTCGCACATCATATAGCTAACACTTCTCAGTGAGCCAGGGTCTGTAGGGGCTCCCTGCTTTATCTACACCGTGGCTCCAATCCTAAACACAGTTACTAAGGAGTAAGTTCCACTGAATTTAGTGAGACAGATTTCTAATTCATCATGATTTTGGATTGTGGCCTTAATAGCAAACTGCAGGTGGGTGGGTGGACCAGCTTATTGCGCTTACAAAACTTACATGGAGGTTAGAATATACCTGGCCTTTGTTGAGCAATTCTTCTGATTTGTTTGCAGGACAATTATATGAGATTGCATTCATCCTACCATTTGTTTAATCCACACTTTGCAGGGAATTTCCCTATTACTTTCCAAACTGCAAAAAGTCTGTTTAGGGGTGTCTTTCTTTCTTTCTTTCTTTCTTTCTTTCTTTCTTTCTTTCTTTCTTTCTTTCTTTCTTCTTGTGAAATTTTCAATTACAGCTGGTTATAGTTATTCCAAACTTATAGTTATATCCAAAGGACCATAATGAATAACTATGGGGATGCGGGTGGGGCTGTGGATTAAACCACAGAGCCTAGGACTTGCCGATCAGAAGGTTGGCGGTTCAAATCCCTGCGACGGGGTGAGCTCCCGTTGCTCGGTCCCTGCTCCTGCCAACCTAGCAGTTCGAAAGCACATCAAAGTGCAAATAGATAAATAGGCACCGCTCCAGCGGGAAGATAAACGGTGTTTCCATGTGCTGCTCTGGTTCGCTTAGTCATGCTGTACGCTGGCTCCCTCAGCCAATAAAGTGAGATGAGCACCGCAACCCCAGAGTCGGTCACGACTGGACCTAATGGTCAGGGGTCCCTTTACCTTTACCTATAGTTATTCCAGTTGCAAACATCATCTCCTAAGCCTTCTCGCCTGGACTTCCCAACCTATATTTCCTTGACATCCTCAGTCACTTTGGTTTGCTGCAACTCCTAAAGCTTTCCAATCCTTCCCTCCTCTATCTTCCACTCCTTGTTGTGTCTACTGGTGTTCATATGTTTAACCCTACTTGTAAATTTATATTTATACCGCTTCTTTTTAAATACTCCTCTAGTTGTTCCCACTCACTTAAAACTGTTTTTCTCTTTGTATTTCTTATTTTGGCTGTCATCGTGGCTAATTCTACACATTCTATTAGTTTAAACTACCAACTGGTCTTTGGTCAAGATTTCCCTCTCCTTCCACGTTTTACTGTATAGTACCCTTGCTGCTGCTGTTGTGTAAAGGAAGAGGGTTGTTTGTTTGTTTTTATTACTTTATCTGGAATTTCCTGTCCTATTATAGCTAACAGGAATGCATCTGGCTTATTGAGGAAGGAACATTTAAGCATCTTCTTTAGTTCTTCATAAATCATTCCCCAATATCCCCCACCCCACCCCGAGTTCGCATTGCCACCACATGTGGATTAATGAGCCCTCCTTGTCTAAACATTTCCAACCTAAGTTGGATCCTCTTTTATACATTGTAATCAGTTTGCTGGGCATTAAATGCCATCTGAAGATCCTTTTTTGCATGTTTTCTCTAATTGCATAACATGCTGAGAATTTTATGGTGTTTTCCCATAATTTTTCCTATGCTGATAATTCTATTCTGTGTGTTTCTTTTAAGGGTGATTTATTGTGCTAAAAGATGAAGCACTTCAATCCACTATAAATGCACAAAGC
This sequence comes from Podarcis cretensis, assembly GCF_951804945.1. Classification (NCBI taxonomy): domain Eukaryota; kingdom Metazoa; phylum Chordata; class Lepidosauria; order Squamata; family Lacertidae; genus Podarcis; species Podarcis cretensis. The sequence continues at coordinate 58,019,047 of NC_137174.1, read as the reverse complement.
CAAAGTTCTGATATGCGACTGAATCACTCACACAAAATTTGCTGTCTGGAGGCCCCCATGGTTATTGCTCTGCAGTGGATGAAACTGCCCTAAGTTGTTTGAGGAAGTTTTGGAGGGACAGTCACCATTTCATGCTCAGATTGCCACAAACCTTTGCTTAGCTAAAGAGTGGGGGAAAGGCTTCAGTGAGGAATGCAAGCCCAACAAGCAGATCCACCTGGTGTGATGTGACAACCTGTCAAAAATGGCCTGCAGAGCACTTTGGGATCTGGCCCCCTAGACCAAAGCATCTCCCCAACCTTGGGAGGAACACCATTTCTTGCTGCTTCTTTTTTCTGTGACTCTAGGAATAATTACATGGGAGTAACTTATATTTACATCAATGGAACTTACTTCTAAGTAAATGAAATGATCAGGGATGGGGTGGTAGTGTAGACTAGGGCCTGCCAGAGCAAGGTTCAAATCCACACTTAGTCATCAAGCAGCCAGTATTGGCCTCTTAGCTTAACCTTGCTGTGAGGATTAAAATGGGGAGAGGGAGAACTATAGGATGGAAATGGATTAAGGATTAAATCTGTAAATTAAATTTAAACCTCCTGTCCCATGTGTGTGGGAGAAAATATGAGAGTAATAAGGCTGTTTTCGAGGTTACCAGCATGAGTCTGACCAAGCTGCGGGGGGCAGTGGAGGACAGGAGTGCCTGGCGTTCTCTGGTCCATGGGGTCACGAAGAGTCGGACACGACTAAACGACTAAACAACAAGGCTGCAAAGCACTTTTAGCAGAGAGAGTAAAAGCACCTATGTGTTTTTGCAGCTTACTGGAAACTAGGAATTAGGCAATTATTGTGGGATGTGAAACACATAGCAGTCAAGTAAAACATTCCTAGAGTTGACATGAAAGGGGATGCTTGCTCCATCTAGTCGGAACTTCCTGTTTCCTCCTGAGCTGGGACAAGCTTCCTCTACATGTGACTAGAGGTGGGTGTGACCTTACCTGCCCAGGTAACAAAAGGTGCAAGGCAGGCAGCATACTTCCTCTTCTCCATCTTGCTTTTGACGTGTGCGCAGCAGTGACTGCCAGTCTGCAGTCACTGGGACTAACCTGCATATGGGGTAGTTCCACGTTTATATATCTTGTAACCTAAGTCTGCCTTCAGGGATCTATCTGTGAACTGAATGAATGTGAGTAAACTACTTTTATACTTTTTTCACAAGACTGTGTTGTGTCTATTCTTTTTAAGAGGGATATAATGGAATTACCAGGAATCTTATATTGAGAGGCTAAAACTAGCTTGCAACAAGCTAACCGCTGTATGTTTAAAAGGGGAATGCACTCTGATAAGTAAAGGGACTTGCTAATGCAAGTTAGGAAGGATATTATTAAACAATATATCCTCTCCTGCCTCCCTGAACTTTCCCACAATTATACCATTTAATCTCTGTTTATTTGTGCTAACCCTTCCCCTGTTTGTCCCCATTGCTAGAAACAAAAAGATATACTTGCATCCAATGCAGGCAGCTAATACTTCTATTCAGGATAAAAGAAAAAAGCTTCTTAGTAACAAAGTATGAAATTGTTTTCCAAAAAGAAGTCTGGGCTCTGAGTAGAGCCCAAGCAGGTATGTCTGCTCACATCATTGGCTTGAAAGAGAGAGAGAGAGAGAGAGAGAGAGAGAGAGAGAGAGAGAGAGCGCTCAGTCAGGAAGTAAGTACATGGGCTGATTGCCTTCATTATAAATTTCCACCAAAACTTTAAGGAAGTGACCTCATAAAGTCCCATCTATATTGATTCAGGAACTCTATGCATGTCAGCCCCTCATGTGCCTGTCTGGCCATCACACATTTGTGATTTTGACTGGAAATCCCACACTATGTGCACTCGCCACCTTGAGCTCCTTGGAGGAAAGGCTGGTCATCACTTTTGTTCTTGGCACATTACAGATAGTCCTAAAACACTAGAAACTGGTTGAACCACTCTTATATCCTGGAGTCACTTTGTTAGTGTAGGAGTACCTACTAAGTCTTCAAATGGCACAGGCCTTGTCATCAGGCCACCTGAACAATAGCTGATTCTTTGGCAACAAAGCAGTTGTTTTTCCAGTGGCACAGTGGCCTGTTCCCAAAACTTTTGGTGTTTCGTCTTTCATTCCAGCACACATGCATTAGCCTACAAGAGGCTACAGAACAACAAAATTACAGATAATTTTACAATAGGAAGAAACCCTTATTTCTGTGTAAACAGAAACCTGGCATTCTCCTAACACACCCTGCAAGCTGGACCAGCAACAGTAGATGTTTTGCATTTCTTACTTAAGGTCACATCCTTTGTAATTCACATTAATGTCTGGGGAAAGCCTCACTCCCTGGCTTTATATTCATAATCACTATCATTAATGCTAGTTAGAATCCTGGCTTTAGACCTGCAGGAGAAAGTAGATGGAGATCTACTGCTAGATACCTAGGTTATTCCCAGTAGATCAGAAAGGGCTTCTAACCTCACACCTTTAACAGCAGCAAGGAAAATTGCAAATTAATATATGCTGTGACTTGACTGAACTATTGCCATTTGCTTATCTCCCAATGTTCCATGCTGGTAAAATATGAGAGTTTTATTTATTGCTTCTAACCAGTCCTTTGCACGAGGCCAGTTTTTGTGCTAGAAATCCCTATTCTGTAATAGCTCTGTTGTAGATCTGTATATGCAGGTCATCCCACTAGGTAAGTGATCTTGGAAGTGCACCCACCCCCAAGAAGCTGCAAATAACGAGAAAGGGGCATTACAGGGTTCATTTCTATGGCGTTGGACTCGCAAAATTCCTTGCGAGGTTTTTCTGTGGTGACTGTCGTTGCCTGGAACCTTTACAGAAGGAAACAGGTCCTTACGAAACCGAGCCGGTCACTGGATTAAATACGACGGCAGGACTTGGATCCAGCCGCCCTTCGGTGTTTCAGGCACACAGTGGAAAGAATATTAAGTCATTTATCACAATCTCGCTCGTTTCCTACTTAAACAAGGCCGGCCGGCCTCCGCTGATTGAAGACACGCTTCCTTCCATTCGTCATTTCTGCGGCTCCGGAGAAGTTTTGCAGACACCGTCGCCAGGCTTCCCCTCTCCTCCTCCCTCCTCCTGCGCAGTTCCCTCCCACTGCATAAGTTACACTGTCCGGCTGCTGGCACCCAGGACTTGGAATATTAATATTCCCCGGCAAATGCCCTCTTCTAAATATTGCTATATGAAGAATAGGCGCAGCGCCCTCCTCATTATTAAGAGCGAGGGAGATGGATGGGACCGAAGCAGCCGGAGAGCTGCGCGCTGAATTGATGGCCGGTGGTAAGAAGAGGGTCGAATCCGCAGCGCAAGCCGCAGCTTGTATGTGGAGGAATCCTGCTTGGGTGGAAATAAATTCCGTGGAAACCAGTAGGGTTTACCCAAGTCTGTGCATGTTTGCTCAGAAGTCCACCCCACTGAATTGCACGAGAGGATATTCCCGATTAAGTATACATAGGATGGCAGCCTTAACAGCGGCATACTGTGTGTGCGCGCACTTAGGTGTCAACGTCATTAAAGTAACTGGCTCGACTGCATGTGCATGTTTACTCGTGAGTAGGTCCCACTCTTTCCCTAGTAAACAGGTTTCGAATCCCACCCTTGTCATTTCCAATTTCCCAGTAAAAGTTGGAACTCAATATCTCTGATCACAGATCAAGTCATTCTTTAACAGCTTGTGATCTTCGAATGAAGGGTGATACACAAATTCACAAAGGGTGGTACATAAATAAATGGAATAAAAAAATAGCATCCGTGGGGGGTGAAGCCTATGTCTGTCCCGTTGAATTCCAGGCAGGATACCTACTCTCAAGTAAAGGTGCCTGTGACTGCAGAGATCCTACTTACTTGTGTAAGCCAACCGAGGTTTACTCAAAGGAAATCCCACTGGGGTTTATTTCCAAGTGCGCATGGCATTCAATCTGCACAGTGCGATCCTATACATGTCAACTCGCAATTGAGTCCCATTAAGTTGAATGCGTCTTACAAGTAAACATGTAGGATAGTAGTCTTAGCGATCATGAATCCCAGAACAACGGAATGAAAGTTTCTGCACTAACGCGAAGTGGAAGGCCATACACTGCCTTGGGTATCTAATACTGTATAAATAAACGCCGAACAGGAAGAAGCAAGAGAGAATTTCATTTTCAGTAGTTGTAACTCTGGCTGACGATGTTTTGAGAGTTACTAGACCAGGAAAGCTTACTTCACAATACGTTCAGGGGTCTTGAAGGAGCAACAAATCGTGTATGTGTGTGTTTGCAACAGACCAATCGAGCTACTTCTGCGGAAGTTTCGAAAGTTATTCCAAAATCCTCATTAGGGCAATATTTATTAGGTCAACACCAAAGTTTCAAACAGCGTGCAGGCTCCTTGTAAGGCGACCTTTGCTTTTTGAGAGCTCTCATTTTTAAACTTCTCTTTCTCTCCCCACCCTAGATAATACCGGAAGTATAACGGAGCGATTTTTAATAAACAAGCAAACCGTCAAACCATGGCTTTGAAAAACGCAGATTGAAAAGAAAAGGAAAAGTCTATATCCCTTTCTGTGTTATGGCTATCGTTTCTCTGCTTTTGTAAAGAAAGACGTCAAGTCAGAGCAACCCATTATTTCAAGACATGCTGCTGGTACATGAAAAACAAACAAGCTCGTTTCTCCTCATCCTTTTAGCGAGAGGGTGAAGAGTTTAACAGGAGCCACTCCTTCGCTTGGGAGCCGCTTCGCTTTGCGATTTACACGTTGGGAGATGACATCTGCTCGATCCCTTTTTCAGCAGGCAAGATCCAAACGGCTAACCAAATTACGCGCAGCGGAGGAGGAGGAGGAAAGTCCAAGGATATTCACTCGGGAGCGAAGTCCTGCCACTATTGGATGGGTTTTCCTTCAGAGGAAAGTGGGCTTAAAGTTGCAGCCCAAGACTCGGCCCGAAAAGCAGAGGCGATCTTTCTCTGCTATCTGTCGCCGCGCGTCAACAACCTGAGCGGAACTGTTGACTGTGGAAGCAAGCCCAGTGGAAACCAAGTGAAATATACTGTACAAAGAATTTCCCAAAACAAGCTTGCTTCAGAAAGACAACTGATAGCAAGGACAAACTGTTAGAGCACCATACCTGGTTTTTACACAGCTAATAAATAACGATCGGATAATGCGAGGAAATCTCCTCGCATAGCCTATTTTCTCGCTCCTCCCTAGCATGATAGAAAAAAACAGCCCCAGGTACTTTATGAAAAACCCTATTTCTCTTTTTCGACCATCGAAAGGGCAACTTATTTCCTTAACTGCTTGCTTTTCAGGCCCCAATACTCTGCACACTTACCTTGGAGTAAGTTGGATTCAATGAGTCTTATTTCGGAATAGACAGGCAAGGCAACCATAGGTCTGCGCTGTCAGATTCCCTCAATAGGACTCGATCCTGCCCGGATCTCTTGCCATGTGTTCCTTTGGGGATTTCTAACTAAGCTAAATCCCAGGAGGGAAGGGAGAGGGAAGAAAGATCATGGCACACAACGCCCCTCGCGAGACGGAGGCGCAGCCAGCAACAGTTCCAATGTTGGGGCTCGGGTTGAAGGGAAAGGCCGCCCGGATTTTGCTATCCCCACAGGGATTTGATACTAAGGAAGCTGAACCGAAAATGTTGGGGAAAGGCTTTGTGTGAAGTGCTTCTCTAGACCAGACGCAAGGACAAACGCCCAGGATAGATGCCTGAACCGAAGGTGGGGGGAGGAGAGAAAGAAAGCCAGAAACCTTCCAGAACCAACAGCTGTTTGAGATCGTCCCCTCCTCAGCCCCCCAACGGATGTGCGAGATCAAGCAGCCCCGCCTTCCTTCCCTCCTCGATCCCAGCTAGGACCGGATGCAAAGCGGAGCGGCGCACGTGAACTACGCTTTTATGCAGCAGTGTACAGTGGTACCTCTGCTTAAGTACTTAATTCGTTCCGGAGGTCCGTACTTAACCTGAAACTGTTCTTAACCTGAAGCACCACTTTAGCTAATGGGGCCTCCTGCTGCTGCCGCGCCGCCGGAGCACGATTTCTGTTCTCATCCTGAAGCAAAGTTCTTAACCCGAGGTACTATTTCTGGGTTGGCGGAGTGTGTAACCTGAAGCGAATGTAACCTGAAGCGTATCTAACCCGAGGTACCACTGTAATTGTGAAATCGACACAGTCAAGACCCTGTTCAGCTGCCATGTCATGTTTTCCCAGGTGTTCCTAGAGAAGACCCTGCCATCCAACAGCAGACGCGTCCCCTCTTCTTCTGGAAGCTGTTAGGTCTGCAGATAGTAGACTTGGCTAACCCCGCAAGTTTAGCTTCCTGATGGAGAGGGACAAATGTCCTGCTTGTGTGGGATTCCCATGGGCACCTGGTTGGCCGCTGTCTCTGAGAAGCAGGAGGCTGACCAGAAGGACCCTCCTTATATACTCATGAGGTATGAAGGGGCTCACTTTTCTTTCGTCCTAGATAAGTATGTAGGAGTTATGAAACAAACAAACCAAAGTCTTTTGCTTTGTGATGTAAACTAATTCACAGGTAAGGGCTAAGGCTAATGGATCCGGGAGAAGCGATTGAAGACATACACTCAGCTTCAAATATTTTATGGGGGAGGCGAAGACCCCTCGGCCCCTAGAAGTTGACTCCTATGAACCCAGGTGTTACAAATACCTGTTTGGAGAACTCACACTTGATTATTAAAGACGCGGCTGTAAAAAGCAGGCATAGCCATTCATAAACAGCGCAGCAATATGTATAAGAGCTTTATTAGCACGCTAGTTCATAACTCCAAGACGATGCAAGACGGAGAGGGAATGACTCTTCCTGAACAGCTGCTGCGCCGGCCTTGCTTTGTGAAGGAAGGAAATCGGGATAGGCTGAGGTGGCCATGGGCGTAGCCAGGATTTTTGTGGGGGAGGCCTTTTGTTAGTGGAGGCAGAACCTCACTTTGCTATGTATTTTTATTGAATTTTATTGATGGGGGGACCTGCCCCTCCCTTTCCCCCCATTGGTTACGCCCACGGAGGTTGCCAATACGGTGATGTTGATTAAAGCCCCTGGAAACTTAGGCATGTGTGGAAAGACCACATGTTCTTAATGGGAGACAGAAAACAGAAGGGAACCTGCTTAGATCCCGGTGTGCATTCAAAGCAGCCCAGGAACAACTATTGCTAAACCCTCTTGCGAAAAGGCGCGTTGGACGTCTGACTGATTATCCCACAGAGTTGGTTACTGGGGAAAAGAGGACAGAGCCAAGTTTTAAGGCTTGGAAGTCCTTTTAGTAGCTTTTACTAGCTTAACAACAACAACAATTTTTTCTTTTGCTCTATGACTCTCACTAGTAACATATTTAGAATATTATATACACCTTTCATTAAAAGAGGAAGCAGCTCAGCGAAAAGGGAAATTTCCCTTGTAACAGGAGCAAACTGAAAATTTCTCTGGCTTATTTCTGGTAGCATTTTTTAAACAGTAAAATCACTAGTGGCAGGGCACTACAGCAGCTGCAACTACCGTAAATACCTTTTGAAGCAGACTGCGTCACTCCATCGTAATATAAAAGAAACATCAAAGGAAGGAAATGGACTGGCTTAGAACTCGGGTTTGACCGGACAGTGGTGATTCTACAAGGAGGGACTTTAGGGTAGATTACGGGCTGTTGCTGCAAGATCACTGAGACTGGAGCCTAAATTACCAAACTGTACCACAGCTGCCAACTTTGAAAGCAAGACCCTATCCCTATCCGCTTTTTAAAACGGTTTGCTCTGCTGTGGTTAGAAGCGGGAGGGCAGATGCAAAATGAGGCAGGGCTCTTGCACCTTTAATAGGTGTCAAAATGCAGGGAGTTCCGCGGGCGAACCTTTGGGGAAGGGTCGTAGCTCCGTGGCGGAGCATAAACTTTGCCTGTAGGGGGGTCCCCGTCACTTCTAGGTAGTACTGGAAATGTCCCCTGTCTAAGACTTCGGAGAACCGCTGTCAGCTGGTGTACTGAGGTGTGTGGACCAGTGATCTGACTGAAATTAAGCTAGCTTCCTCTGCCATGCAAATAACTCCTGCTAACAGCTGCTCTTCACCTATGTGAGTGTAGGAGCTCTAACCACCTTTATGTAGAATCCTAGAATTATAGAGTTGGAAGGGATCCCAAGGGTCGTCTAGTCCAACCCTCTTCAATGCAGGGATCTTTTCCCCACGACTCTGAGATTCAAAATCTCATGCTCTAGCAACTGAGCTATCCAGCCATGTAGATCTGGCCACTCTAGTTAGAAGGGATGCTGTGTAGCTCCACCTTACGAAAAGCTCCCTTCCTGCAGGCACTGCAGCAGTTGGCAACCTTATTTAAACCCGGCTCCGGAGACCTGTGAATCTTTTTGAAGCTCTCTGCAGGTTTTCGGCTGGCTTGAAATGGAACACCTTTCAGGGCCGCGGACTTCAAGAGAAGGCGCCTGCGCCCCTGTCCAACGGGCCTTTCTGTTGACTTACGAACAGTCTTGTTTGTTTGTCTTTGCAGCAGCCCGTGGGGATCGGCGGGGGAGTCAGATGACCGCCTTTGTTTGTGGCCCGAATCAAGCCGACCCTTGTTTTGCCAACGAAACTTTGCTCCCCAAACAGCAACCCAGGAGATCAAAGGAAAGACTCATTTCATTCAGGTAGGGAAGACGACGAGGACGACGACACCACCGCTGGTGAGAGGCTGCTGCTGCTGCTGCTGCTGTTGGGGCTTCTGCTACTGTCAAGGTAGTATTTTTCCTAATTGCCAAGCAAATCAAAGCCTATTGTTTTAATTATTGCAAGTTTACAGCTGAATGATAAACTCTCACCGGTGAATCTTTTAATTTTTATGGAGGTTAATTAGCATGCAAAACAATAAAAGCGCACTAAAGGGGTGAACCTAAATCTAAGATTAACTTCTGGAGACCAGAGGTATTGGGAGGAGCATCCAAACACATGCAAAACTAGATCTCCACTCATTCTATGCAGCCATGGCAGCTCTTAGCCAGGTGGCCATGAGAAATGGGTCAGATGTGACAATGGCTAAGATCTGGGAACACACAAGTAAATTCTAAGCTTGCTAACAGTAGCCTTTTGTAAGTTCTCACACAGCTCTTTCTGTGCTCTTTTAAAACAGGTTCTAAGAATGCTTTCTGTTCACATTCAGTGGTGGTGTTTTGTTTGTTTTTTTAAAAAAATGGGAGTGTCTTCCCAAGTCACCACAGGTATGCTTGCCTATCTTACTCTCACTGCCTGTGGAAATGATGCATTCAATATAAGGTCTTGGTGAACAGTGATGGGAAGCTACTGGTTTTCCAGATGTTGACTTACAACATCCCTGGCCATTAGCTATGTTGGCTGAGGATGATAGAAGTTGGAGGGCCACAATTACAATTTAAACACCAAGAGTCCAGTTGATGGGCGCATATATATATTTTCCATCTGCTAAATGTATTTTCTCACTTACCTATTAATAAATTGATCTTAGAAAGTGGAATTGCCATTGTTATCAAATGTAATAGGATCCAGGCTCTCCTCCTAGGGGCTTTGTTATTACATTTAAATCCCATCTTCTCTCCAATGAGCTAAACATAATTACATTTATCATTATCATGAATTACCTTCTAACTTTGTCAAGGCAAATTGCATGTAAGGGTATTAAAAAGTTAAAAACACAAAAAGAGTGAATACATTTTAAACCCTAACCAAGTAGGCACTCATGGCAAAGACCAATTGAACCCAGCTGGGAAGCCTGTTAGAACAAAAATGTCTTCTGTTGTTTCCAGAAAGTGCAGATAGTGGACGACTGCCATATCTCAACAGGAACTGTATTCCACAGAACAGGGGCAGCCACACTAAAAGCCCTGCTTCAAACTACAGCAGAGCAAGCTTCTGAGATCTTTGGAACTTGCAGGAGAAACACTCCCGCATACCACAGCAATCTACTGGGTGTATAAGGGATAAGACAATCTTATTAGAAGAACCCTGTGAGGTAGAGTAGCTAAAATATAGTAATTGGCCCAAGCCCATTGCCTACCGGGGATTTGAACTTGGGTCTCCCCAGTCCTAGCCTGACATTCTGACCACTACACAACACTGGCTAAGGCTGTGCCCTTTCCTGATTCTAAGGTCTGTGCAAAGTAATAAACAATAAATTAAACAAACATAAACATCAGAGAGAGAAAAGAAAACTTATTGCTGTAGTACTTGGGATCCTGTATTGTAGATTCTCCAGACTCCAGAAAATTAAAGCTAGTGGTCAAAAAGTTATTCAGATAGATGTTCTACTAGAATATAGCTATCTAGTTGCAGCCATGGTATCCTTCCCAGGCTCATATAAAACCCTTCCTAATGCAATTTTGTTCCAGGACTTTTACAGCTCTATGGAGATGAGCTGTGACATTTCCGCTTCCCCTTTCATAAATATTGCATCTAGCAAATGCAATTACCAAAGGCGAAACAGCACCAAGTGTTTACTAAATAAGATTATGTGATAATGTTAATGTGTTTTATGTCTGTGTTCTGACACAAGACAAACTCCCTATTAATAACAGCTCAATGAGATGCTGAGGTTTTGCAGGATGCAAGAGGAGGCTGGAGATTTCATGGTAGCTGTTAAATACCTAGAGAGGGAAAGGAAGCTTGCCCATTAAAACACTGGCAGATTTGCATGACTTCAGATAGTCCAGGTTAAGAAGTTCACTGTGCAGTGCAGTCCTCCAGCTCCAAAAAAAAACACAAATGAGAAGGTTAAGTGGGAAGAAAGACAATATGTAACTTCCTTTTTATTTTGATCATGAGGACTACTCTCATATGATATTTCTTTGTATCCTTCTTCTCTTGCCCTTTTCCAATATCTTAGCAATGTATCATCATAAATGTAGCTAAGGGTGGCCAATCATATGGTCTAGATTTAAATAAGAGGTTAGTCCACACCTACTTTGATAATGCATTTCCTTCACCCCCAAAATTGGGCTTTCATATTATAGGTGTTGAGGATGAACCCGGGGAAATAAAATTCTGTAGGTGTTATTGTTACTCACACAATGAGATGCAACTGCTGGACTCTCTTGAAAAATATCCAGTGCCTGAAGGACAGCATGTTGTTCCATGCATGGATGTGACCTGAGAAATTAAATTATCCAGTATATTTGACTAAGCTTCAATCTATGGTGCCTTTTATTTTTACACATCACTAACCTATCATGCAGGTGGCACTGTGGGTTAAACCACAGAGCCTAGGGCTTGCTGATCAGAAGGTCAGCGGTTCAAATCCCTGCGACGGGGTGAGCTCCCGTTGCTCGGTCCCTGCTCCTGCCAACCTAGCAGTTCGAAAGCACATCAAAGTGCAAGTAGATAAATAGGTACCGCTCCGGCGGGAAGGTAAACGGTGTTTCCATGCGCTGCTCTGGTTCACTTAGTCATGCTGGCCACATGACCCAAAGCTGTACACCGGCTCCCTGGGCCAATAAAGCGAGATGAGCACCGCAACCCCAGAGTCGGCCACGACTGGACCTAACCTATCACACTAGGAGTCCAGCACTTCCTCACAACAAAGGAGGAAGACAAAGACATGTTGTATGTCAACCTTGCTAGATTAGGATGGATACACAGATTCTCTGCTTCCTACCAGATTAGGCTCAATGAGCAAAATCTTTGTAGGATTGGTGACTCAGAGCTATGCTGGCAGAAGTTCTGCAAAGGAAGAAGCAAGAATCACAGGCAAAGGCAAACCAGATGGTTGTTATTGCACCTTTGTAAAAAGAATGGAGTTGGAAAGCCTGTGCTAAAAGGAGAACAAAGGCTTGAAAGCAGCAAGGGGCAAAGACAATAGAAAGAAGGAGAAGGCCCATGAAGGTAATAGACAAGTAGTGATGTAACATGTGAGCAAAACATAGCAGAGAACCTGTTACTCACATGAGGCCTGAAGTCTGCCCAGAGCCAGGGTCCACAATGCCCAGTCCCCAGCCATGAAGCTGTGCTGCCAGCCTTGTGGGAAAGAAAGGAAATCAGCCCTTGGCCGTGCTAGTCACTGAACAAACTTTTTCCTGGTGGAGCTGAGGAAAGCAGAACAAATCCCATCAGATAGCTAATTAAAGGCCCCATCCAAGTGAGCAGTCACTGGACCAGACTCCCCTAGGGCAAAGAGTCCTCCTTGCATTCATATAGATTACATATGCAGGGACAGAGAAAATGCACCCCAACAAGTATAGAGTGGTGTCGTTTGGAGTCTTCTGAACTCACATCAGCCATAGTTTGTGTTTGATCTTTGACCTCCAAAGGTGGAAGGTCAACTGTTGATTTACTTTGGTCCCAGGGTCTCCTGTTCATCCATGTCCTTTTCAACATTTTGCCATAATGGAAACTATTTTCCTCTCCGCCTAAATCACTTCACATTCAAAACACAGCAACTAATCGACACCTGATCCTCTTCGCCTGTTAAGAAGCAGCAGCTGTCCCCCCAAAAACTTCACTGTGCTCTTAGAGCAGCACTACTAAAGTACAATAAGCCTCTTTGGACAAGCTTCTGCAGCAAGCTTGACACATGTTAAATGATCCCATGTTGGTGTGTTTTGATTTGGCAAGGATCTAAAGCAGAAGACTTGCAATACCTTTACGCAGAAGACAGAGCCAGTGCAGCCTAATGGTTCTATTGATCTGAAAACCCTGTAGTCACATTAACCTTAGAGGAAAGGTGGAGCTATGATCAAGGCAGGTTGGTTGTACAGGTGGCGTCTGAGTTCTGCTCTTAACTGAAGTATTAATCATCTGAGAAAAACTAACACAAACTTCACTTCCTTATTCTGTACTGAAATATTCTCATTTGTAATATGAACAATACTAACTCTATACTTGCTGTCTTGCAAATATTAATGTGCCAGTGCAAAATGTTGGTACGTATATTCCTGCTCCTAAGAAACACAGGTGCAACACTGACCCAGCTTGGAAGCATCTAAACACAAATACTGCCCTTATTATATTCTTTTAAAAATAGTGTTTAAAGTGTATATTAACATCTTGCAAAAATCACCTTAGGCTTCATACATTCTATTCAAATACCACCCTATGTTTTATTTAAATTTCACCAGCCCTAAACAGAAAGTGCCATCAGTGATGAAAGACAAGTTTCTGCCTATGGTTTCACATACCAGACTTTGCCTCAAAATTAGTTCTGTGGTGTTCCCCAAATCATATGCATATTTTTTTATCCTTGCAAAAATCAAGGTATATAGACTAATATTTACCCATCTCCTTACTTGCTTTGATAATGTATTCTTGCAGTAATGTATCAAAGGAAGAAATATATTAGTTTTTATGTGAATTAAAATAGCATGCAAGAATAGAAACATTTTGGAAATCGTCCTTTACAGTTTTAACACAGTTTTCAGATTGGAGTCAGGGGAACTCCCATAACACAACTTTCTATCAAATGTGTGGCTTAGCCTGCTCTCTGTTAGAGTGCTGGACATTACTGCCAAAGAAAAGTAATAATGTATGTCGACCATTAAACCTCCAATATGTTCTGTTTTTAGAGTTTTAGCTTTCTATCCTTTGTGGATATGCTATTTTGATATCCTAACAAGTAAGTGAGCCAAAGAAAATGAGAGAAAATTGCTGTAGCTGGTCCCTACTGGGTTCTATACTCATTCAACAATGAACACGTCTACAAATATCTCTTTTCTTTTTTTCCTTCAAATTTTAGATTTACAATACGCAAGGGACAGAAGGGTTAATATAATATGTGTTTTTTTCTAAACATAGCACACAAACATTAAAATAGTCAGGTTGTAGCCTGGATTCTGAAAACACACGCACACTCTGCTCATTGTTTGTTCAGGCAACCAGGAGCTAAGAACTTTCCTAGAGAACAATATTGTTAACCTGGAAATGTGTGTCCTCTCTAACTTTAGATGGCCCTTGCACAAAGGAGGGTGACGTTCTAGTTAAGGAGATGATAATAATAATAATAATATTCCCTGGATGGTTGAGTGACAGACTGATTGGCCAGTGTTATTGTTGGAGACAATAGCTGATGATGCATGTTGACAATCTGTGTCACCATAGTACCCTCAACTCCTCCACCCTTTCCATTTCCCTTCGGAAAAAAGTTGCCATTTCTTAGAGTTGATGGTTGAATGCAGCTAGGTAAGCTATTTTCTGCCAACAATGCACAGAGGCAGAACAAAGGCTGGGGCTTTAGAAAGATTCTATTACATTTAAAAGTCTTAGCACCCTCACAGATGGTTGACCAATAAAATATATTATGATAGCAAGTGCCTTGACTCTTTCATCAAGTCTTCATGAATAATGACTACTATGCTAATGTCTCCAGCTGGATTTATAATGGTGAAGTGGAACATCATTCAAGCCTGTTGAAGTAGGATAAAAAAAGGTAAAGGTAAAGGACCCCTGACAGATAAGTCCAGTTGCGAACGACTCTGGGGTTGCGGCACTCATCTCGCTTTACTGGCCGAGGGAGCCGGCATTTGTCCGCAGGCAGTTTTTCCGGGTCATGTGGCCAGCATGACTAAGCCGCTTCTAGCAAAACCAGAGCAGCGCACAAAACACTGTTTATCTTCCCGCCGGAGCGGCACCTATTTATCTACTTGCACTTTGACGTGCTTTCGATATGCTAGGTTGGCAGGAGCAGGGAACGAGCAACGGGAGCTAACCCCGTCATGGGGATTTGAACTGCAACCTTTCAATCGGCAAGCCCTAGGCTCTGTGTTTTAGACCACAGTGCCACCTGTATCCCTCTTGCAGTAGGATAGTAGTCTTTATTCCAGTAGGTATGTGAGACTAGGTGGCATCTTGTCAAAGGGGCTGTTTCTCTATTGCCCTCTGCAGAGAGTACCTATTCTGTATAAATATTGCTGCTTTCATAAACAGGTATATCATATATGTCTACTCCCAGCATTCAGCTACATTTTACCACACATTTTAGCATGAGGAAGGCTCCATTCACACTTCCATGTGACGGAAGGGGTATTTATCTTTGGTGGGATTCCACTATGCAGCTACAGAATGTATATGAATACTGCATGAACAGATGTAGTATCAAGTGTGTAAGTCTTTCCCTTCTGGTCACTTCTTCTCCTTCATGGCATCCTGCTTCCAAGGGAAGCTGTATCACCTGTACCACAACATTTCCCTCCCTTTGGATCAACATAAACCAGCATAGACAATCTGAAATAATAGGAGAATGTGCAAACTTGCAGTCTTAAAGGAGGTCTTCCTAGAATCTTGCCTTTTAGATTGCGAAGTATTCAGTGTGGTTCTGTTCTATTTAATTCTCAAACCCAAGGAATCACACACACCAACAAATAAATAGCAGACTAATTAACTTTTTTTTTTACAGTTCATATTCAGATAAAATATTGACCCAAAGGGCTACAAGTGCCAGCAGAAGTTCTCCACAAACCTAAGTCTATCCACTAAAATATGATATTTTGTGTGTTTGTGTACTGTGTTCCATTTGTCATGGCTGATGATCAACTTTTGATACTTCAGAGTGAGGATGAAGTCCCTTGTGGTTCTCATTTGTTCAGCCTTTCCACTATCCCAAGTTTTCAAAAAACACACACACAAAAAAAAACATGTTCTGTGTGATTATGCCAGTTGCCTTGAAAGGCTGGAATTTGACAGAGCTGGGGCAAAATTTCTCCAACGCCCACCCCACCAATTTTCTGAGAAATTGCATATAGGATGGAAGAAGTTAAGGACATTTTCATGACCAAAAGGAAATCCACTTGGAAAAAGTCCTGCCTCTCTCAGTGAATTGATGCTTCGTGTTCCCTTGTGATTAATTGTCAAGAGAAACTTTGTGATATGCTTGCAGCTCCAGCTTCCTTTGTCAGGAGCTTCTCAAACTCTTTTATCACCCCCTGAGGCCGGACTGGCCAAGGCACCAGGCAGTCTGAGCCTGGCATGCACCTCAGAGACCTGTAACTTGTTTGTTTTGGTATGAGTCTGAGCTTAATTGGGGCTCAAAGGAAAACAACTCTTTAGGGAGGGAGAAAGGGGCCCAGCAGTGATGGACACATCCCTGAAGAAAGGATGTAGACAGAGCCTGTCCAGAAATACACAGCTACAAAACTAATCTGGCCAGGTGAGTCTGAAGAGATGGAAGAACTCCTTAGCTCAGAGCCTGGCAATTTAGGATGCCATCATGCTATTTCCTTCCAGGCATCCTTCTGATAACAGAGCCCCATGCTTATGCTCAACCAACTAGCTCAGGACCAGAAAAAAAACAATAGAAAAGGTAGAGTATGAAAGGGAAACTATAAGCAAAGATATAAACAATGAGATAGTTGGTCTGAAATAAGGCTCATCTTTTCTTTTTTATTCTATATGGTTGAGATGCTCTTAAAATAATAAACACTTGGCTATCCTGCTGTTTTAAGGCTTTGTGCCCCTAGACAGCTGATATAATAATAACAATAATAATAATAATAATAAATACCCTGCCCATCTGGCTGGGTTGCCCCAGCTACTTTTGCATCCGTTTCAGTGAGGAGTAAAGTTGAGCATACAAACTAGTTTCAACTGAACTATTGTAATGCAGTATGTGTGGAGCGGCTCATTAAGATACTGTAGTTCAGAAATTTCAGTTGGTCCAAATGCAGCATTGTGATGGGTGTTATATTATAAACAGCAGTATAGCCAAGTGTTTGCTTTTAAAATGCATTAAGCTCCAAGCCACAGAAAGCTTAATTTGCTGGTTCCTGCATATCAAGCTTTAGCTAAAGGTGCAAGAATGAATAGCGTGAGTGACATTTTTTCTGGTCAGTTAACAACCAAATTGTTACGGCAGCAAAGCATGCTGTTACAGTGACAATAAGAGCAAGAAACAAAATACCATGGATTGCAATGAAGATGTGCCAATGCAGCAGAACTCATGGCTCTTGGGGTGGTGACAAACCCCTTCTTTCCTGACCAAGCTTCTGCTGTCACTGGGAAGTGGACCCCCACATTTGCACCCAGAGCAAAATAGTGAAGGCATCATCTCTGTTGCCTTTTAGGTGCTTGTTGAAAACATCCCTCATTCAACAAACCTTCTGTGTGCAGATTATTATCCCAGCTGGCATCTGTATTGGATTTGAAATTGATTTTATAAAAGCAACTGTTTTGTATCTGTTTTCCTTGCATTGTAAATTGGTTTGAGGTGCCTCATAGGCATAAATGAAATAAATAATCCAAGAGCAACAGTAATAAAAATGGAACTTTTCATTCCATTCATTTGCTCTGCTCCAACTTATTCTCCCTAATGCCGTGGATTATTTATGTACAAGAAAGACTAAGGAAACAATAAATCAGAGACTACAATTAGCATGAGTAATTTTACAAGCAAAGAAGATCTATTGCAATTCTGCTTCCACTGCACACAGGAGCCAGATGCACAGCTACAAGCTCTTAAATGGTCTTGCTCAGAATGGGTTGCACAGATGGGAAACCTGTGGCCTTCCAGATGTTGTGGGCTTCAGTTCCCATCATGCCAATACTCAGGGGCAGTGGGAGTTGAAGTCCAGCAACATCTGGAGCAACATCCCTTGCTGGGATAGGACAAGTGATGCTTCAGTATTTGGCTTTTGATGATTGAGGTTGTCCAAGGTAAATTGAAATTGGGGGTGCCCAGATTGGATTGCCTAGATCAGTGTTTCCCAACCTTGGGCCTCCAGATGTTTTTGGCCTACAACTCCCATCATCCCTAGCTAGCAAGACCAGTGGTCAGGGGTGATGGGAATTGTAGTTCAAAAACAGCTGGAGGCCCAAGGTTGGGAAACACTGGCCTAGATGCTAGAGGAAAGAACAATCATTGATTCACCAGGGAAAGTTGTTCATGGACTAAGGGGCAGAAAAGACACACTGTCAGGAGAACAATGGCATAAAACATCTGGTTAACTGGGGTAGAAGATGAATTTATTTGAATAACAGGAAACAGTAGGAGGGAAAATTAAATATCAACTCCCTTCCTTTTAGAAAAAGAAGCTGTATGTGTGAGTGGGAGTGGGAGAGGGAGAGAGATGGCCATATACCAAGTGGAACCAAGTTGTATCCCAAGCCCTCTTCATTCCACAGAAACACCCCCAACGTCAGCAAAGTGCCCAAGTTTCCATAGAACTCAAACCCTGCACTGTTGGAGCTGAAGGGAGGCAACAAATAGAAATCAATCTCCATATGGAGACATCTAAAAGCCAAAGGAGCAAAGGACCGCTGAACTATTCTCACACACACCGCATTGTGCATGCTAGGAACAGCTGGGCCATGTTGTCGTTCTTGTTTTAGAACAGCAGTTAGGTTTCCAGGTTAAAGAAATGCTCTCTCCCTCCAACAATCACTTTTATATTTTATTATTTATCATCATCATTATTCACAAATGGGGTAGGATGAATAGGCTTCTTGCAATTTGCAAATAACATCTACAAATGGTTGCTTCTTGATAAATATTTAACAGTGCAATCCTAACCATGCCTGCCCAGAAGTAAGTCATGTTTAATTCATTGGGGGTTATTCCCAGGTAAAGGGGGTAAGGTTTGCAGTCTTAGTTTGTATTCCTTTACTTTGAGAGGTTATATTTGATCAGTAGCAACTGCAATTAATTCATTTCATTATTATTTCACAGTTACAGAGTTATCGAGGCCTTTTTGTATTTTTAATGAGAACATTTGTTCTTACTTGGCTTTGTAAGCATTAAAGTAGAAAAGAAATCTCACCTTAAAGTCAGAAGATTTTAATTGTACTAACATACAATTAAATACTTTGTTGAAATTACACTGGCTGACATGCTTTAGGATTTAGCAGAAACCATAGACACAACGCCAGATATGCTGATGGCAGAATATTTATGCTGGCAGCAGAACACAAGGCTGGAGAAGCCATTTCACCAGCAAATATATGGTGGAGGAACAGCTGAACAAGGAGGAGAAGGACATGGGCAGGATAGGGGCACACTTATGCCAAACCCTAGACCCCAAGTGATTGCATAACTTTACACCAGCCTCAGACCGGTGCAAAAAAATGTCCCTCCCAAGGACTTCAGTGGAAAGAGAGATTAAAAGAAGAAAAGTAGCCAGCCCTCATCATCAATGTTGCCATGATAGGGCACTGGATGTGTCCCCTCCAGTTCCCATCACCTTTGACCACTGGGCATGCTGGCTGGGGCTGATGGGTGCTGGAGTCCAACAACAGTTAGAGACCACATGTTCCTCACTACTGGGATATGGTGAAACTCAGCACCCAGTCACGTACCACTACATGGATATAAACTCTCCATAATGAGATCCTGATAGGGTGCACACTAGCTTCATGTTGTGTACACCATGAAGTAGAGTCTGATAATGGGTATCTTTGGAGAAAGGACACTTTGCACCCTGGTCTCAGAACCACTGCTTTCTTGAATACTCTGTTCTATGTAGATAGATTAGCTCATCCTGTCCAAAAGCAGACTTCTTAAACCTTTAGCAGGTGTATGACAAAAAGGAACTGTGCTGATAAAGTTTTCCTCATCATTCTGTTTGATGCCAAGATAATGTTTTACATGCTACATTTGGAAGCACAACATGACCTTTCCAAGAAAATGTGAGCAACTCAAATTTTATTGAGTAGCCCAGAGGACTCCCAAGGAGAGGGAAGAGGAGAGGAAGCTGAAGGAACACTCCATAGCTGTCAACGTTTCCCTTTTTTTAAGGGAAATTCCCTTATTCCGAATAGGATTCCTCGCAAGAAGAGGGAAAAGTTGACAGCTATGCACTCCACAAGGGAGGGTGTTTGAAAAAGGATGACAGGCTGCCGGCTCTGCAGGCAAAGGGTGACATAACTGGGCTCCTGAGGCCCACAGGGGTGCCGCAGAAAGAATGTAGTTGGTCAAGGGCGCCGTGGACTCAAAAAGGTTGAAAACCTCTGTCTTACAGCATAAATCTACAAATGTCTACCTGACTTCAGTGGGGTTTACTTCCAGATAAGTGAACACAGGGTTGCAGCCTTAATAGCATACTAAGGACATGATAGCTCTGGGAGACTTCATATATAGTTATATGATTGCAAGTAGCTACAATGCAAAATCTGCTGTTGTTCCCCAGGGACTTGAGTTGAGAGAGATGCCACCTCTGATCATAGTGGTAAAATACAGCTACCATGACTAGCAGACATTGATAGCTTTCTGCATGAAGTAGCCTTCTCATTCATGTAGAAGGATACCGCTGAAGCAGAGAGGAGTCGGAAGTGACTATGCAATGAGAAATGTAGTTAGTTTTCTACCATCTGACAAGATGAGGCATCAGGTATGTGTCAGGATGGAATGGTACTGAAGACAGGGAATGACCTCAGCAGATCTGGCACGATCGGAAAAGTCCCAGTGCATGCAGGCCAGACCTAGTCTGTGAACCAAATGTTTGGTTTTCCAGTCCTAGCTCAAAACTCTAACTACTATAGCACACTGCCTTAAACAAAGCAAAACAAAAAAAGGGTAGATATGCATTCACTCATGTCCTCCCTTTTCTAAGTCCCCCTCCCCCCGCTGGTGTTGAGAGCCTGTATTCCCACATTACAGAGGGAAACAAAGAAACACCCACAGCTGCTTTTTCTACATAGACTTTCAGAACCCAAGCAGAATGCCCAATGGAGCTTGATACTATAAGAGTTGCTGGCAAACTGCACAGACCTCAGACCCAAACTCTATGGATTCATTTGCTGTCCCAGGTAAATGTTGCAAATCCTGTAACCTCAGGCTCCCATGACCAACACAGGAGGGATTAAGAGCTGTAGACAGCAGGGCAGTTACTCATCCCCTTAATTCCATGTTTGTTTTGTTTATCCAGCGTACCTCCTTCAAACTCCATTAAGGAACCCTATTAGCCTGCTAATAGCAAAAAAAGTTAGCTCCCTCCATCCTGTCCTTTCCCTATAACATATATATCCCCAAGCAGTAGGATATGCAGTGTTAATGCAAGCTAGATACAGATTGTGGGTGAGTGGGTAAAGCGTTTGGTACTGGTTTGGTTAGCTAATGCCTTGGAATGTATTGAGTGGTGCTTGTCCAGGCACTGACTCCTGTACTCGCAAATCACTTTGAATTCCATTGCAAAGCCTTCAAGGTCCTTGCAAGATTGTACCCTGTCCCCGCACCCCATGCCTCATCAGACTTGCAGGCTGAATAATTGGCAGGTTGTTACGTTTGGAGGCTTCCGCTCAGCCCTCCCCAGGATTAATAATGGCATCTGTGGCAAGTGGGGAAGCTGGATGTGTTCCATTGTTTGCCCACTTCCTACCTGTTTGGTGCTGACATGCTGTAACTTTTCCTACCTCGTGTGTTTTCTCCTAGAGCTACATTCTTAACACCAGGCAGGAATGCTCTGATTCATAGCAAAGTTACCCTAAGCAGTGTTAAGCAACACATTTAATATGCACAAGTGTTTATGGATTCAGAAACAGTGGAAGGTTCTACAGCCACATGGACTTTCCTACAAGATCCGGGATGGCACAACACAAAGTGGAGGAAACTGATCCGAATGACGAACAGATGTGAGGATGATTTCTACTGCCACTTGTTGCTGTAGCGAAACATCTATTGGAAGCACATTGTTGTTGGCATCTGTCTGTCAAGTTTAAGACAGACACAGTTATGGGAGCAGTTACACCTGTTGAATTTCTGTTTCCCATGCAGCTCTTTTAAAGGTCCAGAGCCTCGTGTCAGGAGTAAAAGTGGCAACCACTGATAACACATTCTTTGTAAGTCTACCGGGCAGAGCCCACATTCAGGCATTAGGTGAACGACCCAGGCTGGACAGATCAATGTGTTTGCTCAGCCACTCTCTCTTCCTGGGACTCCCTTTCCCCTGTCTTGCTGTGATCAGCTCCCTGGTGGTTTCTTTTATCAACGGCTGAAATCCTTGTTTTCTTAGTTGCTTGTACTAGTAGCTCTATCAGCATTAACCCTTGACCTCCGAATGTAGCTTCTTCCCCCTTCTTCCCACAATTATGTTTACAGAGCATTTTTTTCCTGGTCCTTAGTGAGAGAGATTACCTTGTGAGTCATGCAGCAAGGGTCCATTTGCCCTGCAACTTAGCTGACATATGCAGAGGTGATGCAAAGGTATTTAAAATAGTGCTGAACGGTTTTTCGCAGTAAGATTCATATCTGTGATTGGAATTACTTAAAATTTGGATAAGTCCTAAGAAAACCAAAACACAGCCCTGGCAAACAGGCAGGCAACGGGCAAAGCTGTCCTCTGATTTTCTTTGCTGTAAACATGGTGTGTGTGTGTGTGTGTGTGTGTGTGTGTCTTTGTCTTTGTGTCTTCTGTTGGACAAAAGAAATGGCTAACTAGCAATGATCCAGCTTCAACCACACAAATGTGAAGGTTTGATTTGAACACACACACCCTCACACACCAGGTTTTGACAATTTAAAAAGGCCAACAAATACATTTCACAACAAACTTCCATAGGCAACAGGCTACTTTGTCAGATGCATGGAATCTGGAAGTTGTAGGATCACCAAACTTTTCCACAGCTTGGTGCATGTAATGGCCTGCCACAGCAGAGCTTCTTCTGCTCATTTTATTACTGCCTCAGCATCTTCCTCTCTGATAATCATATCCAACACAACACACATACACACACAAATCCTCGGGTCTTTGAAAGGGGGAGAAGATACAAGGAAAAATATTTTACTTCTGCTATATATACCCAATTGGACATTTCTAAGATAGATGGGGCCTATCCTGGACTGAGAGGAGGGTAGGAATTAATCAGCAAATGCGCTGGCAACGATCTGCTCCAAAATACACTGGAGCATGTCCAAGCAGTACACATTTGGCACTTTGAGATGGAGCACGGCTGGCCTCAACATTCCATGGCAGCCTTTGGCTTTGGAGGATGGTGGTAGCGTACTAGATACAGCCAATGTGGGGAAAACAGGTGTCTGATGAGTTGCAGAGTAGTTAAGAAGAAAAGTTCACCTATTAATCAGAGATTGGACTTAACTGATAGATGGGAAGAAGCAGTTGACTTCTCCTGTGTTCTTTGGCTGAGAATTATCTCCATGGCATCATTAGCATATCCTGATGATGATATGGCTTGGACTGGAAATCAGGAGATAATTCATTTCCATGTTCTATAGTTCTGGGTAAACCTAGATAATTTCCTTATGCTCTTTGAGCCTCAGAATACAGTAAGCTCAAGATTCCTTAAGTTGCATTAGTTAGGCTGAACAGTTAACCACCCTGCCATACTTCCCATTAGGGCAGTTTAAGAGTGGTAAGGCTTTCCCCATCCTTGTCATTGTATGCTTATGGAACAGTATTGTAATTAATGCTGCTGATTGTGATTACAGAACCATGGTGGTTATTTTAGATTAAAGGTAAAGGTAAAGGGTCCCCTGACTGTTAGGTCCAGTTGTGGATGACTCTGGGGTTGTGGCGCTCATCTCGCTTTACTTGCTGAGGGAGCTGGCGTACAGCTTCTGGGTCATGTGGCCAGCATGACTAAGCCGCTTCTGGCGAAGCAGAGCAGAGCATGGAAATGCTGTTTACCTTTCTGCCGGAGCGGTACCTATTTATCTACTTGCACTTTGACGTGCTTTCGAACTGCTAGGTTGGCAGTGCAGGGACCGAGCAGCAGGAGCTCACCCCTTCGCGGGGATTTGAACCACCGACCTTCTGATCTGCAAGCCCTAGGCTCTGTTTAAAAGCAATAACCACCCATTCCTCTCCCCACCCACTAGAAAAGGGGGGGAAAGCTCAGAGAGCAGTTACAGCACATAACCCCCCTCTAGTGGTGGTTAATAGATTACTCATGGATAGTGATGCACCCTTACCTCTCTGGTAATTGTTTTTATAGGCCAAGTACAAGTTAGGCTCATTCCTGCCTCACTTGCTCAAGTTGTGATTGTGGCCATATTATTTTTCTGTTGCAAGGCTACATAAGAGCAGTATCGTTTTATCTCCTTTTAGGAGACCTTATTTGATCAAACCCAGAACACTTCCCAGATGTAGTGTTAGGCCACACATAAACTGAGCAGCCACCCTGTTAGATTTCCCACTGTGCTGCCCAAAGTGCCCACCAGTATAGCTGTATCAGATGCTCGTGGGCATTGCACAAATTTAACATGGTTGCCATCTAGTGCCAATCAAAGCCAAAGAGCTTCCTGGCTTCCATACAAGCAGCACCTGCTAAGAGTGACTCACTGGCACCGTGTATGCAGAGCCTTTTGACAGCAGCTGAGATATCAAGAGAGGCGTAGGTGACACTGGGTGCCCCTATGGCTTCTGGACAAGACAGATAAGCTGTGCCAGGGAGGGGGCACTTGTACATCACACCCCAGAAAGGACACAAATTTGTATAAAATGTACCCATGCTGATTTATATTGATAGATGCAAATTTAGAGATAATAAGCACTTTGAAATACTTTCTAGAATTTAAACAGAAGTACAATACAGCTCAGCATAGCGTAGGAGACTGTGACCAGATTACTCGTGTACTTGGTTTGGCCATATTCGTAGAATAAAGCACTATTAAACCATTTTAACAGTTAAGGGTTTTACCAGAGAATAGGAAACCCCTATCCCCCCCAGAGTGGTTTAACAATCAATCTGGCACTCTGGGAATTGTAGTTCTGTGATGTGAATAGGGGCCTCCTATCAATGCTCAACATTCTTAACAAACTACAACTCCCAAGAGTCTCTGGGAGGTGGGAACCATGGCTGTTAAAGTTGTCTAATATCATTTTAAGTATACAATGTGGATGTGGCCTTAGTTTGAATTTGAAATTGCTTTAGTCATGAACCACTCTGAAATTGCTGTGCAGTGAAGAACAGATAATAAATACTTTAAATAAAGAATATACCCACTCAGCCAGTTTCAAATGTTTCAAATGGAAAAGGTGTATAAGGAGCACCTGTGTTTTTATCATTGTTCCCATGTGCTAAGCCACTGAATGAAGCATAGGGAAGGCTGCAGCTCAATAGCGGATCATCTGCTTTGCATGCAGAAGTTCTTGTGTTCAATTCCCAGCATCTCTGGACAGCAACTGAAAGATGGCATAGACAATTCTGTGCTGGATGGACCAATGGTCTGACTCAGTATAAGACAACCGCCTATGTTCCTAAAGGGCCCTTCCACAATATCACAGAAAATGGGCCATGGCATAAGATTGTGGCTTGATGGAGCAAGGACAAGGTTCATTTAGTCTACTGTTCTCTTTGCAACAACAGATACCTCTGCAGGCTTCCCACATGCTATAGTCTTCAACAGGAAGTTCCCATATCCTAGCATTTATCTTACTTAGCTGCTTGTGTAAAAGATGTAATATCATGACTGACTGCTCATAAGATGTGGTTTAAGGGAAAGGAAGTAGGAAACGGGAAGCTTTTAAAAGACTTGACATAGCTTTGGAACTGTGGCTACTCTCTCCCACACATCCTCCACCTCCACTGCAATTCCCAGAGGATTTGGCGTCTCCCACATACAGAGTATGCCTGTTATGGAAGACTCCACTTGAAACAAAAAGCATTGAGCTAGAAAAAAGCTTGACATGGCCTTATGTACCCAGTAGGTCTGTGCTCTGCAGAAGAATTTCTTCTTGAAGTCCCTAAATATCAGAAGCTCTCTCCACGGCAACTTGTAGCAGGGCTTTCAGTGTGGCTGCCCCTGATTTGTGGAACAACAATGTTGTTGAAAGATGAGGGACAACCACTATTTGTACTTTCTAGAAACAGCTGGAGACATTATCCCCAAACAAATCATATCTGTTTATTGTGTATTGTTTTTAAACTTATTTCTGCACTGTTTCAACAACTATTGACATTTTTTTCTTGTCTGCTTGTAAATCACCTTGAGACCCATGTTAAGGGTGTAATGATGATGGGGAGCTAGTCTGGACATTTTACATGGCTTATTTCTGTGATTCATGGTATTAGAACAGCTGACATGACTTTCATATAAAATACACCTCTCATGAGCTATTCATGACCCTGGTACAAGCTCCTGTTATATGTGACCTTGAAAGAGCAGTTAGCATCCTGACCCTAATAGCTGTAAAAAAAATATCAGAGCAGTAACTTCTGTATTTGCCAGAAACATCAATCTCCTGTTAACAGGAACCATACAGAAAATGAAGATCTCTTTCAAGGTAAATTGTGGCCATAAGTGTGTCCCTTCCCCTCTTACAGCTCCTGAATAGAGTGCTCTCCCTAGGGAATGGAGAACTATCCCTCAAAAAGTTGTTGAAGTAGTATTCAACCCATTGATTTGTATGGAGAGGTTTGGAAATCCCATGCCCAAAGAAGCGTATTGGACAAATGCCCCCATTGCAAAATTAGCAACTGTATTACGAGAAGAGCTGTGAGAAACTCAAAATTGCTCTCTGTACACCATTTGTACATTTGTTGCTTTAAAGCTATAAGTGAATATCTGAACCTTCTGTTTTCAAGTGCTGTTGGGATGCATCTACAGTGGTACCTCAGGTTAAGAACTTAATTCATTCCAGAGGTCCGTTCTTAACCTGAAACTGTTCTTAACCTGTAAGGCTGGGGCTCTCTCCCTCTCCACCCGTATTACTTTAGGTTCAACAACAACAACTTTCTCCCTCGCCTTCTCCACAGCTTGCCACGCCAAAGTAGATTCCTGCATCGATTCCTGAACGGCTTCTGTATAGATGTTCACTCTTTGTCCCAAATTAGTCACTTTTTGTCCCAAGTTATCAATTTTAATAGTCATCAAATCCGTCTTCTTGTGGAGCTGTTCCAATGAATCACTTATCTTACATAATGCAATCACTAAGGCTTCTTCTGTCGACATTCTGAACCTATCCAAGGTCAATCCCTGGTTCTCACGGTTTTTTATCTTGCAGCTGGAGATTCCACCAGCTCAACTCTTGTAACAGTTTCAAAGGCTCCCTCTAGAGGGAAACAATTTCTATTTGTATCAATCCTTTTAAGCACAGTTCAAGCAATAAAATTAGTTTCAATTTTCAGTTACTTTTACTCCTTTTTAAACGCAGAAGGAGACAATGGAAACAATGTATTTCTCTTATTTAACTAGCTGTCAAGATACGCTTTATTCACAGTCAATGAACTTTCCCAAAACGTCAGTCTTACTAGCAGCCCGTTTCCAGGTTCAGAGCGGTGGTAATTTAACTTTCTTCACTCTCTCCTGCAGGCTTACGCGATCCCAAATTTCCCCCCTCTTCTCCTGCTTCCAAGGGGGGGTTTAATGATTTTAGCCAATGGAAGTTTAATCCTTTACAGAGGACTTTCCAAGACTTTAGCTTGCAAGCTCTTTGCTTCAATCTATTTACAAAAGGGGGAGGCGGACTTCCTGTTTGAAACCTCCCCGTTTCGGTGCCAAATTAAAACATTTAAAAACCCAGTTTTCCATTCTACTCACGGGTAGTTTAGGATCAAATTGTCCACAGGAAAAAGTCAGCGCTCTCCAGCAACAGCAGTGCAGCTTCACTCTGTGAAAGAAGCAGTCAATTTGAAGCACCGCGCCGCTCACCCCACATCGCTCCGGATCCCTGAAACCAGGTCTCCCCACGAGTAGGTGGGGTGCAAAAGATGCCAGCCGAATCCCATGTTCACAGGCTTCTCCTGCCTGTGATTTTTAGTGGGTCTCCGCCTTCGCCGTGGCGGCCAGACCCTGATTTCCACGGAGCAAATTCCTCCCGAACAGAGGAATTCCGCCATTGTCGGAGGCGCCAACCTGGAAGTCTCCCAGAACAGTGGATCTTATGGCATAATAGTAGCTGCGGTAAGTAGCAACTGTTTCAAAGTAGGGTTATATGGAGAAGTGCAAAATTGATTGAGTTACAGGTGTTGGCAATCCACAGATACCAAATATCTTCCTCAAAGAGGCAATTTGATGACTATAAGTTGTTGCCTTCTATGATTGAATTCAGAGAAGGTCAGATTTTGAGGATTGGAGCCCTGCTTGGACTGGAGAAGGAAAGTTGGATAGATCACCTCATGCAGGGATTTACTGACCTTTGGGACCTGGACCTGGGTCAGGAGGAGATTGGAGTTGTGGGGACTTTCAGATTTGGAGGGATTTTGAAACACGTCCTGAAATATCTTTTGGATTTTAGTTTTAATTATGGAGATTTGGCTGACCTGTCGAGAATGAATAAAAACATTGCTAGGTCGGAGCTTCCCCGAGATCTACTCTTCAGCATCAAAGGAAGGAAATTAAGAACAAGATCAGCAGAAGACAAAGTAAAGTGCATGTATAAATATGAAGAAGACCTGCAGAAGGGACTTGGAAAAGAGTTAAGAGCCTCGGACAGAAGATCACCAGGTTGATGAACTATATGGAATTGACGGAAATGACTGGCAGAATCCGAGACCAGGGAGAAGAGACGGTGGAAGAAGATTGGAAAAAGTTTAAAGTTTATTTATAGAAATACTGTAAAATTAATGAGTGTCAGAAAAATGTTGGAATGAAATTATAAGGCTTTAGTAGAAATGTTATATGGCTGGCAGGTGGCGCTGTGGGTTAAAGCCTCAGCGCCTAGGGCTTGCCGATCGAAAGGTCGGCGGTTCGAATCCCTGCGGCGGGGTGCGCTCCCGCTGCTCGGTCCCAGCGCCTGCCAACCTAGCAGTTCGAAAGCACCTCCGGGTGCAAGTAGATAAATAGGGACCGCTTACCAGCGGGAAGGTAAACGGCGTTTCCGTGTGCGGCTCTGGCTCTGGCCAGAGCAGCGATGTCACGCTGGCCACGTGACCCGGAAGTGTCTCCGGACAGCGCTGGCCCCTGGCCTCTTAAGTGAGATGGGCGCACAACCCCAGAGTCTGTCAAGACTGGCCCGTACGGGCAGGGGTACCTTTACCTTTACCTTTAGAAATGTTATAAGGAGTTAAGCATAAATAAGTATTATAGTATTAATGGAAAATAAGGTAAAAATAAGTTAAGATAATAATATGACAGAAAATATAGAAAGATGGAAAGGAATTGCTGAAACAATTAATAGAAGTGGAATACAAAAAGGGAGGTGAGAGGAGGTCGATGAAACAAGGCATTGAAATGGTATGATGTATGTTTTTAAATTGTTTTTGCTTTGTTTTGTTTAGTCTAATGTGTTAATGTTGCGTCGTGTACTGTTTATATATTGTATCATATTGGTTGTTTTCCTTTCTTTTGCTTCTTCTTTTTTTCCTTTTTCTTCTTTATTGTAAGGTTTAAAAGTAATAAATATTATTATTTATTTTTTTAAAAGAAACTGTTCTTAAGCTGAGGTACCACTTTAGCTAATGGGACCTCCCGCTGCCGCCGTGTGATTTCTGTTCTCATCCTGAAGCAAAGTTCTTAACCCGAGGTACTATTTCTGGGTTAGCAGTCTAACCTGAAGCGTCTGTAACCTGAAACGTCTGTAACCTGAGGTACCACTGTATAGATGTTTACACATACATTTAATTGCAGTCCTCACTCCCCCTGCTTGTTGCATCTATAACCCCCTGTCTTTCCATCATTTCTTGCTGTTTGTGAGCAGCAGAAGTGTGTGTAGAAGGAGAACAGCAGTTGGAAAGACGGACACTAAATTTCCAAGGATTTCTACTAGGCTTAGAATAACAGCATTCTATCTAAAAACTTTTGGAAAGCTGGACAGTTTATTACTTCTATTTATAATCGTGCAATCTATAAGCAACATAAATACTTGTTTCTGCTTAAATGCATCTTCAGAATTTCATGGAAATGCTTATGGCAGAGTCCTCTGTGACATCAGACCAGCTGAAATAATGGCAGTCAAAATAGATAATGCTATTTGCAGCCTGAATTAGGGTTTTACAACCTTACCACTAGAAAATGAATCTGATTCTTGCTTGCAAGGACAAGGACAAAACTCGACAACCAAAGTGGGGAACCTGTGGCTTTCCAGATGTTGCTGGACTGCAGCTCCCACAATCCCATGCTGGCTGGAATGAATTGGGACCCATCAACATATGGAAGGCCACACACCTGCACAACATATAGCACAAAATTCAATGTATCTTTCCCCCCACGTGGAAGAAGGTACTTAACTTTTCCTTCCTGCTAACTGTTTTTCCTTCTAAGGTCACCTCAAACTGCTTATACCTCTGTAGAGGAAATGATACAAGAACTTGTAAGGAAGGAAGGCAGCTGGGGACAATTTTGAGAGGAAAAGCATCCTGAGGTTAAACACCTCTCTCCATCACTCCTCCTTTAATTTCTTTTTCTTTTTCAAGTAGGGGAAGGTTACCTAAAACTCAGCGTAATGTGTACTCTTGCTTTTACTCAGGCTCACTCTCTAAGCTGAGAAGCAGATGGCACCAAGAAAGGTAGGACAGGCAGAAAGGGATGTAAAGTGATGATCAGGAAGGGAAGTTCTACAATGTTCGGAGCCTTAGCTAATCTGCTGCTCAGTCCCACCGCTAACTCCAATTCAATATCTCTGCCTGAGTCAGCACCACCTCATTAATTATTTCTAATTCCTAATTAACCTTTGTATCATCACAACAATCCATACCTAGGCCTTGGCAATAAACCATTGTCACTGGATTAATCACACATTTACACCAGAGTAATTAACCTGGAATACCATGCTCTTGTTGTATATTTACAATCACAGGTCACACATCACCCATTGAAAGGGTAGAAAAAGGCCACCCTTTGCTACTCTGTCATCACCCCCAAGATCCTGAGAATTAAAAGCATACTAATGGGGCAGCAAATTAACATGAAGTGATTGTTCCTTAACCCGCCCCCCCCACACCAAAAGGTTGCCTGTTCACAATAATGGAAAAAAATTAGGCCCTGATGTCCATTCCCTGCTTCACCACCATCACCTTCCTGACTCCTAGGCAAATGTTTGAATGGAAGCCAGTAGTCAAGTTAAATTGGAACCGAAATCTAAATAATGCAAAATTATTTCTTGGACAGAGGGAGGGAGGGAGGACAGCCATCAATCCCACACCATCCCACCCTGACACCACCAGCGCAACCAGACAAAACAGGCCAGGGAAATAATAGTCATTGTGAAAAGAATGAAAGAGGCCTGCATTTTCGTGAGTCCTGCCAGGTTAATACCACTGCCTATCTCCCTGACAGCTACAAGATTGATTACCAGCCTCAGCACTCTTTATAACTTGATCAGGCGAATTAATCTCTGGCTGTGGGCCCATCTGATGCCTGGCATCGCAAATTTAATTTGGAGGTGTAGCAGCTCTTTTACTGTTCTCCCCCTTCCCTTCATCATCATCCCCCCCTCCCCAACCCGCTGTGCATGTAGCAAGGGTGGTGTTGCCGTAACAACAAGGCCTAGTGATGGCTTCTAACTTGAGGCCTGAGCTGTCAAGGCTTCAGCTGTCCCACGGGAGGTGTTTCATCAGGTACGCAGAGAAAAAGAGGCTTAACAGACACTAAGTAAGACATATTAATGTACTAAAGACTTAATGAAGTTTGGAAGGGTGGGGGGTGCAGAGGGGAAAGTGCTTACTTTATTAGTTTATGG
Source organism: Podarcis cretensis (assembly GCF_951804945.1). Taxonomy (NCBI): domain Eukaryota; kingdom Metazoa; phylum Chordata; class Lepidosauria; order Squamata; family Lacertidae; genus Podarcis; species Podarcis cretensis. Next base: position 57,987,556 of record NC_137174.1, on the reverse strand, counting down.
CCGATTAATGGGAATGGTCATTACAGTGATGGAGATAGATTACTCCCATCAAAGAGCTCCTGCCATTCCCATTCAAATAGTGGGGTTGCCTGATGCTGAGGCTTCATCTTGGTCTGCCTCAGAGAGCTCCACCCTTTGAGCCACCATAAAAGAGTGAGAGAGTGTGTGTGTGCTCGCGGACACACAGCCAAGATAAGGGCTGGTGAGACTGGGGTTTTTTAAAGAAGTGAAATAAAGAAAAGCTGTCTAAGGATTTTTAAAATATATATAATGTTTGTATGCAAGAATTGGGACGAACAAGAAGGAAGTGTTTGCCGGGAGATGACTTTATAGTGAAACGCTGGGGGATCGTGAGAGAAAATTGGAAGATGCAATTTGATAAGAACAAAAATTACAGATCATGAACAATAATTCTTAGCTATGTGGGCACCATGGTAGATTATTTGGTAAGGAAATGCATAGCTCAGTCAGTAGAGCATGAGACTCTTAATCTCAGGGTGATGGATATGAGCCCCATGTTGAGCAAAAAGCCCCATGTTGACTAGATGACCCTTGTGGTCCCTTCAAACATGACAGTTCTATGGTTCTATGAAGTACTGTGCTGGGTCTCCCGAAGGTGCAGCTGAAGGGGTGGATCCTGGCAAATCTGGTGGTTGAGCTTGGTAGAATTGGGGTGGGACTTTGTGGAGCCTGATGTGGGAACAGAGGCCACCCAGGAGAAGAACCTGGTTGTATGTTGGAAGGATGGATGAGGAGGAGAGCAAATGACTTGATTTTGTGTAGACTCATATAAAAAATGGCAGAATCCAGTGTTGTACAAGTGAATTAGGAGCATCTTCACCTGCTGCATAACCATGTGCCACAGAGTTTGCAAGAGTGTGGGAGGCTGTCTGGAACAAGTAGCTAACACATTTATGAAGGAAAAGCCAGAAGCATCCCATTCACTACTGCTGGTCATGGGGTAGGCCTCCCTCTTGGTCAGGACAGAACCAGGCATGAGATTAATTTTGTTCCCATGAGAGTGGCCTGCGGAGAGCAAAGTGAGACATAGATAAACAATAATGAGTAACAGTAAGTATTCACGGAACTGCATTGTCCAATACATTTGGGAGTAAGTGAGTGAGAATAGTGAGTGTTGGCATCCAGGTGTTCAACCTTTTTCCCTGTCTTATCCTCCCCACTCATGTGGGGAAGGGAGAGGCTGTGAATATATTTCTCCATTGAGGCTGTAATGTAATGTTCTGCATGCCTCTGTAGTATGATTCTGCAGACAAAAATGCTCATGAGGGTTTGAGCAGTAATGATGGTTGGAGTGATGTACCTGGACTTTGCCAGCAGAAAGTCTACCTTATTCCTCTTATTCCTAAAGAGTTTCATTATTGAGCATTCCCACCAAATATGAAAGAAGCCATTATCTGGTTTTGATTAACATTTATTACTCACATATTTCTATGTTTTATTAAATAATATTTTATAGTCATTTTCTTTTCTTTCAAACATCCCATTGTCCTGTTAAATTTTTGCCAGATCATTCTGGAAATTGACCTCTATCATACGTTGTCCCATTGACCTTTGAAGTTACCTCCTAAATGCTTCTGGTTGCAATTCTAGACACATGTACCTGGAAGTAAGTCCCACTGAACTCAGAGCGCCTTACTTCTGAGTAAGCACAGATAAGATCGCACTATGACAATATCACCTATGTTACTGCATATGATAAGAGCCATTCTAATGAAGAAGAAAGTTAACTAATTGGAAATGCCCAAAAGGCAGTTTCTCGATGCTGAAAAATTACATTTAGAAAAATAGAGGGTTACATTTTATCTGTTAAAAATCAAATTGAAAATAAACTTGCAGCTATCATTCTGAACATTTCTACAGCAGAAAGTGAGCACTGAAAAGTTTGGGCAATGTCCCATCTGATAAGTTCCAATGCTGACATAGCTCCTTAGAATCCACTTTGACTTACAGCCTTTTGTCAATCACTGAGTGATTTATATCTTTCCTAATGAACTGACTGGAATTAGATTAGCTTGAGCACCCATGTGCTCAAACTGGGCTTGATTAAAATCCCATCTGTGCATTTCCAACATTTGAAGGGTTTATTATGACTACTGTTTTGAAACTGGATGCTTGTGTGGGAGGGGAAGGATGTCTGTTATTAATACATCCAACTTATCAATGTCTCTTAGGGTAATACCTACTTTTCGTTGCCAAAGCAAATACTGTGCTAACTAGTTCTCAGGTTTGTTTTAAAACTAGGATTGCTGCCCCCATCTGTCACCCCAGGGAATTTCAAGCTGTGTTTCCTTCTTTCACAACATAGTACAAAATATCTCTGAAGTTTGGCCTGTTCAGTGATACTTCATTGAAAAATAGGTTAGCAGAGGGGCTCAGTGCATCAGGGCCAAATTGAAAAGGCCAGCAGAGTTCAAATAAATGTTTGATTTGTGTAACATTTACAGCAGATTGGGGCTTTACAAAACACTTAAGGTTTAGAATAATTTCTAATCTTAGAAACTTTTGTGGCACACCTGTTTAAAGACAGGAAGGTTTATTCATGATGGGCAGTCAAGAAGCTGTCTAGGGACCTAGAATATTTGGGTTCCTGTCTCTGTCACAAAGCTTTAAAATAGTCTTGGGCAAGAATCCCCAATAGTGTGACATGGGTGCATTAAAAATAAATTCAGTATTACCAAATTGGATAAAAAACCTAATATCCCTGACTGAGGGGGGGGGGGAATCCTATTACAGTGATATATGCAATAAGAAGGCATAGACTATGACAATACTCCTTTTGTAAAAGAGCAAGTACAACAGCTTGCTTTCACAGATGTCCTTTTTATACTTAAACTTTTCATTAGATTTGTTCATGCATTTCTCACCTTGTTCCCTCAGTTTCTCCATCACTATTGTTATGTTTAAAATTTAATATATTTATATGCTGCTTAATTCCAATACAGTCTCTGAGCAGTTTACAAATCATTTAACCTCTACTGATACATCCATTTAGCACCACATTTCATGATGTTGCGATATAATGCATGTTGTGTTGCCAGGAAACAGTTTTTTACAGGATGCTCTTGAGAAAGGGGAATTCTGGGAATTAACTTTCCTTCCTGAGAGGTTGTGTGGTTATATGCTTAGCCAAATAAATGCACAAATCCCCTCTCTCTGAATTAAGGAAACCGTCACTGAATATTCTCAGTTTTAAGAGAAGCAGAGTATGCTGACTGTGAACAGGCTAAAACAATACTTTACTTTAGGATGTAAAAATCCATTTAAAATGCATCAGAGGGCTTCTGCTGCAAAACCCCCACAAAGAGGAAAGACGTTTTTGTAGTGTGCTGAAATGTTTGCAAGATGTGTCTCCCTCTTTTGGCTCAGCACTGTTCAAGATAACCCTCTCCAAAAACTATGAATTAGCACTATGTGTTCTAATCAAACTACATGAAGAACAATTTTGTTGAGAGACGTTCAAGGCTTCCATTAGGGGTAGAGTGTCTCATGTTTCAGCACTGTGGACAGCTACCACGATTAGATTCTTTTTCAAAAGGGCTGCAGTGCAAAAAAAAAAAAAAAAAAAAAATCTTTTCTGGTACCAGTGTACACTTCAGACCACACAGGTCTGTTCATTAGGCACAGGTACTCCTTATAACATTAAACATAGCTGTTGTTGAGCAAAACTATACTCTTGAAGAAAGTGCTAATTAGATAACAATTCAATTATGCTGACTCAAGGAAAGGAGAGTGATAGGGAATGTATTATCTCAATTTCCATCTTTGTTGCAAAGGTCCCATGTAAGACAAATAATATACATAGCAAAAAGATACCAGAGTTTACAAGATCTTTACTTCTGCCATATTGTCCCTTCTTCTATGTTCCCTAAACGAGAATGTTGAACAGTGCTTGCCCAAAATGTTTTGATGCCTGGAAGCAAGTTCAAATGGTTTTCCCAGAACAAAACAAGTCTTAGCATTCAGAACCAAATTCTGCTTTTGTCTTTCTATCTGTCATAATTCTACCTGTAGCTTCCTTCACACTACTGCAGGGTTGAGCAGGTAAGATTTGACACAAATTGACAGCTGCTAGATTAACAATAGCAAAATATTGGAAAGCTTCCCATTTGGGTTTATTGGAAGTTTGATTCCAAGAAATCTAGTCAACCATATATATGGAAAAATAGCACATAAAATGAAAGCATTATGAAAAGCAAAGGAGTCAGACAAATTTGGAAAAAAACACGGTGTCATTTTATTGATTTTTATTGAATTCACTTCTAATAAAGAAAACAACTTTTATTCCACTTCAAACTCATGGTGATTTAAGAATAACTGATATTGGCTGATGGTATTGTCTTCATTTATTCTCTGAATCCAATTGCCTTCTTCTTTTTTTAGTTTTTCCTTCTTTGTTATTGTCCTGATTATCATTTTACACAGTGCTCTTGACCCAGAGAAACCTAGAGGGCCACAGTCAGACCCCAGCTTAAGGTTATCCACCCCAGGGGGGAGTAATGACAGTAGAGTTCATAAAAAATAAACACAAAAGAGACTTTGTATATTCTAGAAATGGCTTGCTGAGTGGGGCAGAGCTGATATGCAGGTGGGTCTAAAACAATTTAATTCTTATAAATCTAAGCACCTTGAATTTCAAAATCTTCAGACCTTTGGTGAGAAGAGGCATGAACTCTTGTTCTGTTATCCTTCACCTGATATATAATCTGAAAAACTGGTCCAGAAAACTGTGTGGTTGGTTTTTTTTTGACAAAAATAGCTAGTAGTTAATTAAGCGGTTTAGAAGTGGGATTTATTCCTAGGTAAATAAGATTACACTTGTCTTTTCTGCAGGCTTTCCAGTGGTCAGAAAAAGAGACTACAGCATTCTGTTTTCTGAAACTCACCCATCATGCACTCTTTGGTTTTCCTAGTTTCTTCTTTGTGCACTCCAGTCCCTGCCAGAAAAAAACTCAAGTTCTGCAACCTTCATCTCCACAGTGGTGTGGGGTTTTTTTTTTTGGGGGGGGGGAGTTTGCAAGTGAAATATTTCATATAAAAATAAATGTATGCTTTCTCAATAAAGGGGCATGGGGATGCCAAAAGAGGTCTGTTTACATAATTATTCTCATCACAGAATGTTAAGTTGTACTGTTGCAGAATTGTAGAGTGTTTGGGCAACGTGTTCTGGATCCCCTGGTGATGATGAATCAGTGGCAGCCTTTTCTCTTACAAACTGAAGTCCTTTCTGGGTCTCTATCCTAGGCAACACAGCTCTAAAGAATCCCCTCCTACATGGAGGATGAATAGGGACAGCCGGGCAGCAATAAAAGTGTCAGGACTGTCTCCTTGTGCATCATTGGGCTACGGTATTTCAGCAGAGCAAACTGCACAGAGGCTAATTATTGCTTCCCTCCACCCCGACTCTCTCCCAATTTAAGATGGATCTGACTGTCAGTAGAGGTGACAGATGAAGACAAAGCACAGGTACAGCTCCCATGAACTCCAGGCCTGGCTACATCATTCGAGAGGAGCTAAGAGCACTGGAGAGTGGGGGCTCCTGTGCAGAAACATTAACTCTTCTAGTTCTGGAATATATCCGGATTGGTGAATTAACAGCTGAGAAGCTTCTGTGAGTGTGTCCCCCTGTTGGACACCTATTTTCAACACTTATCAGATATTTTATGCTGTGGAGGCAGCAGTCCCACAGAACCTGCTGCTGAGCACTAGGAGTTCCTCTTTAATCTCCATAGGCTTTCAGAAACATGGGGGGAGGGAGCCTTGTTGGCATATAAACAGGAGAGCAATGGTGGCATAACTCAAGGTAGCCAACATGGTGGCCTCCAGATGTCATAGGACTACATAATGGCCAGATGATGGGAAAAGCAGAAAACCACTCAGATCCATGCTTTTTCTACGCACAAGGCAAGGGGAAGTGTGAATGAGCCCTCTTTCAAATACTGTGGTTTATTTAGTTTTATTATGCAAAAACTTGCCAGCACTAAGTTTCTCTGCTCTGAAGACCAGAGTCCAAGCAAATTGCTAATCTGGGCATCTCTGAAATTCAAGTGTTTCACTCTGAAACATGGGAGAAATATTTGTATTTCTTTGTCCACTGAAGGGCTAGATTTCTTTCGAGTTCCTAACAAGTAGGTCCTATCCTGTACCTTCAGAAGACTAGTGAGACTTTATTACCAAACTTCATTTATTCTTGTCCTTCTTTCATTGCTACTGGACCAACCACATTTCCACCTAAAATCTGGCCAGTCTGAAACAGATAAATTCCCCTTTTTGAAAGGCCCATATGCTGCTACCTTGTGCAAAACCCTTCAAACTTTAATTAAAGAAGAACATAAGGACCATTTGCAAGTTCATGGTCAGGGGAGACTTAAACTAAATCAGCATAGCCATTGTGAGAGGACAGTGGTGTGTCCCCCACCTTGAAGGCCTTCTTTCTCTCTCCCACCCACCAACTCCCACAGGATTCTGCTTTAAAAGATGAGCCTTTTCTACAGCAGTACTCAGGCCTATCAGATTTCTATCCCCTCAGGCCTCAGTGTGAGGGGCACAATTTCATCTGTTTTGCCAGAAAGACACAGGGAACTGGCAAGGAGAGAGACAGATGCTCCTTCAGCCTGTGCTTTAGTCTTTACAATAAGGGGGGGAAATGCTAGTTATGTATTCTCCTGTGCTAATATAGACTTTAGGCAATGAAGAGGTCACAGGCTGTTTTACGTGTTGCATGATTGCTTGGAATGTATGACAATGTAGCTTCTTACTCTGATCCCAACTGTCCTAACTCTGACCCAATTCCCCCAACACTTTGTTCATGCCCACATAAGAGTGCACCCTTGTGAACTGAGTTGGCTTTCATTTACTTCTTATGAAGGAAATTGGTAGTTTTGGGAAGAGTTATGTATTGACTTATAGGCAGTGCTTTTTTCTAGAAAAATAGTTGCTGTACTCACCATGAAGCTGTTACAGTAAGTGCCACATTTTTAACAACAACAAAAAGAGGTGCCAGTTCTGCGTACCCTTGAGTACTTCCTGGAGGAGAAGAAGAAAGCACCGAGCAAGACAAACTTCGACAAGTAACAGAAAAGAGATCCAATAGACCAGCCAAAATGTTGCCGTTACCAGCACCTTTTCTCAAGGATCTATATAAAGGAATAATTCAAAAAAAGATGAGTGGGGTGGGCTGTTGATATATGGGAAGTATCACAACTCCGAAATTACTAGCTTACTTGTTAGCAATCTTGAAAAATCCAAAACCTTCTTCTTAATTATCTGTGTTGTATGTGTTTTTGAGCTTGATGATCTTTCCTAACTATGAGCATCACTTGATGCATTCGAATGGCCTATTTCTAAGGAGCTGTCCTGTTGCTTTCAGGGCATTCTTCTTACTCAGCTTGCTTCAGTTCACATGGGTTTGGGAGGCCATCCATGCCAGGTTTGTTGGTGCAGTGAAGGGGATGTGCTTCCAAAAACTCTGAAGCAATCACATTGTGATCTCTCTTTGCAGCACTTGCCAGGAAGAGATGTCCCAAGGGAAGAGATCACCTTGTGATCTCTCTTTGCAGCACTTGCCAGGAAGAGATGTCCCAAATCCCCATTTGGATCTGTTCTGGAGTGGTGTAGTGGTTAAGAGCGGTAGTCTCGTAATCTGGGGAACTGGGTTCATGTCTCTGCTCCTCCACATGCAGCTGCTGGGTGACCTTGGGCTAGTCACACTTCTCTGAAGTCACTCAGCCTCACTCACCTCACAGAGTGTTTGTTGTGGGGGAGGAAGGGCAAAGGAGAATGTTAGCAGCTTTGAGACTCCTTAAAGGGAGTGAAAGGCGGGATATCAAATCCAAACTACTATTCTTCTTCTTCCTTCTTCTTCTTCTTCTTCTTCTTCTTCTTCTTCTTCTTCTTCTTCTTCTTGTAGTGCTGCTTTAGCTGCCAGGCCTGCCTGTTGCTCATCTCCATCACTGCACACAATGCTATCCAGTTTTGCCCCAGTGTGCGATCTGTTCCTTGTCAGCTGTTAACAAGAGGAAGTGGCTGGGTTTTCCTCTTCACAGTTGGCAGATTTAAAAAGTCCAGGCAAGTGGTAAGGGGAACCAGAATATGGAGAGGGGGCTCAGGGTTTTACTGGATGTAGTTGTTCTTTTGTCTACTGGGACTGCATAGATGTACTCTGATTAAATTAATTTCCATGTAATTTTGGCTTAATGGCAAATTAATGATTTATCATGCAGAAAACAAGAGTGATCTGCTAGCTAGGATATTTGTCTGTATATTCTAATTGCTGTGCAACTATCTCAGAGTGCAGTTACCTAAGTTAGAAATCTTTTGCTTTTTATTCTTTTATTTGTACAGATTTAAGATTAGGAAGTAGTGCCCCAAAAAGCAGAGTATAGGGATAGATGTTAACAACCTTCAAAAACAGATAGAATAAAGCAACATTTAAAATGTCATGTTTAAACATTCAGAGAATTGTAAACATTGGCACAATAGAGCAATGGCAATGTCTAAGATGAGTAAGATTTGTACCATTCTTATTGGGAGGAAAAGCAAACTCTCATTGGTTAAACTCCTTAAGAATGATACAAAGCTCATTTGAATGTTGACTATCTCTTAGAACCATTTGTACCATTAGCAGCATTCCTCAATTGCCAGTGAGATACATCAGTAGGATCACACCATTAAATGTTCCCAAGTACTATGATCCCAGGCAATATATTGGCTATATTCTTACATTTTGTCAATAATTATTTAAAAAGACGTGGTTCAACATACCAATGCTGCTGCTCCTTTTTTCTCTCTTCTCTTTTGCCCCTTTATGCTCAAGCGATGAAATGCAACTCTTTCAAATTAATTGCAGGTTTAAATTGCCTCTCTACCTAACATGTTTTGTAAGTATATCACCTGCTTTGAACCTAGCTGCGGTTTTTCTATGCAGTTCAAAGCAGGCCAGGAGCAAGAGAAATGCCTAATCTTAACGAAGTGACAGACTGTAGGCAAAGGCAACTACAGACCAGGACAGTAACAGATAGCAATGGCTAGGGTGGAAATGAATGTGAGGAAAGACAACAAGCAGCTAAGCTGCTTTCTGATAAGCTCTTTCTCCACAAAACAGTCCCATTACTCAAGGAGATAACCTGGAGCTGAGGGTCAAAAATGACTGAAGCCAGAGCTACTACTGATTTTATGAATGGGTGTACTCCTAGCTGACTCCTAAGCCAAACCACATGCAAATACGGGCTTCTCCTTTCTGTCCACTGACAATTTATTGCCCTGTATCCTATCACCACTTAGAGTCCATTTCCCTCCAGGAAAGACAAAAATCAGCTGTGCCATATTTCTCCTAGCAAGTTTGACCTAGACAGTAACACAGGTCTTGAAGAGAAATAATGATCTTTGTGGTTACAATTTCATTTGGTAATTTACTGTATAATAACTGTGTCGTGACTGCCCTAATCAGTGCTTGAATTAAAGGGCACCACCTGTTATTTAACTGCTGATATAAAACTATTCTGAATCTGGAAGAACTCAAAATAAATAACATATGTTGCAAACAACACATCATTCCATGGAAAACGGTGCGGGGGGGGGGGGGGACACCGTATCAATGAAAAGAAAAGGTGAATCCGCCATATAGGTACTATTAAATTTGGCTTTGATTTATTTTTTAAAAAACTGTAACAGCTTGATGGTCACTTCCCTCCATGTCCTATCACCCAATCTCCAAGAAAAATTACAATTGCCTCTCAGTAAGACTATCAATGTGCCATGTTTAGATCATAGAGAAGAAGCATTTTTCATGGCTGTTCCATATTTAAGACCTCCCTTCCCCTTTGAGACTTGCTATCCAAGCTAGAACATTTGGAAAAACCACGGGAAGCCATTTGTTTGGACTGGCTACTGGTAGTCAAGGTTTAAGTGAGCTTCATGACTAAGGAAAGATTAGAGCCTGGCTATTGCACAGTGCACCACGCTCAATCCCTTAAGGGATTCTATAAAATATACAGAGATTGTGAAGCCGCTGTAATCTTGAGCTGCAATAGATTGCAGTGCAGATGAATGCAAGGATAATGTGGTAGGAACGCCCACTTTTATTTTGGTCAAAGTACACTTGCAGTGTGAATCTCTTCACCTAGTGTTATGCTGCTGGTGTTTTGCCCTTTTTCTGAGATGAGGATCTAGCAACATAAGCCCTGCATTATCTAAGTAAGCATATCCTTTCAATTTCCCATGTTAGGACCATGGGTGCTTGTCCTCAGAGCACCCCAATTTCACTCTAGGTATTTCTGTATGAGTTCTTCATTGGTATCCAACCCCATTGTCAGATCCACTTCATTTTGCCTCAACTATTCAGCCATTACTTGAAACGGACTGATAGCATGTTGTAGTGTTTTCCTCAAGTGGAATGTGACTGCAAGGTTGAAAATGTGACAGACCCAATTCACTTTGGAATGATCATAGTTCTCTAAATCTTGCAAAGCATCATGTCAGATTGAGCAGATGAATTATGGCTGCTTACTCTATTGTCACATTCTTTAGGAGAATGATGGAGAACGACTAAAACAAGTATTTTGAAGCTCTATTGCTTTCAAGGGGAGAGTCAACATAGTGTTTAAATCTGTTGGTTTTGACAGTGATTCAAAGCACTTAAAAAGGATTTAACTTTGCTCTACTTCATTGCTGATTTTCATTCATTTTAATGTAGAAAAGTTGTTTGTGCATGATGCACCAGTTTTATGTAATGTATAGTGGCATGATTTCAAAACAGTATTAAACTGACAGCAACATTTTACAACTTTTCAAGCTTAATTCCTTGGTGGTGTGCTTATCTGGTCATGGCCAAACCTGAGTTCAAGACTAGAGGGGTAAAATTCTGGATTAGCAGCCCAATCTGTGGCAAGAGCCAGCAGGGAAAACAGTTTCAAACACAGGACCATAGAATTGTAGAGTTGGAAGAAAACAAACTTGCTCCATCTTCCATGTGACATCCCCTTAGATGTTTGAAGATGGCTATCATATCTTCTGTCAGTCTCCTCTTTTCCAGGCTTAACATACTCAGCTCCTTCAACCGTTCCTCATAAGGCTTGGTTTCCAGACCCTTGATCATCCTGGTAGCCCTCCTCTGCACATATTTCAGCTTGTCAATATCATTCATAAACTCTGGTGCCCAGACAGTACTCCAGGTGGGTTCTGACCAAGACAGAGTAGAGCAGTACTATGACTTCCCTTGATCAGGACACTATACCTCCATTGAGGCAAACTGCAATAGCAGTCACTTTTTTTGCTGCTGCATGACATTGTCAACACATGTGGTCTCGTAAGACCCCTAGATCCCTTTCGCATGTTCTACTGACAAGCCAGGTGTCCCCCATCTTATATTTGTACAGCTGGTTCTTCCTGCCTAAGTGTAGAACCTGACATTTCTCTCTATTGAAATTCATTTTGTTCATTTTGGCCCAGTTCTCCAATCTGTTAAGGTCATCTGGAATCCTGATGCTGTCTTCTGCTGTATTAGCTACCCCTCACAGTTTGGTGTCATCTGCTAATTTGATGAGCATCCCTTCAATTCCTTCATTTAAGTTGTTTATAAAGACATTGAACAACAACAAGGCCCAGGACAGAACCCTACAGCACCCCATGTGCCACTTTTCTCAATGATGAGGAACCATTAATGGGCACTCTTTGGGCTCAGTCAGTCAACCAGCTATAAATCCACCTAACAGTTATTTTGTCCAGCCCACATTATGGAGAACGCTAGTATCAAAGAGACCAGGCCTCTCCTCCCTGCCCCCACCACGGTCTTGCCAGTATATCCTTCCTTTCCCTTGCATGTATCAGGGGACCAACTTAGATATTATTCATTAAAACCCTCAGCCAAATCCACAGCCTTCATCCATTTGCCATGACTAATATCAGGCATTTGAACGTTTTTATTAAACTCTGCCGTTTCCTCTCCTTTTTAAAGTTTAATAATAAATTGGATGTCACATTATAGCTGCATTTATTAAAACCCACCAGAGCTTGCTCACTCAGTATGCTGCAGCCTTGTGAATTATTGAAGCCCCCCTCAGCCCCCCTCACCCATGAGGCCCCTTTGCTTCAACTGCAAAAGGTGTTTTCCCCCTTCCCCATTTTATTTGCCAGACAGAATAAGTGCCAGCAAGAGACAGAGATAAAGTGGCTTATTCTTTTAACTGAAATTAGAAAGTAAGTATTCAAGCGGGAAATGGGCATGTCACTTATGGCTACAGAGCGGAGCCTCTGGTTAAAGTTAATGGGGAATTTTAAGAAGAATATTTGAAATAAGATGCAAGAGAAAGATGCCAAATATTCTGTGATATAATGTGGTGATTCAGAGTGCTTGTTGTTTGGGCCACCTCCCATTGCTCTTTAGATATTTGGATGTACTCACCATCCAAATAGATGATGGAGATGGGAAAGTGGCAAAACCCTGCATTCCCTTCTCTAGCCTATGCACATTTAGCTCCCATGAGCTATAATATCATCATATATATGATGCAACCCCCCTCCCTCTTCCACCCCCATGAAATAGCATGCAATCCAAGAAGGAGTGTTGGAAAACATTCTATATGCTTCCAATGAAGAGTATTTTAACAAGCCCTTGGAGATTGGAAAACATACAACATAAGACAGCCAACAAGGGAGGCAGGTTGACAGGAATGTTGTTGATCTAAGGAGGAAATGGTTGGGGATGCTGGAAGAGAGGTTTTCTTTAAAGAAAACCTGCTACAGCAAAGATAGACTTCTAATGACCAGTGAATACAAAGGACCAGGTGTAACTTATGAGTTCATCCTGCATGAATTAATCTCCAGCCTGGCAGAGACAGAAAGATTCTTCCCAACAATCACTGTACTCTATACCTAGTGCAGGTACAGATATGTACCACTTCCAGGGGTAAGTCTAAACATGTATTTCTGTATTCATAACATTTATCTGGAAGGCCAGGATGGCAGAGTGGACCAGGGTGGATAGGGAGGCAAGAAGGAAGCAATTTTTCTTTGGACTATGTGGGTTTCCAACAAGAACCTTGTAAAGGATGGAGAATCCAAAGGAAAAAAATTCTAGACACTGAGGTCCAGCGCCAAGGGCCTTCTGGAAGTTCCCTCACTGCGAGAAGCGAAGTTACAGGGAACCAGGCAGAGGGCCTTCTCGGTACTGGCGCCCGCCCTGTGGAACGCCCTCCCACCAGATGTCAAGGAAATAAACAACTATCTGACTTTTAGAAGACATCTGAAGGGAGCCCTGTTTAGGGAAGTTTTTAATGTTTGATTCTATTTTTAATATTCTGTTGGGAGCCACCCAGAGTGGCTGGGGAAACCCAGCCAGAGGGGCAGGGTATTATTTATTTATTTATTTATTTATTTATTTAACTATTACTACTATTATTATTTTCTGCCAGCACAAAATGCAAATAGATGTTTCCAACACACTGATGGATGGAAAAATCGCATCCATCAGTTTCAATGGTTTTCAGCTTCAAGCAATACAAAACAGAAGATTGCAATGTGATTGAAGAGATTGCCAGTAGATGGCACTATTTAGTGGACAATCATTGACAAACAGGTAGTGGGAGGAGAGATCCTAGAATTGTGCTGTGTGAAGAGTGAATCTGAAGCACTTTTCAAAATCACCACAGACATATTTCATTTTTTTACTGTTTTTTAAGAGAAGTGTTCCAAGTCTTGTTCTTGAAACTTAAAACATTGAACCTTGGCATCTTCAGTTAAAGGATCAGATAGCTATGGATCAGGAAGCAAATAAGGGGAGAGACCTCTTCCTTAGACCATGGAGAGCTGCTGTCAATCAGAGAAGATGGTTCTGACCTGGATGGATTTTTTTAAAAAGAAACCAGCTTCCACTTTCTGCCATGAGTTCCACAAGTGAGTATGACTGGGAAGTCTGGAAGCCCAATAGATGCACTTGATCGCATTTCATCTGTGTGACCCAACAACAGAACCTGGATCCTCCAAGCTCTTCTTTTTTTACAAGACAAGAAGAAAATGTGACCAATGTTTATAAGACAATGCATCTCATCTGAATTAATTGGCTGTTTTGCTTTGTTGACTCTTGCCAGAAAGGACATTCTGCCCTGAAGGAAACCAGGAGCAGTTCCTTGGCTTCTGTTAATGGAGTAATGCACTCACTGCTTCCTCCATCTGTGCTCCAGTCTTGACACTGAAACCATGGCCTGTCATAGGATAAAATGGCTGTTTTCCCCCCAAAGGCTGATCCATATGCATTGAGTCATAAATCTATGTTTCTAGCTATGAGGTGGAGATCTCTGACTCCCTAGTCTATATTTCTTTTTTGGCAAACTGCTGTGTAGCTGGATAAGTGATGAAACCCAGAGCAAAGAGATGTGATATATGGTCCCCTTTCGGTGAGGATGCTTCGATTAAACAACTGTTCTAGAAGGTTCCACGTTGTACACATCCTAAATGATGCCTTTACACACACACACACACACACACACACACACACACACACACACACACATCCTGCGAGTGGCTAGTCCAAAGCCCGCACAGCATCATAGGCACAGTGTCTCTCTGTGTTCATTTTTCTCTCATTTTTTTCACCCCCTCCTATTGCGGTTATTGAATTAAAGACTAAAAATGAGGAAAATACGTTAAAGGCTTTTTTTCTTTTTTTTTAAAGCTTGAACAACGGCTCTTAAACATTATTACCATAGTGAGCCTCCCTAGGGCATGATTAAAAACTTTTTCAAGCTCCTCTAAGTGTAACTAAGACAAAACAGACAGTTATTATGGCAATGCTTATTTTGGTCCACTGCCCAGAGGAAAACTGATTCAAATGAAGGAGAGAGAGCTGTGCCTTCCCTGGTGTATGGCAGACTCTAGGGTGCCTGAGGGAGGAACCATAGCAAAGAGGAACACACTGAGCAGGAACTGGTTTCCTATGAGCCCCCAATGCCAACACAAAGGCAGCATACAGCTATTATAATAGCAAGAGGGGGAGCGAAGTAGCACTAAGGTTGACATTATGTTTTCTCTCCTGGAAAGGCTTCTGTGCCTTTTAAAACCTGATTGCCAAGAATAAATTCAGCAGATGAAGATTCCGCCCTGCCCCACCACAGAGGTGCAGCACTGAGAAATATTTCTCCTGTTCCATATCTGCCTGTCACCCAGGAAATTGTGCCAGTTTTTTTAAAAAAATGGTTCGGTGACCCTAGTTTAAATTTGTTGGTAAACAGAAGTAGTGTGGTAGGTGGAGGGAAGCCCAGGCACTGCAGGGTTAATGGAAGCTTCCAAGCCACCACTTGGACGCCAGTCGCTGTCCCGGAAGGAGTGCCAAACCAGCATATTTTAAAGTAACAACAAATAACTTTAATTAAGTTCTGTGGCAGTGACAGATTCCGAACAATTAACCTTAGGCCCGGTGCAGAGAAGGTTATTTTCTTCTTTTAATTTTTAAGTGGTGTTGAAACAAGGAAGATTTGTGACCCTTGAGACTCTCTCTGCAGCAAAAGAACAGGCTGAGCAGTCTTCAGCATCCTGTATGAACTCCCCGGTTGATAGAATTTAATGGTGGTGATGGAATGAAGGCATTTCTGGGAAAGAACTGAAATCAGCTTTATATGCCTCAGCCACTATTCTATTCCTACCACAGGCTGGAAGGGGGTCGTATGGCAGGTTTTAGTTATTTGGGAAGCTGGTCAGTGGCTATAGTCTGGGATCACCAGGCACATTTTTTAGGTTTGCTTGACCTAGGACCGTCTATGAGAGACATGCAGTGGTACCTCGGGTTAAGAACTTAATTCATTCTGGAGGTCCGTTCTTAACCTGAAACTGTTCTTAACCTGAGGTACCACTTTAGCTAATGGGGCCTCCTGCTGCCATCGCACAATTTCTGTTCTCATCCTGAAGCAAAGTTCTTAACCTGAGGTACTATTTCTGGGTTAGCAGAGTCTGTAACCTGAAGCATATGTAACCTGAAGCGTCTGTAACCCGAGGTACCACTGTACCTTTAAATCAGTGGTTTTCAACCAGTGTGCCATGGCACCCTGGGGTGCCTTGAATGATGGTCTGGGGTGCCGTGGGCAACGCTGACCTGTCCCTCTTTCCTTCCCTCCCTCCTCTGATGCCCTCTTGTCTCTCTGCCTTCCAAAGGCTTGCACAGCTGTTATTTGCAGCAGCCCTGGCCATAAGCTCTGCAGGCAATGGTGCTTCTAAGAGGCACCTCTCTCTGGAGCGGGTGGGGAGCTCAGAGATCAGGGACAGCAGCAAGGAGAGGAGAGAGGAGAGGAGACTGAGGGCACACTCCACAAGGGAGGGTGTTCGAAAAAGGGTGAGAGACTGCCAACTCTGCAGGCAAGGGGTGACATAACTGGGCTCCTGCAAAAAGAATGTAGTTGGTTAAGGGAGTTGTGGACTCAAAAAAGTTGAAAACGTTTGCTTTAAATAATTGTTATGATAAATGGATGGGGGAATATGATGCAGTCAAGTGATGGTATGATGAAACACTCGCATGTAGCTGTGTGGGGTGTGGGGGGGGGGAAGGACAGCTGTAATGACACAAACATTAAACAGACATTGATGCTTCAGGAAGCTCAAGGTATTAAGTCACACACACTCACCCTTAAGAGGATGAATGCACTGAACATCTTACTATATGTTCATTCCATTGCTGAAGCTAATCACCCCCCTCCTCCCCCATTAATTTCTCTTGTTCTTTTCTTTTTTCTTTTTTAATAAGAAGAAAGGTCTTGTCTGTTTTTAAAACTGGTCTCCTTTAGTTTCTGTTAGCTCCCTTTATTTAAGCGCCTTACATTACTGGCTGTAATGAATGCATGGGGGATAATTTGTGGAGGGGACTTCTCTCTCTCTCTCTCTCTCTCTCTCTCTCTCTCTCTCTCTCTTTTCTAAAGGAAGGCCTGGGCCAGCAGCTCACTTTTCAGAATGTTGCTTATTCTGTTCTAACAGAGTCTTTAAGGGGAAGTGTGATGTAGTGGCTAGAGTGTCAGACTAGGACCCTGGAGGCCTGGGTTTAGATCCCCACAGATCCCCTTGTGCCAGTCACCACCTCTAAAGGACCCCTGACCATTAGGTTCAGTCGTGACCAACTCTGGGGTTGTGCGCTCACCTCACTCTATAGGCCGAGGGAGCCGGCGTTTGTCCGCAGACAGCTTCTGGGTCATGTGGCCAGCATGACTAAGCCGCTTCTGGCGAACCAGAGCAGCACACGGAAGCGCCATTTACCTTCCCACTGGAGCAGTACCTATTTATCTACTTGCACTTTGACGTGCTTTCAAACAGCTAGGTTGGCAGGAGCAGGGACCGAGCAACAGGAGCTCACCCCATCGTGGGCATTCGAACCACCAACCTTCTGATCAGCAAGTCCTAGGCTCTGTGGTTTAACCCACAGCATCACCTGCGTCCCAACTGTCACCACCTCTAAGCCTAACCTAAGTCACAGATCTTTCATATTGATAAAAGGGGGAGGGGAGCCATGTGTGCTGCTCTGAGTTCCTTAAAGGAAAGGCAAGATAAAAATGGAATTAATGAATTATTATTGACTCCAGAAAATTTTACAATATCTTAACAAGATATTGACAACCCTGTACAGTTATAGGAAGCTTTTATAAACATCTTCAAACATGATATGCAATTTAGCCTATTTTTTCTCTTCATAATAATAGGGTTGCAGCCTGGGATTCCTCTCCCAGGAAAGTGCACTTGTTTCCTATCCCACCTGTGCTTGACCCCAGTTAATTCCCCTGTCTTCAATAAGTATGAATCCTTTTTATTTAAAAACATCTTTACACATCTTACTGTTGCAGCTTCCAGCAGTAATCAATTCCACAGGTCAATTGTGCATTGTGGAAAGCAGAGGGGAAATATTTTTAGTTGGTTAAGAAAGCTGCTGTGTATAATTTTCTCTTTGTCTTCCAGTTCTAATACTTACTGATGGGTTTATGCATGTCAACACATGATTTACTGGGGACAATTCATTTATGTTTATCATGCAATAAATACAACTGTCATGTTGCACCATATTTGCTTGCAATAACTTGCAAGGGTCACAAAGAGCTTTGTTTAAAGATGAGTGCAGTGTCTGTCAGAAGTGAGAAGAAGCTTCAATGCTAATTTCATTGCTTGATATGAAAATTAACCATTGTGTGAACTGGTCATTTAGCTCACTGTTCACTCAGCATAGGTGAGAGCAAGTGCATCTGATGGCGGCACATATGCTTAAAACTTGCATTCTGAGAGCAGACTCTCCTCAATCTAACCTTCTAGGTGAGAGGTGAAAGCAGTATTGTACATTGGTAGAATTCAGCCTCCACTTAGCATACCTGTTCCTCTCTTAGACCAACCTGAAAATCCCATGGTACCCCTAGTTGTACTGTTTGAACTGCTGCATTGAATGTCAGCATCACACTGTGGACCCCTAACATAGGCAGCTGAGCTCTGTTCAGAGCCCGGTGGGAACTGCCTTTTAAATTTCCTACAAAGCTCCTGCTGTAGGTGTCACTCAAAGGCATTGTGAGAATCAGTGGCTCGCAGATTCAATTGCTTAGTACAAAGGGCCTGAGTGGGCAGGAGCAAACCCTCCCAGGGTTGGGACCCCTACATTGCCTTGGGTTCTGGTGCTGGGTCTGGTAGCAGCTATGGAAACCTCACACGCATACAGATCACTTGGTTTCCACAGTAAACCTAAACCTATGAATTGGCCATTTAACTCTGCTTACACACAAACAACATGAGGTGTCAAATGAGTACACCCACTGACTCTGCCCCCAACATTCAGTAGAGCCTGCCTTTGTACAAACTAAACACACATTGGCTTTTCTGCACAGTTGAGGATCCTGCTTTTTGAAAGGTCCCAGATCTGAAGCTCCCAAAGCACAGTCCATGGACCAGCTGTGGTCCATGAGTTTTATACAGGTGGCCCACAGCAGCGACTCTGTTGGGTGGCAGAGCTATGTGTGAGTGACAAATATTGCGGGCGCACACAGCTGCTGCTCCATCATTCTTAGACCCCAACCTTCTTAGGCCCCGGTGATGGAGCAGGGAGGATGGTCTGCTGTACTCAAAAGAATAAAGGCATGGCAGCAAAATCTCAAGCAGAGAAAGAGGCTGAAAAGGCACTTGGAAAGGAGTGGAGAGTTGCTTCATAGAAGCGAAGGAAGCAGCGAGAAGGGAAAGAAAGAGAGTGAAGGCTTATAAAATTCAGAGGGAGGGAATCATTAAGTGATCCGGCAACACCTTCAGCGATTTTCAAGTGGTCCGGGTGAGAAAAAAACTTTGGGAACAAGTGTCCCAGATTGCACACACAGGGCCTACATGCATACAATCTATATGCACATAGGATCTGTTCACAAGGTCTGTTGAATGTGTATAGATTGGATTATATCCTATCACTCTGCAGGCATTCATTCTAAACCCCATATCATGTGAACAGGGGGAGCAGGCATACTACTGTTCCCTGTAGAATGACACATTGCTCATGCACATTTCATTTAGCGCACTACAGCAGTGGCCATCAGATCCAAGTTTATATGAATCCTCCAAGCTTGTGATCTGCTCACATAGTGTATGTGGTGTTTATGTGTCAGCTGCTCTGAGACTAGTTTATAAATCAATTAATTGCTTCCAGAACTGAAAACAATCCATTTCCAAGAATCAAAAGGAGCCCATACGAATCCTATAAAGAGACCATTCTGTTCATCTCTTGTTTGTTGAAAATCCTGGTTTGGCAAAGGACTACCCACCAGCTCTTCTGAATGAGCATATCATTTTATTCCTGGGGGAGGCACCCAGAAACCAGAGTTTCATCTAAGGATCTCAGCTGTGAAGGACAAAACAGATGTGTACACATCCTCAGGAGCTGCTCCCTCAGGACTTTTGATGAGACCTGAAAAGACCTTTGAAAACACAGTGGGAAAGTGGATCTGTCTGCTAGCACTTCAGGAAATACAATGCTTTCCACCCTGCCCTGCTTTTGATTTTGTTAGAAAGCAAAGGACAGTAACAAATATAACAACACAAATGAGATCACAGATGAATCTGTACAAAAGGCTTGAGAGAAGCTGCTGCATATAAGTCAGGCCTCCAGTTGTGCTTTAAAGTGAGATTCTCCCAGGTCTGCTTTATTTTCAGGAGTGAGAATTGTGGTTCTTATTCAAAGGTCAATCTTGTTACATTGCTGTACACCAGGGATGGGGAACATTTTTCGGCCAAGGGCCCCACATTCATTTGTGGTTAACCTTTGGGGACAGCATACCTGTGGCCGGTGTGCTCAATCACATACCACTGTCCATCCAGGCAAGTAAGAGTTGTAACCACAGTTAAAGGACACATTTCAGCCAGATAAAATCACTAGAGGAAGATACAGAGCAGGACCAGTGAGGGTTGGGACCTGGGCAGAGCCCTGAGGATTCAGTGGGTTGCAGGGATATGCATCCCTACTATATACCATTGTAACCTATCCGCACTGTCTTCAGTATGGAAGAGTTGATCATGCCAGTGTATTTGCATAAGAGGCTTCATATCTATTGCTACATGTGAGTGGTGGTTTCACTTTAAAATCGTCAAGGCATTCAGCTCATATGGCGAATAGTGTCTCATACAATGACACTGCAGTTGATCTGGAGGGCAAGAGCTGATCCAAAGTGAGGAAGCAGACCAAATAGAAGTACAGATCAAGGATAAGAAGACAACTTGGAGTCTTTAAGGTAAGGAACAAAGGAATGGTGGGCAGGGTAGAGAACAAGCGAGTGGAGAGCATCTGGAACAGAAGAAATACGATGGGTTCTCATCACAAGAAGGGGTCTCATAGCTTCGTCTTTTCTCCAGAGTCTGTGCTGTGCCATCAAATTGTCTAGATGAAGCCCTGGTCTCTGATCAAACTAGTCAAAATATCATTCATGCAATTAGCATTTGCATAACTGTTTTTTTTTAAAAATAAATTGAAGTATGGGGGGCAATCTGGATTGGGACCATGGTGTGGAGGGGTTGGGGGGGGTTGTGCTCCCCCCCCCCCATTCATATTATATTCTCAACTAAGAATCTTGTATCTGCTATCTGCATTGAGGATAAAGCCTCTCGTTTCCTCAAGGGGAAGTTTACATGAGTGTTGAGACATGTGAGGTCAAAGAAACTATATTCTCCAAAGGTGATCAAGGTACCATTTAATGCCCATTTGCTCTAGGATCAGCTAAAAAAAAACAAAACCCCTCTTTCCACTTGCTTGTTGTCCCCTTCACCTAACAAAAGAAGGGGTCAAATGATTAAATACATAAATCTTCCCCACCCAAAATTAACTGATATCCAAACTGTTCATAGAAGATTTTCAGCACAAAGGTTCAGTACTGGCTATCTCAGAGGTCTGCAGTAGATGAGGAGACAAATGTTCAAAATGGAATAGATGTACATTGCTCTTCACTTTGACAGCTCCCTCATGCATGTGCCATCAGTAATAGTCATATGAGTCATCATCACTCTCCATGTCATCGTCTGGCCCTAGTCTGGGCATCTTGGGCAGGGCCAATTCAGTCATGTTCAGCTGATCTGCAAGTACAGGGCACAAAGCAAATTATTAGTCCTTGTACAGTGTTTGTATTCTTTGCTATCTATCTGTAATGGTTCTAGGGGTTGCTCGTGCGTAAGCCGGCTGTATCTCCCCGGCTGGGTGCAAACACCTGGCTGGGTTGCCTAAGTGAACCTTTTCTGTCCGGACAGCCACTCACCCGTGGCTGACTCAATCGCTGGCAGAATCCGTCAGTGGGCATTTCTTAAACTTCTTCCAGCAAAGAAGCTCTTTGACGCCTAGTCTCCTCCTACTCTCTCTGCGCGAAAGCCTTCTGCGCAAGGAGGGCGTGGGCAGTGGAGGACCCCTACTCTCCCCGCTGGTCCTGGACAAGGAGTCATGGGACCGCCTCGCCGCTTCCCCCATCTGCCCCCCTTCTCCACTGGTGCTATGCTGATTCTCTTCCCCAGAAGATGGGCTGCTCCTCCCGATCTCTGGACGCTCTCTGGAATCCCTCTGGCTTTTGCTCTCTCCCTCCGGCACTGATGGCAATTCCCTGACACTATCCTTCACCACTGTGGGGATAGTTGGATGTTGTCCATTTTACAAGCAGCCAAGATCAGGGCTGGCCCAAGTCTCAGTTCTGTTGCCTGAGGTGAAGGACAAGATGTCACCACTACCCCATTCCATGGGCAGAAACTTACCAGATTGACAGCTGAATCTTATTCATCCTTGGGGGACTCAGTGCAGGTCCCATGACACACCCTTCTCTATTCTCTAACACAGGAGAATAGCTGGGACAGGGGTTCAGAAAGAATTGGCTACCATCCCTGTCCACATCTCAGCATCCATTGCTTGAAGCAGCTGCCTCGTCTGACAAACAACTTGTCAAACATTTTATCTCCATGTCTTTGTCTGCATTTCTTTTCACCAAACCAATAAATCAACCAAGCACGCATGTCACAAACAATAGCATGCTTAAGCTAATATTTGATGTTAATTGTTTTTGCAGATATTTTAAATTGAATGCTAAAGAGGGAATATCCTGATACAATGAACAAAAAATAGAATTTGGGCCCAGAAGTCGTCTGCCATGGAACTGTTTAACTCTGTGTTGAATTGTGACCATAGAGAAGAACTAAACATTATGGGAAGCACATGGTTTTCACTGAAACTGGGAGCCCCCTGTTAAGAACCCCACTTGTTCCTTTGTAGCATGTAGTTCAACTACCCTCATATCTTGACAGCATTACATTAGCTTTTTGAAAATCCCTTTACACACAGGACTTGCTGCCACTAAAGGGGGTGGGGAAATGTTGATTGAAATGAGGATGTAATCTAGGGGAAATGGACACAGAGCTGCCAGTTTTGTTGGCAACCATGTTTTGGTAATGTGTAGTTCTGCCCTGAGTGTGAGGAAATGGTATTCCATATACCTGAATTCCTTTTATTTAGAAAACACTGTTAACAACATTTTACTAAGGACTAGATTGGTATAGTCAGTAGTTATGGATAAACCATTTGATTCTTTTTTAAAAAAACTTCAATTGTAACGCAGTTGGTTACACAGGATATATGAAACACTACTTGGTAGTTAAGGAGCACTGATAGCAGCGGCTGCCTGAAGAATATCAGATCAGCGGTTGCCTGAACAATATCAGATAGCTCAGAAGAGGGGAAGACTAAAGAGACATTGAATATCTGCTCTCACATATGGCAAAGGGTGTTTGGTGTGCTGGGCCTGAAATGCCAACACAATGAATCCGTCAGGAGGAGGAGAGGAAGAATAGGAACTACTTACCAGGAGTGAGAACCATGAGGCTGGCTGGAGCTGCCACCTGCCCAACGTTGTTCCTCGCAAAGCAGCGGTAAGTCCCCTCATCAGTTACTCGCACAGCTTGAATCTGCAGCCAGCTGGTCACCTCATATTTCTGAGGGCCTCCCCTAAACTAGAGTTAATTATATACCAACAGGAGAGACACAATTCCATTGTTAAAAACTTTATAGCAAGTGGATTGCTGCCGACATGTCCAATGGGGAGTTATTGAGACAGTCCCTGTATCACAGATCAATCAATTCAGGCATATCTAAGATATTGGTTGCACAGTCAAATCTCAGTTTTAGCATCGCTCCATTTGAAGCACTATCATGTTCTCTGAAACATATTTTCTTGCACAAGCATATCTTGTCATTTATAAATTATAAAAGGTGTCACATAGGACACCTTTTGTTATTTAGAAAGCCACACACCTGGAATGCAAAAGCTGTTGACTCATTTTCCTGTTCTAAAGCAGGGCCAATAAGACTGAATGTTTCACTTTAAAAGGTTTCCACGACCTCTGAGGCATGCATATTTCTTCTTCATTATTTGTCTTCCTATAATTTAGACCCTTTTTCTCTTTTCCTAATCCCAGCAGTTAGAGCAAACAATTAGTCTCTTTCTGTCATCTCTGTACACATTTGGAAACTGTAGGATTCCACCATATTCCTTGTTCTCACTTTAAATGGGATATTCCACCATCCTGAGTGTTTGGGTACACATAAACAAGAAAGGTGGCCCACTTCTGGGTTTTTAAAAGATGTACATATGCACACACATTTCACACTTGACGCATACATATTTTGTACTTGTGTATTTTCTAGGACATCTCAGCCTGCTGTGAAATACCAAGTCTCCCCTCACCCCCACTCTGAACTGGAAAACAATCTAAATTTCTTGCAGATGTAGCAAACTGTACTGTGGCACACTCTCTCTTTTCTTTTAGAGCATAAATCAGAACGGACTGGAAAGTGACCACAAACTGTCTTCTTGTTTCTCAGTCTCCTTTGTAAACAGGATACAAGCAGCTTTCCTCAGAAAGTGAATGTACAGGCTCTGTCTTTCTCTTTCTTTTGTCAACTCAGAGAGCACAGAATCACATCCAAAAAGTGATGTTACCTCACCAATGGGCAGAAATGCATGAAGCACAGAATTTAAAAGATCACTCTGAAATAGTCATTTGCTTATCTAATAGCAGTGCAACACTGAAACAAATTCCAGAATTTGGCAGGGACTGGGTTTGTGGAGTCAGCAGGAGAGGGACTGCTTGCCATGGATTGAATCAGAAAGCTTTATATGGGACTCAAAAACTTCACTCTCAATTGCTGAATGCCACACCCACATCCCCTTTGATTTCTCGGCTCTTAGAAGATTATGCCTACATACTTAACTATATGCCTACATACATATAGTTTTAAGATGAGGTCTACAAACTTTTAAAATGAAAACTAGGTTTCTCTGCATTCTTACAAAGCTATACAAGTCTGTGCAATAGACTAAAATATGCAGTCACAAAGCAGTAGATTACCTGATTAAACTGGGAAACCTAACCTTAAACTGAGGATCCTCCAGTGGGACTGACTGATTTACAGCACAATCCTGTGCGGGATTGCCAGAATGTAAATACTACTGTGTTTGATGAAGACCACTTCCCACCTGCCTAGGATTTCCATTCCATTTTAAAGATAGAATCCTAAAGTTGTAGGGGTGCATGGGGATTTAGGGGTGCATTAGGACCTTGGTAGCATCATCTGGTTTAATACCTGCCCTCACACTGAAGATTTTTCTGCGCAATATATTCCATAATGTTTCATTTAAACTGTTTTTAATTAACTCGCAGAAAATGGAGTTTCTCACTAGAGATTATTCCATTGTTTCAGCTTTTCCCTGTGGGAAAGCTGTTTCTGGTTCCAGTTTTCATTTGTTGGGTTTCATCCCCGATGTGTGGCCCAGCAAGAAAAAGCAGTCAAGGAAAGCATAACACTACTTTCCCCCTGCCTGAAACATGGAGCTTCCCCAAGCTTCTCAATCCAGCAGTGATGTAGTTTTCGCCTCACCCAAACATTCCATACAATAATAATAAAGATTTGTAGTTTCTATAAAAGTTTCCCAGGACTTCCTTACACACCCTTTAAATAGAAGGGTATACAAGCGGCTGCCCTACAGCCTCTCAAGTTCTATTTTGGGATGGAGCTCCAAGCCTGTTAACCCTTCTGAAGATAACTTGGTGAGCCTTTTAGGGTTATGCACAGTGAGTACAATATTCCACATCTGCCATTGTGGATATGTGTATTATTCTTCCTCAAAGGGGAACAGTAAAAAGTAGAAGATAATTGAACTTCACTGTAACAAAGGAAATGTACGTGCATGGATGCAACTGTTTTTTCAGCGGCAAAAAAGACATACAGTGGTACCTCGGGTTACAGGTGCTTCAGGTTACAGACTCCTCTAACCCAGAAATAGTACCTTGGGTTAAGAACTTTGCTTCAGGATGTGAACAGAAATTGTGCGGTGGCAGCGCACCATTAGATAGACCCCATTAGATAAAGTGGTACCTCAGGTTAAGAACAGTTTCAGGTTAAGAACGGACCTCCAGAATGAATTAAGTTCTTAACCCGAGGTACCACTGTATTCTGAAGAAAATGAAACTTCATCTGTGGCATATCTGTGGTAGGTGGGCAGAAGACCTAAGGTCAGCCTACCGTATTTTTCGTTCTATAAGACACACCAGACCACAAGATGCACCTAGTTTTTGGAGGAGGAAAACAAGAAAAAAAATATTCTGAATCTCAGATGCCAGAACAGCAAGAGGGATCGCTGCGCAGTGAAAGCAGCAATCCCTCTTGCTGTTCTGTCTTCTGTGATAGCGGCGCAGCCTGCATTCGCTCCATAAGATGCACACACATTTCCCCTTACTTTTTAGGAGGGAAAAAGTGAGTCTTATAGAGCAAAAAATACGGTAAGTGATGGAAGATGATAAACATGATATGCAGTTGCTAAAAGAAGGTAAATTAGGCCTGCCAAATAACTGAGTAATCTGAGTATCTTCTGCTGAAAAATCCTTTTTCAGACCTGCCCCATAAACACAAGCCATTCTCCCCCTGAGCTCTTGCTGGAACTCGTAGCTCACCTGAACCGAGATGTGGGGGTCATCTCCAGGAAGCAGCATGTCCGATCCCTCCTTTCTCCATTCAATAGATGCCATGGGGTATGCAAAGACCTCACAGCCAAAGATCACATCTTGCCCAGTGATGTTCCAGATGTCATAGGGAGGCGATATGATGTGGGGCTCTGGAAAAGACCCAAAACTATCTCAGAGAAATAATCTCTGGGTTGCTTGTATATGAAGACAAAACATTTTCATGCTGGATTTTATAGATTAGTTCTCTCAGCTTGTTCTAGCTGAGATCTGATTTAGGTGTGTTTTCCAAGTAATCTTTCTAGTACATGATGTGATATTTACCTTTCGATTGTCAGCTTGCAAGCAGTGCCTGTGTAATTTTAATATTTTTGTTCAGCAACTAGCAATTTTAGGTGCTGCAGCAGCAACCACCAGAATAATAATTAAGCACATTGTTCTGTACAACTGTTGCACTACGCTGCCTTATTTCTTATAAACAGAAAAGCGCCAGGCTTTTTATGACTGAGCTGAATAGTCCTCTTCGCCATGCCCACCAGCAGTTGTTAGTCAAGCATGTGTTTGCATCATGGCACATCTGTGAACCACAGCCCTTGGCCCCTAAACGGTGGTCCAGAGCTTTGTCATACTCGTTTAAATGAAGTGCTTCTCAGGGAATGTCGCTTGAGTCTCATGTTGCAGCAGAAACGTGACATCCTTGTGGCAGCTGCTAATCAGCCTGCTTTACTGTCAGATGCTTTGGCTACATTTAAAGCATCCTGGTCCCTCTCTTCCTCCTGTTGTGAGGTTGGCTGCACAGGGAGGGGTCCATAGCTCTGTGGTAGAGCATGTACTCTGCATGCAGAAGTCCCCAAGGTCAATCTCCAGCATCTCCAGCTAACAAAGGATTGCGTGCCAAGTGTTGGGATAGATAGATAGCTCTCTACTTGAGACCTTGGAGAGCTGCAGAATGGGTACCGTAATCCTTGATCAGTTCACCAAAGAGTCTCTGGCTAATTTCAGGCACCTTCTTAAGTTTCAGTTGGATTTTCCAAATAGTGTAGTGATGTGAGGCCAAATGTTAGCAATCCCAGTGACACCATCCTGCCCCAACACCTTGGATTTCTTCTATCGTTCCCCTCCAAAGGAATCCAGCAGAATTGCTCCATCTATTTTAAGATACGCACATGTTGGACCAGACTATGCAACATGCACACTAAATAGCAATCTAATTTTTGTCCAAATTTTGTGATATAGTCCCCAGGTTAAAAAAAAATGTACAAAAATGTAGATCAACCTGTATATTTTAGAATAAAATATGTTTAGAAAAATGTGCTTCGAGGGAAAATCGGGTTAGAAGTGTGTTTTTTGTGGGATAGTAAATATTTAAAAGAGGGATGTGGGTGGCACTGTGGGTTAAACCACAGAGCCTAGGGCTTGCCGATCAGAAGGTCAGCGGTTTGAATCCCCACGAGAGGGTGAGCTCCCGTTGCTCAGTCCCTGCTCCTGCCAACCCAGCAGTTCGAAAGCATGTCAGAGTGCAAGTAGATAAATAGGTACCACTCTGGCAGGAAGGTAAACGGCATTTCTGTGTGCTGCTCTGGTTTGCCAGAAGTGGCTTAGTCATCCTGGCCACATGATCCGGAAGCTGTACGCCGGCTCCCTCGGCCAATAAAGCGAGATGAGCACCACAACCCCAAAGTCATCCGCGACTGGACCTAACAGTCAGGGGTCCCTTTACCTTTACCTTTAAATATTTAAAAACATTTGTCGATACAAAAAAAATAATTCCTGGATTTTTCAATGGCAACAAAAAATATCCAGATGATATGAAATAGGCTGGAATGGACATGTGATTGAACACAAGTGAAAATGACACAGAAAAAGAAAAAGAAGACTGGTCTCACTTTGCCACTTAAGAGGCTTCTGGCCAGATGTTTAGGTTCACTCTAAGCACTGGAGATGTCATCATAAGGAGGTGCCCCCTAACAACCATACAGGCTTTATTTTCAATTACTTGCTGCTTTTGGGACAGGTGGAACCCCATGATCTTGGTCTTCACAGCTTTCCATAGAAAATAATTACAGTGCACTGTGAAGAGGTCTATGCATAACTCTTAAGGTGAGGTTGTACTTTGCATACAGAAAGTCCTAGGTTGAGGTTTAATACCTGGCATTTGCAGTTTAAAAAGCTCACATGGCAAGTGATGGGGGAGATCTTTGCCTGAGATCCTGGAACACTTTCAGAAGTCATTGTACTGGGCTCAAAAAACAAAAGCTTGAACTGGTTTAAGATAGCTGTCAAAGCATTCCCCATTTCTCTTTGGTCCAGCTTAAAGCTGTCCGTTTCATTTCCCAAATGCCCCTTTTTCTTGAAATGTAAATCTGGAGAAATGCCTTCTCATTTTATTTCCAAATCATTGCTTGCAGCTTCACTTGGAAATTTAGAGAAAACCTGCAAAAGCCTTACCTGATTCACAGGGTCCTTCATGGGCCACAGTGAGATTAGCCTCTGGATGGGAGTTATGCACCTCTTGAAATTTGCATATTTGGGCATAGGTCTTGCCATCGGAGCCACAGAGAGCCTGGCTAGATTGGCAAGTGCACTGAGGCTCAGGCACCTCACCGCGCCGTAGGTCCCCAGAATCAAGGCAACACTCTAAGTGATCCCCACACTTGCCATAGAAGTGGTTGGTATTGTCCAAGTCACAGATCTGGCCCTCCAGATTGGCACACTCCCAACAGCAGTCACAAGCATCCAGCACCACCCCAGCAAGGCAGCCACGTGGCGTGGGACATTCTTCCAATCTACATTGCACACAGCTCTCTCCCTCCTCCAGAAGCCTCTGCCAGCCACGCTGCAAGTAATCTGGGCCGACAGGCAGGGCTCGACTGAGTACATCCCAGCACAAAAACAGCAAGAGAAAGGTGACTAAGTTAGCAGGCTGAGACATTCTCACAAGCTTTCGGGAACTTGGCATCCATTCATCACCCTTGCCAAAAAACATCCCTTGGACACTTGGGTCCTCAGCACCGGTCACTGCAATCTTCTCTACAAGGCCATCAATGCCTGCAAAAAAGAAACAGAACTTAGAAGAGGGGGATATATTCAGAGACAACCACTTAATGAATCCCTGAGGTGTGGGGAAGGGCTGTGGCTCAGTGGCCGTACCTCCAAGTAGGGCTGAGAATGTCCCCTTCTTGTAACCCTGGAGACCTCCTGCCAATCAGTGTAGACAATACTGAACTAGATGGACCACTGGGCTGACTTGGTATAAGGCAGTTTCTTGTGTTCCTGTGGAACTATATGAGGAACAAGGGACATCAACTGGGGAAAAAGGCAATCCCACCCACCATTGAATCCAATGTATTTTGACTATACGTTATTTTAGCTTTACACGCTATCACCAGAATGTAACTCCCGTGAAAGATGAGAGTCGCCCATACAATATATATAACTGCAAGATGTTTCATCAGGCAGACAGGAAAGTTAAACCTGAGGTATTATATCCAGAACAATAGTAAAAGCGCATTTCGATCATTTCAGATCACAGTTTATTTACAATTATTTTAGCATTGAAAAATATAATAGCTAACAGGTGGTTATGGGCTATTGTTGTCCCAAGCCAGGAACTCAAGCCCTAGTCTATTTAAGCCGCTGTGCTTTCTCTGCCATAAGGCTATGAATGTTAATTCCCAAGCTTGCCTTTCATGTATATTGTACAAGCTTCCTTTTAGAACAAAGACTGTGAGGTCAATGAGGGAGCAGTCATGCTGTGAAAATATTCACTCAGCACGAAGTTATTCTTGTCCATGATCATTTTTCTAGGCTAGTTCATTCAAAATATTGGGGGTTGTTTGACTTCAGCCATGTGGCTGCCACTGAGACAGGGACATCTGTTGCATTGTATCAGGTAGTTAACAGTTGTTCTGAAAGAAATGGCCCTTGGGTAAGGAAGAGGGGATGCAATTGCTATTTCTGTCATTCACTTGCAGTTGCAGCCAATTAAGTGTCAAGCAGGTTCCCCCCCCCCCAGTACATTATCCTTGGTTCTTATCACCTTTACCACCCCCATTCCCACTCCTCCATGGTAATGTCTATTTCATGCCTCTTGCCTCCAAAAGCTAGAGTCCTAGATCCACCTACCTATTTTGGTCTAATAGACAAACAGATATATCCTCAGCAATAAATAAAATAACCCAACTCCTCTGGGCTGCTCTGTATCACTAGAACACACACACCTCAGGTCTAAAAACAGAACCTAGTATTTCAGATGCTTTTTTGTACCATCTCTAGATTTCTCTGTTCATCCATATCCTAATGACTAACACGACAACCTGCATTCCCCCCCCCTAACTTTGGAGATACAAACCCCACTCTGTTATTATGGAAGTGCACTAATGAGCACTCCTAGCAATATTCTCACTTACTGACAAGCGCTAAAGAAAAAATTGCATGGCATTTCAGATGAAACTAATCCATAACAGAAGGAGTTCTATTGTTTTATAGAAAACACACTCTGTATAGCCCTGGGCATTAAGGGCTATCTTGTGACAGCCAAGCCTTCCCAGAATTGTTCTCCTTTACTCCCCACTCCCTCCTAACCACAAACATGCACATTTCATACCAGACCTTTAGTTAGCTACCATGATGATAGCAACTTTTATTGGTGAGCTAGAAATTACACTTCTGCCAACATACTAGGTCTTGAGACTCTGATGATAATAATACAGGGGGGAGAGAGAAAGACTCAGGACAGGTCTCTAGTGTTTGGTTGTGGATGAATTTTGCAATGTGTTTTATTGTGGATGATTTTTACAACATATTTTATTGCAGAGGAATTTTGCAACATATTCTTGACACAATAGTGGTGGATTTATTATATATCATTAATTGTGCTTCCCCAATGTTACCAAATTATTGCTGTCTGGAGGGACTACAGTGGGACATATGCAGGACAACACCCTGAACATCTGTGGCATAAAAACTTTTGGAATTTCAGCAGGAAGTTGCAGGATATGCACTGAATGGAAATGAGGCCGTATGAACACCCCAAAACATTTGCTGGTGGAAACAGTATTGAAAGCAAGATTGTGTATGACCACCCCTGATACCATCATTATCACAAATCATCATGAGCATGCAATTGAAAAGTTGTTTGGATGGGCCCTATGACGGCTCAATTGCTGTGAAGTTAAGGCTGCAACCATATGCACATTTACCTGGGAGTATGCTCCACTGAACACAGTGGGACTTGTTTCTGAGTAAACATGTCTAGGACTGTGATGTAAATAACAGTATGATGCTAAATATAATACATCAGAATGAATGAAGTGCTGTAACTCAGTTTCCAAACACCCTCAGGAATATTACTGTTCAACAATGTTATTCTCTCCCTGCTAATTGAAAACTTTGCTAGACTTTAGATACATCTTTAGAGGAACTTAGCGCAGGGGACCAGGGGAAATAATGGAAGCGTCAGGGCCCATAGAGACACAGCGAGCAGTGATTTTAGAGGCCAATTGTTTCATGCTTTGCCTGTAGACAGGATTCCTTGGACGCATCCCATCCATGACAGATGTTTATCCAACCAATGCTTAAATGGTTCCAAGGATATCTATCTCCTGTGGCTGAAAACCTGGAGCCAAGTCTGAAATGCTCGTTTTTCCAGAATTGACTCCAAGAGTTTCAGAAATCAATGGATACCTTGAGATTTCAGGAATGGTCAAGGAGCTCATCGAATCATAGAATTGTAGAGTTGGAAGGGACCCTGAGGCTCATCTACTCCAACCCGCTGCCCCCATGCAGAAATCTCAGCTAGATCATACATGATAGATGGCCATCCAAGCTCTGCTTGTAAACCTCCAAGGAAGGAGAATCCACCACCTCTAATGGGAATTTGTTCCCCTGTCAAACAGCTCTTACTGTCAGAAAGTTAGTCTGAGCAGCTGGTCTGGAGGACCATGCTTTAACCTTGAAAGGAAGGTTTAGGAAGCTCCAGTATTTGAAAGTGTCTCACCATGCAAATATTTACTCTCCTTTATTTTAAATGCTAGACCTGACTTGAATTGCCTTGATCCAGAGAATCATGGTAATGAATATTCCTTCTTTTGATAACTCCCCAGTTCCTTGCATACTATATACAGTAGACAATGTAGCCCTAAAATATTTCATATATATATATTTTAAAAAATCAGGCAGCTCTGCTCCCCATACAGTGGTGGATGCACCTACCTCCGCTCAGACTAGGCAAAGCCTGTGGCTGGTTCAAAATCCTGGTGATCAGTTGCTTCCAACGCCGTCCTGAATATCCCCTCCAACCGGGTTAAGCTGGATGATTTTTGCCTTTTCCAGTGGATTAGTTTGTCTGCATCTCTGCTTGGAATGAGGACCAGTGATGTCACAATGAAACGTGATCCCCTGATCCCAGCCCTCTCCTCTCTCCCGCCCCTCAACACACACAAACAGTACTACTTCCACCAAAGCCTGCCTGATTAGCCACTAGACTTGTTTTCATGCTGAATGGCCATGAGTGAAGCCCAGCAGAAACCTCCTTCGCTACTCCTGGCTCTGCTCTGCGGAGAAACCACAATTGTAACTAGACACTTTTTTCACTGACTACTTAGGAAGCAAGCTCTAGGCAGAAAAATCCTTTTTTTTATTAGAAGTATAAACTGGAATTCAACATGTCCGAGGGGGGAGCTCAGAGTTCTTGGGTGGCAGATGTGCCTGATTTTTCCGAAGCAAAACATTCCACAGCAGAAGAGCCCCCAGAAACTCCTGGTGTGGCCCCTTCTGCTTGCTGTAAAGAAAAGCTGTGAAAGTGAGAGGTATTTGGGGAAAGTGATATTTAGTTGCCACATGGATGGTATGTTTCAGAGGGCATTCTCAGTGAGGATCATCAGAGTGGTGAGATGGGAAGAGGCAGCATCTTTAAGACATGCCAGGCGCCAAATACCGAACTTTTTCTGCCAAAGCAGCAGTGCAGGTTGGTTCAAGATAGAATCCACAGCCTGCCAAAGTTCACCTGAGATGTAGCCACATTCACACTGCCTCCCCAAAGAGAGCATTTAAAGAGGGCACGTATTTGTAAAAAAATGGCATATGCTAATTTATATAGATGTGAATTAACAGAAAGAAAGAAAGAAAGAAAGAAAGAAAGAAAGAAAGAAAGAAAGAAAGAAAGAAAGATCTCTGTGTATGATTTGCTAGCAAAAGATGAAAAGTTTGATCTGGTATGTGCCAAAATAAGCAATCCCTCTTTTTCCTTGTCTGCCACTCAGATGTGGGCTCTTTCATACCCCGAGAAAGAATGTAAACCTAGATAAACAAGCCAGGCATCACAACAGAATTTCCTTGGGAAAGTCATGTGATCCTTCTCTTGATTGTCTCATCGATGAGGTTTCCCAATTGAAATACAAGGGCAGCAGAATCATATTGTGCGCTAGATTGCATAGTTAATTAAGGCCCCACCCTGGTGTGTTTTTTAAGGCATGTCAAAAATAAGAGGCCTACCTCAGCCTTCTCTCTGACAACTGCATACTGTTACTGTTATGGATGGGCCCTTATGTCACCGATCAACACATTTGCCTTTGTCTTCTCTAGGATATCAAAGCCGTGCTGGCTAAGATGCCTATGTGGTAAAAAGATTCAATGAATACTCTTTGTCTGATCCAATTATGTTCATATGAACAGCAACAGGAGTGTGTCCCTTTTCTTTTCAAAGAGAAGATACCTGATTTGATATGTATGCTGCTTCCCACCAAAACAACCCCAGAGTGATCTTTTGCACTTGCATGTATTGCAGAACTATAGGTGTAACTAAGGGAGCAACCCTCAACTAAATGTATACGGAGGGACCAAGACTTTTAGCACTGAGTGAAAAGTTCATTGATGAGGATTATGGGATCCATCCTAAGGCTCCACCACAATTCACATATAGGATTCCAACTGTTGCTGTGAGTCTAGCTCTTGCCCAGCGTGATCTGGAAGTGCAGATCCTGGATCCCTGGATCCAGCACCCCTCTACTCCTGTGGAATGGAGAGGACAATCAGCAATAGTGGACAAGCTAACTTCAGGCAGCTTCTGTGTCATTGCCAATCTTTTCATTGAGGAACCTCAATGGTTAAATGGGGATTAGACAATTTCAGGGAAGATATCAATGGCTGCTGGTCATGATGGATGTATGCTACCTCCAGAAACAGAGGTACCATAACTTGCCCCTGAATACCGTGAACAAAAGAGTGCTGTTGCACTCCCATCCTGCTTAGGGGCTTTTGTAGGCATCTGGTTGGCCACTGAAGGAAAGGGGACTCTGGGCTTGATGGCCCCCTGATCTCATCTTCCTATGTTTTTAACCTCTCATGTGTTTATAAAGAACACCACTTGAAAACTGAGCTAGGAAGGACTGAGTAAGGGTTGAAAATGGTGCCTGGGTGCACTACTTTGATATTCTTTCAGAGTAGTATTCATTTATTTATCTATTGCAATATTTCCATTCTTCCTTTCAGCCTCTCACAGAGTCCCCAAAGTAGCTCGCAATCACAAACTAAAACAAACACAATCAAACAATAAAATAAAGCCGGGAGCTTAAAAACAACAACAACAAACCCATACCAGAGCTGACTATCCAAACATAATCACAAAGGGAAGAGAGAGAAGGCTAAATCAAAACAGAATCTTGGCAGGGCAAAGAAATATTTGCAGAGTGTCATAATACAATTAAAGAGGGGGAAACTGGAGCCCTCCAAGGTAGGGAGTGGTCCTGTACTCAAAATAGTATCATCAGTTCACATTCAAATTGGTGATGATTATCTAATTAGTAGTTGGCTACAATAAAGATTCAAACAGTAGAACAAAGTAATGCCATCCTGTGGCCTCAGTAGCATTTGCAAGGCTTTGCATAATGCTTTCAGTAATAGTAGATCTAGATTACCTTTTAAAAATCAGAAATACACATTTAGTTTCTTTGCAAGCTTCTGAGAAGTAGAGTTGTGCAAATAACAAATGGGAACTGATCCATTGCGAAAGACTTTTGTGTTCTACTTCGCTGTATTTATTTTAAAGTACACGAGGTAGCTCAGTCGGTAGAGCATGAGACTCTTAATCTCATTGTTGTGGGTTTGAGCCCCAAGTTGGGCAAAAGATTCCTGCACTGCAGGGGGTTGGACTAGATGACCCTCGTGGTCCCTTCCAACTCTACAATTCTATGATCAGTGTTACCACTTCCATTAGTTTCTTTCATTCTGCACATCCCTTGGTTCTCCAGCAACAACTCCTGATGATTGGGGGGGGGGGGTAACCAGGAGAGGCAGACTGGCTATTGACAACACACACACACACAACCCCTGAAATGTTTTCAGCAGCTTTGATCTTGAAATCCACCCACCCAAACTGGCTCCTACCTTAGCTTAAAAGAAACCCCCAGCCCCAAAGGATCCCCACTACAGACAACCTATTGTGAGAATTGGGAAACAAAGTGAAGGTTTTTTCCTAATATACATTCAAAATGAGACCCTGAAACAGAGACAGGAAACTTTTATCACAATGTCAATAATCACAGCACCCAGAAACCCAGCCAGGAATAGACCTGAATCCTGAGGAAAGTCATGATGGGCTAGGAGAGGAATCCAGTAGAAAAGGAGAGTAGTTTTGCAGGGTGTTATGGAGAACCCAGATGCAAGAAACAGTTTGATGAGCCAGAAGTTGCTGTGAAGTAGATAGACTGAGAAACAGTTGAGGGGACATTTTTTTCTTCTCCTCTTCTTCCAAACTGGTGCAAGCCACTGCTGTGACCTGCAATTAAACCTAAGTAGCAGGACTATGCTTAAAAGGTTCAGGAGGTAACTCTGGTTTGCCACAAGGCCCACCTGAGACCCTCCTTCATGTGCTTCCTCCGCTGAGGGGTCTAGAGAGTGGCAACATAAGAATGGGAATTTTCTGTGGTGGCTCCCTGTTTGTAGAATGTGCTCCCCAGGAAGGCTTACCTGGCACCTTCAAAACATATATTTATGCACCCATTCCAGCTTGTCAGCACCCTTCTTAAACTGTGGTGCCCAAAACTGGACATACTATTCCAGGTGTGGTCTGACCAAGGCAGAATATTGTGGTACTGCTACTACCTAACCTTGTCCAGCTCACAGGTTACCAGCCTCTCCACAAGAATATCATGGTAGACTTTGTCAAAAGCTTTACTCAAACCACAGCTTTCTCCTGAACGCTCTCCCCAGGGAGGCTCACCTGGTGCCTTCACTACATATCTTTAGGCGCCAGGCAAAAACATTCCTCTTCTCCCAGGCCTTTGGCTAATTATAGAGTCTATGGCCTTTTAGACCGTGCAGGGACGGGGGTATTGCTTTTGTTTGTTACTATGAGCTCCCGTTGCTCGGTCCCTGCTCCTGCCAACCTAACGACTGGGACGCGGGGTGGCGCTGTGGGTTAAACCACAGAGCCTAGGACTTGCTGATCAGAAGGTCGGCAGTTCGAATCCCCGTGACAGGGTGAGCTCCCATTGCTCAGTTCCTGCTCCTGCCAACCTAGCAGTTTGAAAGCACGTCAAAGTGCAAGTAGATAAATAGGTACCGCTCCGGCGGGAAGGTAAATGGTGTTTCCGTGCGCTGCTCTGGTTCACCAGAAACGGCTTAGTCATGCTGGCCACATGACCCAGAGGCTGTACGCCGGCTCCCTTGGCCAATAAAGCGAGATGAGCGCCGCAACCCCAGAGTCGGTCACGACTGGGCCTAATGGTCAGGAGTCCCTTTACCTTTACCTTTATGTTACATATGTTTGTGTTTTTATATTTTAAACTGCCCAGTGATCCTCGGATGAAGGGAAGCATAGAAATTCAATAAATAATAAATTAAAGAAATAATAACAATTGCCTGTGTTCTGTGCCTGCCATTGTTCTCTCCTGTCCCTTGTAGGAAGAGCCAATCTCCCTTGCACTGTTCTTTCCTTTAAACACTGGAGGCATTTTGTCATTTGGATCAAACTCACAGATGACTTCAAGGTTTTCTTTGTGCAAGGAAACATTTGATTCCCACCCCACACTAGGACATCATCAGGGCATTGGATGGTGGATGACTATCATGCGGTCATTATATTGACAACCGCTGCAAAGCTGGCAGCTGAGTCTGCTTGGAGGGGAAATTCCTTGGGGTTGATTTAAAGGAGAGGTTGTGTGTGCATGGGTATAGAGTCCCATGCAGCCTGGTACCATTTTTAAAGGGTTCTTCTTGACCCATGTGCAATTCCAGGCATGTGCTCATTAGCAATCTTTGGCCTGGACAGATACTATTCCTCCATGTGGATGCTGCACACATGAATAAGTATAATTTCAACACAGGCCAGGGCCATACAGAACCTTGCATAAGGAAAAGTCCTTTCGTACAGCCAGCACCTCATTGTAATTGATCCTTATGCTTAGGATCAGAAGATTGCAACACAGTGCATGTCAGAAAGCATGCTAGATTAGAAAACCCTTTACTGGTTTGCCAAAGGATCCTTTGGATACGAACCAACATTTGCATTACTGTCTATCTGG
This sequence comes from Podarcis cretensis, assembly GCF_951804945.1. NCBI lineage: Eukaryota > Metazoa > Chordata > Lepidosauria > Squamata > Lacertidae > Podarcis > Podarcis cretensis. The sequence goes on along the minus strand of NC_137174.1, from coordinate 57,949,556 downwards.
AGGTGGGAAGAATGCAGTATCCTCTCAGGCCACACTCTGGGACCAGAGTGAAAGCAACAATTAATGAGTGCTGGGGAGTGTCCAGCACTTTTGAGCTACGCAAAAGACTTTTCCCCCTTGCCAGTCACCTGAGTGGTGTCTAAATACAAATTACTGCTTAGGCATGCTGTTTCTGCTCCATGAGCTTACAGACACTTAGTTGTGAGAGGCTCTGATAGATCATAAAGCAGAGGTGGAGAGCTTGCAGCCCTCTAGAAGCTGTTGGACTACAGATCCTGTTGTTGCTGACCATTGGGACATAGAGTCTGACAATGTCTGAAGGCCTACAGGTTCCCCATCCTTGGCATAAAGAGTCTGTTCACTATGGATTTAATTCCCTAAACAATGCCTCCTACACATCATTAGACTTCCCTTCACAGGTTGGCAGCAACTTCAGTGCTTTGTCCTGCTCAAGAGAATCTGCTTTGGTTGTTGTTCTCATCTGCTATTGTAGCACCCTGCTTGTGGTTAACGCTTAGCTGGAATGAAATATTCAACGCAGCAATAGAGAAATTAAAATAATAATTTATTTGTCAGACAAATAAATATGAGGCACAGTGGTATATGGTTACCAAGCTCTGGCCTGGCCTCTTGCCATTCTGGCCAGCACTTATATTTCCTTAATCCAGCCCCCTTGCTCCTCCTGTGGCTGCCTCTGTCCAATCAGCCTGGTTGAAATTCCTATTGGCTGTTTGCTAGAACCAATCACAAAAGATACACCCATTTCCTCTTGCCCTTTTATGGGAATCAAAAAGCTATATATTCTTCTATCTATAAATGACAAATAAGTAGTAATATATCTTACATGTGTCTCAACAAGGAATCTTAATTACCAGCTCACCTCTTGCCCTCCTTGCCCTATTGCCTTCCAAAACAGATGGTTAATCTTGAATTTTTATCTTAAACATATGTCAAGGATTTTGAGTTCACATCAACATTGAGAGATCTCCTTCATTTGAAGGTTTCTAAACAAAAGGCCTGACAACCATATATCAGGAGTGCTCGATGGCGTCTCCTGTCTGGCAGGAGGCTGGTGGCTGATGGCCCCTGTGATCTCTTCCAACTATATGAAATAAGAATCTAGCATTTCTTAAATCCTTTGCATAATTATATTTAAGCTAATATATTTAATACATAAATAACCTTTTAAAAGGAAAAGAAATCTTAAAAGGATCTTAGTTTAAGAAAGAAACAGCTTTAGAAAAGACTTCCCAAAAATGCTCCCTTTCTGCCAGCCAGACCAGTTGCTTTTCACTGCTCTTGACCTTTTTAACCTTAGGAAGAAGATATGGCTCATTTTACTATTTATCCACCCTTAATTTGTAGGGTCAGTGTAACCTTGGCTGTCAGCCTGTAATTCCCTTTTTACGACTTTGAGAATTGTTTTCTGCTATAAATCAGGGGGCCCCCTTATCCAGGAGAATAAACATCTTGCCAAGGTTCTTAGGCAGCTGGTCTTCTGCCTGGCATGAACATTTGAAAATCTTTAAGCTCATTTTAAAATACAGGCCCTGATCAAGCCTCAATAAAAATGCAGGCTATGATTAGATGCCTCACTATGAAGCCAGGTGTCTAAACAAGCTTGTCTCAAGTCCATCATTCTTAGCACAAGCCATGGGGTTGCATTGTGAGCAGTTGTAATCCGCAGCACTGCTGGCCAATTCATAAATCTCTCTAGTCTATGCCATCTAAACCAGCTTTCACTCACTGCTCCTTAAGCTGGAATTCCTCTATAGGTTTTCTTGGCAAGAGCCCAGAGATCTGAGGAAATGAGCCGACAAGTCTGCCTCCCACCAGCACCTGATTTGGAACCTCTTCCTATGCAAACACAGAGAAATCCCAGGGCTTTGAGCCAAGGAAATCAAACATAGACTTTTTAGCCATTGTTAGTTTTATTTCTTCAAGGAATTCCTATAGAGAGACTGCTTGGCTTTGAGGTCTGGGAAGAAGCTTTGTAACAGAAGGACAAAAGTACTGGCATAGACTTCATATTAGCAGTGGAAAAACTAACAAGCCCAGATATATGCATAGATGTGATATGTTCATTTATGAATTTTGGAACCTTTCATTTTCTTTCTTTCTTTCTTTTGTACCAGGGACTGCCACTCCTGCTTGTGTTGTTTGTCACTCCCAATTACCCCCCACCAAACCCCCATACCAATGCCCTCCCCCTCCCTTCACACCTCAGCCCCCCAAACCCCTACCTTTATAAAAGGTAAAGGGACCCCTGACTGGACCATAGGTCCAGTCGTGACCGACTCTGGGGTTGCGGTGCTCATCTCGCTTTATTGGCCGAGGGAGCCACCGTACTAAGCCGCTTCTGGCAAAGCAGAGCAGTGCACGGAAACGCCGTTTACCTTTCCGCTGGAGCGGTACCTATTTATCTACTTGCACTTTGACGTGCTTTTGAACTGCTAGGTTGGCAGAAGCAGGGACCAAGCAACAGGAGTTCACCCCGTCGCGGGGATTCGAACCACTGACCTTCTGCTCGGCAAGTCCTAGGCTCTGTGGTTTAACCCACAGCGCCACCCACGCCCCTTTATACCTCCCTCCAAAAGATCCGTCCCTGCTTCCCTTAAAACTCATCCTGCTCAAAGCTCACCCCAATTCCCCACCATCCCCATCCCCAAAGGTTTTCTTCTCTTAGCTGAGGTGGTGTGGCAGGAAGAGGTGAAGGGGACCAATGCTTTCTTCCCTTGGTCATTCCCGTCAATGCCACCAACCCCACCAGTGCTGCCTTGGCCAAGAGAAGGAGGCCTGCATTTTAAATGCAGCCTTCCTTCTCCCATTGGTGGGGGTGAGATAGAGGAAGGGAAGAAAGAGCTTCTCCCTTTCATTCCTCTCCTTTGTCAGGGGTGATGGTGGCCACAACAGCGAAAACAGGGCGAGTGCAGAAAGCCCTACCTTGGGCTGCCTGCTGGCCAGGTTGCTGAATCTGCCTGCCTGCTCACTGCACAGGCCCACTTGCGCTAGACCGCTCACTTACACATGCAGTCATATCAGGAATACGGATATGCAGACATATCAGGAATGCTGCAGTCGGCAGCAGTGTCCGGGCAGAAATCGGCAAAGATGTCCGGGAAAATCCAGACATATGGCAGCCCATGTTGGCAGTGCTGTTTTTGCCAATTTTCCATAAAAATAGCTCAAAACAGCAATTTTCACTGTTTGAAATATGGCAACCCTAGCAAATACAGTGTAGAAATGAAAAGTTTCTGCTTGCATAACAAGACTTCCATTTCTTCTCCTCCCTCTGTACACCTCCCAAACCTGATCTGGAAAACCTGCCAACTCTGTGAAGCTGATTTTGAGGACATGTGTGGGAAGGGCTGGAGAGGACTGGAGAGGAAGTTCTGTTGTGTGCAAAGAAGGCCCTTGCACCCCGGGAGCTGCAGTGTTGGATATGGCCCTATACTTCTGGAGTGCATGCACCTATAGTTTGTTAACAGCTGGACTTTCCCCTACATAACCTCACAATCCCCCATTCTGCCCCACCCAACCAATGTACCTCAAGTCATGGTTCTCCTTCTCTAATGCTTAACTCATACTTTGATGGGAAAGGGCATGATCGTGTAGGAAGGAAGTATGTCACTGGGTGCACCTAAAAGGGACTAAAAAACAGGGGAAGCAGAAGCCAGCCACTATGGGTCCAAGTGGTTCTTCATTTATTCCATTGCCAGAATGTTGATCTTGTTAGGAAATAATCAGGATCATAGTCAAGGGGTCATGTGGATGCCTAGAAACCTCAGGGTCTGTCCAGATTTAGACACCTCCGTAAATGTTCAGTTTTCATTTTTTGTAAAGGAAAGTTAGCCTTTTTACTTGCAGAAAGAAAACCATGCAGACTGTATTGTACCCAACTGTTGACTAAAAAGTAACTCAACTGAATAGTGTTGAATGCATTTGTTTGGCTACCTGTTCTGGCTGCTCTGTGGTCCTTAAGTTTCCTTGCCACAAATGTTCTGGCTACAGTCCACTAAAGGATTCTCATTTCCCATGACTACCCACCACATTCAGGTCCCCAAGTAAGACTTGTGTGTCTTACTGCAGCTGTAAGAAAAAGAACCACCACTATTTTCATAGTGGTGGTCCTTTTTCTTACAGCTACAGTAAGACTAGTGGGCTAGTGATGTCTGCCAAAGTGCATTAAAGGCTGGGAACCCTCCATTAGAGATGCTTAGGCCCTGCACTGAACCACAGGCCCCTTCATACAGGCCACCTCATATTTCCCAGGATCTCCTTCAGAGAGGGAATGGCTATCCAACGTGTTGAAGCCAGCAGGGTGGGTAGACCTGAAAAAGTTAATGATGCTCACTGCATCTCTAACATCTCTTGCCGACCACAAGAGCCATGCTAGAGGAATTGCTCTTGTGTTCGGCAGCGCCACACATTCCCCACCTGTGTTAACTGCAGAAGCCATAAGCGAGGGGCCTTTGGCTTGCCTTTCTCTGGGCACTTTGTAAGCCGACTTCCCGTTAAAAACTTCCCTCTCAGCAAATTCTTTCAGAAACCATTCTGCCTGCTGCCGCCAGCCACACTTGAGTTTCCCAGGCTTCCTCTCAGAGGAGCCAGAAAAACTGTTAATGCTCCAAGGCTGGTTAGGATAGGCCATGCCTGATCATTAGCGATTTCACCCTTTACACTTTGGTAAAGCTGCTTTCTATGCACCTTTCCCTTTCCCAAGCCAATGTCTGGTTCTCTCCAGGCCAACGTGTTTTCATCAGCATTTTACCCCATAGGTTCAGGAGTAGAGGATGCTATAAGGCTCTTGAGTAGCATTGCCAAAGGATCCTGCTACAGCCTCCCTTCAGTCCTCAGGTATGTTCGAAGGGCCTCCACACCATGGAAACTCTGTTTTGTTTCCCAAACTTTGGGGCGCATGGGATTAGCAGAGATCCAGCATGAGGTGAAGACTAGCCAGAAATTTCCATGAGTGTATCAGCAGCCAAGCTGTGTTCTTCTAAGTGAGGTTCCCTCAGCCAGCAGCACCTGCCCCCATTTATAGCAGGGCACATGAGGGATGGATGCTGTTCTGATGCACAGCAGAAAGCAGGGGCCTCAAAAAAAGCCCTGCAGATTTTGTGCATCTACTCAAGTGCAAAAAGAGCAGTGACAGAACCATATTAAAGAATGCATGGCCTGTGCTAAACTCTATTCTGGGCCATTAGCCATCCTCAATGGCAAACACACACTCTAGTCATGAATTTTACACCTGCTGCAAAACCCAGAAAAATTCTGTTCTTCATGCTGCCCAAGTAATTTGCACAAAGCTATGCTATCATTAGGGACGCGGGTGGTGCTGTGGGTTAAACCACAGAGCCTAGGACTTGCTGACCAGAAGGTCGGCGGTTCGAATCCCCGCGACGGGGTGAGCTCCCGTTGCTTGGTCCCTGCTCCTGCCAACCTAGCAGTTCGAAAGCATTTCAAAGTACAAGTAGATAAATAGGTACAGCTACAGTGGGAAGGTAAACGGAGTTTCCATACACTGCTCTGGTTTGCCAGAAGTGGCTTAGTCATGCTGGCCACATGACCCGGAAGCTGTACGCCGGCTCCCTCGGCCAATAAAGCGAAATGAGCACCACCACCCCAGAGTCGGTCACGACTGGACCTAATGGTCAGGGGTCCCTTTACCTTTACCTTTATGCTATCACTGCTGGTGCTTTGCCATGTGAGGACTATACTCAGTAAGCAGTATAGTTCTTTAGGATTTTGAGTTTTTTCTGTTTGAAAAGTAATAATAATAATAAAACCTGCTGTTGGCATTGCAATTTTGCATCAGGTGGCAAAATGTTTCGGACTGGCTCTGCCCAAGCAGAGCAAAGGTTGAGCTACAAGCTGAGCTAGTAAGCTCTTCCCCCGTGTCAGCTAGATGCCACCCAGATGTGCTTTCCTGGTGGAAACTCAGTCAAATCCTACAGAACCAAGTATAGCTGTCTGCCCAATGACATCCTCTCCTAGTATGCACAACACATACATACATACATACATACATACATACATACACACACACATACATACATAGACACCTTAACCTGCATGTTTGTGTATTTTGTACTGCATCTTTTTCTTCATAAAGTGAAGTTGGTCCAACTAAGTCTCTTTCCAGTAATGCTACATTCTCCTTTGCTTGGAGCTAAATTGAAGGAAGTGGGAGTTCGAAGGTTGCAGACTAAACAGTCCAGCACCTGGTGTGTGTTTCTCCTCCCACTCGCTTGCATCTCCCAAGGCTCCCTGGGACATCCAGTCTCAATGCATGTTTTCTCCATTATAGGCCTTGTCCGAGTTCTCTGGTCTCCTCCAAGCAGCAACTACAGCTCAGCTTCATATAATGTCTGGCTACAGAAAGCAAGCTGGCATTAACTTTAAGTGCTACAGACAGCCGAACCATTTCTAACAACGCAGAAACAGAACTTGAAACATACAGATCACACCAGGAACTACTTCTGAGGTTGGAAAAACAAGGAGTACATGTGCCATACATTTCTGCTATTGTGGTTACATCTGAAGTTTACAAGGCAGGCCAGGGCTGCAAGCAGATGAGGTCTGATCAGCGTCCCACTGCTGTTCTCAGCATAAAAATTGTATATGAAGGGCCCCCTTTGCTCTCAAAAATGGATACTTATGGGCACATACTGAGAGCTGGTCCATTTGCTGAAGAACGTAAAGTAAAATAGACAAGAATGCAGTTGAAAGGGAAGATGGGGACCTTAAGCAAATGAAGTGGCATGCCCATGTCTTATAATTAACGACTTGCTTGGTAACCAGGAATTCCATGCAGGGGAATGATGAGGCTGGAAGAGGAGGGATGAACCTCTTCATTCCTCCCCCTCCACCAGCACAGAAATGCAGTGGTATGGTGGTGAAGGGGGTGGGGGGTGGAGTGATCTAGTCCTCCTCTGTCAGCCTACTTGGTATAACTTTTGTTTGTTCATTTCCATGCTGGCTGTAGAGGAGGAAGCTTCCCATCTCCATGGCCAGGATGGAAACACAGGCTGCAAGTCTCTTAGCAGACTAGTAAAAAAAATAAAATTCAGGCTAGTAACTTTTGTAGGCTTATTTGCAAGGCTGATGCGATGTAGCAAATCAGTAATAGAATTCCTCCTGGCTAGCCTTCCTCTCTGTCACTGTGTAAATGGTACAGGATCACATATCATAGCCTAATATGAGTACCTAAGAAGCTAGATAAATAACTAATTCTACAAATTATCCTTTTTAAACCTTTTGTTATCAATTTAGTATGGATAACAAGCGATAGAAAATAACAAGCGATAGAAAAATAAAACATCTTCAAAACATCTTCAAAACAATTCCAATACAGATGCAGACTGGAAAAGATCTCAACTTAAAAGGCATGTTGAAAGTGGAAGGCCTTTGAATAGGTACTAAAAAGACAACATCCAAGGGGAAGAAATTCCAATGGGTAGGTCCAATCCCTACATTGTGCAAAATGGACCTCCTTATAACATGCTGTTGGTAGGAGGCCTTCACCTTTAGATCACAGTGTTTGATTAGGTACATAAGGGGTAAGATGATATTTCAGGTATCCTAGTCCTAAACTGTACAGGGCTTTATATACCAAAACCAGCACCTTGAACTTAGCCTGGTAGCTAATTGACAGCCAATGTAATTCTTTCAACAGCAGGATAACATGTTGGCGACATCCTACCCCAGTGAGCCTCTTGAGGCCTCTTCCACCCCTACAGCTCTGCAAATCAATAAGAGCCATTTAAATGTGTTGCGAAGGCCCAGCCATCTGAGCCATAACTTCATTAAAAAGCTGGGAAAGCCCATCTGCTGGAATGAATGAGTTAAACCTGCTCCACTTTTGAAATGACTGAATGGAACTTTGTTTTCAGTGCAGCATTTTTGCTGAGAGGGGAATGCCATTGAAGTAGCAGAGAGAGAGAGAGAGAAAGAAGCAGCAAACCCCTTGGGAGGGCATTAATCTTTCCAATGCAATGGGCTGGGAATCATGTACAACAGACAAACTATTGAGGCATGAAGAATACATTCACAGTGGAGTTCTGCAGGCCTTCTCTGCACACTGCTGAAAGAGGCGAGCCCCTTCTCTGGGTCGGGTCTAGACAAAACATCCGTGCAGTCGGAGCCTCTGTACAATCTTGCAGCTGCTGCCAACTGCCTGTCCATTAACATGCCTCCTGGATTCTATGCCCACCTTGTAAAATTAAAGCATGTGCAGTAATGTTGCTCAGTTTGCAGTCTACACAGCTAGCAGTGTTTATTTTCATCCACTCAAAGTTAAAACTATTCATCTCATTTTTGCATTTGTTTTCATGTCAAAAAGCACCTCCCCTTTTCAGCAGATTTTGGCATTTGTTTTGAACATACGAGCCTTGTCTCAGTACTTCCCATCACCATTTCCATTTCTCTTTTTCATTGCTTTCACAGCTCCATCTCAGTCTCCTTTGCCCACACTTGCCTTTGATCTTATTGACTGTGGTGCCCCACATTTTTTGTTGATGATGTGATAATACTACATCTAATGGGATGACATCATAGCGTTGTCTGAAAGTGCTTCAACCCATTCCGACATTCATTCCTCTGTTTTTTTCAACTGGTGTTTTCTGTTCTACTGCAATTGGTTTCTCAGAGTAGATCCTTGGGAATGAATGGGAAACCACACATTTTAAAATGTATATCATAGCACACAATAGGCACACATATTTTACCCATCAACAGATATTTACAAATGAATTACCTTCACTGTGTGTTCCATTTCAAAATTAATGAATTTCCAGAGGAGGACCCCTGTTAGCTCATCACAATGTCATCTATGGCTACAATACTAACCATCCCTATTCAGAACTCCCATTCAATTTCATGGGACTTACTCACAGGTGTACAGGATTAGGATTATAACCTACCACACTAAGGCTTCTTTTCTTTTCTTTTTAATGTGTTTTATTATTTACTATCTTTTAGTTTCTAAGTCTGAGCACATGTTAATGTGCATGTTGGGGATGGGGAGGGAAGCAGGCACAAAATATATAACATAAATAAATCTGAGTTGTACCTAGAGGAGAAACCTGCTAAAGGGTGCAACACTGCATCTGAGCAACACTGCAGTCCCTCTTGTTTAATTAAGGGCAAAACACCATCATATTTAAATGGTATACGGCCTCTTTGAGAATAATCCAGTTTCCTTTCAGCTGTTTGGAAATATAGGGTCCCTCACGCATGGAACAGAATGCTAAGGCCCAGATATGGGGGATTCTGAATTGCATTTCCTGCTGCTTTAAATATATATATTTCTATTTTAAGTAAATATGTAGGAGTGCTAGTTTGAAGCCACAGTTCCCAAACAAATATCCTGCAGTGGAATCTCACTCTGTCATTATACAGAAAGTTTATTCCTGAAACTCTTCCTTTGCCAGCAAGGCAAGACGCCTGCTCCCCTCTGTTTGCTTGTGCAAAATGCCGTAGCACTTTTTGTGCAGGGGGGGCTTCAGAAACCTTTTCTTTTTGATTTTCATAATAACCCGTGGAGGTGAACTGTTTTTCTTCTCGTTGCCTATTTATGTAGAGAGATAAGAACTTCCAAGACAAAGGTAAAAATTGAACCAAGGTCTCCCAGATCCCAACTGGTCACGGGACAACAGTTGCTCTAAATGGGCTTGAGATCCAGAAAGAAAACCTTTCCCAAATTCCTGCATGAATTTAAATGAAACTCATAAACAATAAACAAAACTTGCAAACTCTAATTGCAAGAAGAGCATCAAATGTAAACACATGCATTCTGCAGATTTTAGCTGCATACACAGCTAACCTGCTTGTAGAATAATAATGTAGTTTTTATCAGTCCCAATCACTCATGCTAATCCACAACATACTGCTTTCAGTCTAGATTGATTCTAGATTCTACAGTCCAGAAGGGAGCCTGTGGTTACTTGATACACATTTGGAAACTTTCCCCTTGATTAGATTTCCCATGCCTTTTCCACCCTGCACATGCCCCAGGTGAATGAAGAAGGAAGTGGTGGTATATGCCCACCCAAAACATCATTGGACAGGTGTGGCCACACAGACACACCATTTCTGGGACTGCCTACATCTGTTTTCATCTGTTTTCAAATGGTCACCTGTGGGGTGATGCCAAATCAGTCTGCAGTGAGCTTTACTTTTCAGAATGAAACCAGTTTCTGAAGAAGTGTTTTTCAAGGGCAAAAAAATAAATAAATGCAACAGATCTACATAGAAAAATAAGTACTCAGTCTCCATTAATTATAGAATAAAATGTTGTATATATATATATATATATATATATATAGCCCAAGGTTTTAAATGTTTTCTCTTATAGTATAACACTGCAGCCCTATAAAATGCAAGTAGTGGGAGATATATTGGCAGCAAAGTCTATTTAGTGCCACCTGAGGTTAAAAAGTGACTTGACTGCCAATAAAACATGGTGAAATTGAGAAAGAACACACCAGGGTGAAAAGAGACTGCTAAACGTTTTAATTGTTTTATCGCTTGTGCGTTTCCTCCCTGGGCTCCTTTGGGAGGAGGTATGGAATATAAATTGGAGGAGGAGGAGGAGGAGGAGTTACTACTACAATTAAGATTTCAAACTTTTTTTCTGTTCTGCATCACACAGGTGACGAAAGATGAGATTTGCTTTAGAGTGTTTCTCTCCGACCAGTTCCCTCATGAAATCAACCTTTTCTCTTTGAAACCACAGTAACTAACACACTTTGTACAGTTTACATGGCTACTTGGTGAGAGAGGTTAATCAGAGTATTTTATCAGTCTTATACATCCTGCAGTAACTAGCCAAGGTCATTCACAATTCTGTTTCTGCAGCATCTGGGTGTCTGTGGAGTGATGTTCAGCTCTCGCCTTATCCCTCAAAAAGTCTGTCGCTCACTGAAACCAGGCCTTTCTTTAAAAACTGTAACAGTGGGTCATTAGGACTAACTGCATAAGAGGAAAATACCCATTCGCTTTCCAATGTTGGTAGGGTGTATGTCTATAAACAACCTAGACATTTTAAAAATTACTACTATTGATTTAAACTCTGCACGTTATTCCACTGCCAGAGCCTGAATTTTTCCATAGGCTCCTTCCAAAAACATCCACATAAAACTTGTACAGGAAGTGAAACAACAGCAGAGGTTAGAAATGCGGCTTGACAGAAAACAGAAGTTGAAATGAGCAACGTATCTTCATTTCTCTCCCAAACTCTTGTCTTATTTACTGCTGTTTGTATATGTTATTGTTGCACTCAAAAATCTACAAGATATTTATTTTAAATGTGAATAAGAAGTGCTGCTTAAGCAGAGACACATTCTTGCAAATGCTAGAAGGAGGAAGAACCAACCAGCAACCTCTGTGTAATGAATGCCTACCATCTTTCCATGAAAGAATTTGACTGCATGAGACCATAGGCAGACTTTTTAAACAAAGGTCTAAGGGCACAGAAACATTCCTAGAGCATATCTGCAGCAGATTGCTTTTGTTTTATTATGAATACAGTGGACAATACTGGTCTTCTAGGGGGTTATAATATATTTTTGTTGGTCCAATAGTTGGACTGTATATCCTTTCTTGCAATTCCCTGAATCATGATAATCTGTTTTTTACATATACTATGCTTACCTGTGCTGGACTGCACCTTTGTTATGGGTGGGTGAGTTGGGAGTGTTTTCACAATTTGGTGTTTTGTGACTTATTACAGTGGAAAATGTTGGCTATTTGCAGTTTAGTAGCGCAGAGAGCTTGCTGGGGAGACCATGCATTAAAAAGGGACTCAAAAATAACTTTAAAAAGGTTTTAATAGCAAAAACAAAAACTCCATTTACACTAAATACATCAACAAACCAGACCCAACCACCAACCCATCCCCCAGGGTAATGGGAGAGCTAGGTGCTGCTCCTTATATAGTACACCCAATTGCTGACACAGCTTAATCAATACAACTCAGCAGCACCTGCTATGTTTCACAGCTGTAAAGCTGGGTCTCGTTATCTTGCTCTGGCCCTTGCTCTGGCCCCTTAAAGACATACACATCGAGTGGAACAACGATGAACCTTTACATTTAAAGAAACCATCCAACAGAAAATTGTATGGATCATATAATAAATACTTTTTTTTAGCTTCTTAAAGTCAAGAAGGTCTGAATCTGGTCCATTCCTGGATTTGAGACCATCTAAGAACCTGTTGTATCCTGCCTTGAATTCCATGATGGAAAGACCCAAAGAGGGCATTACAAAGGTAAACATGGCCACTACACTTGCAAATTCTCTACCTACAATTTTTCTGATCTCATGGATGCCCACAGGAATAACAACACAAACCAACAGCAGATCTGGGCCCTTTATCCACTGAGATGGAGACAGAGCAGAGTTTCTCCGCCCTTGCTCCTCATACTGGAGGGTAATCAGAACATATGACGTACCTGAGATGGCAACTGCCTGTTTCTTCTCTCACACACTCAATTCATCAGCGCTCTGTTTCCCATCTCTGGCTTCCGTTTCCCTGCTCTTCTTTCTTGTCCTTCTTCTTTCTCCTGGGTAATTCTTTCTCCTGGGTAATGCTTTTCTGTCTGCACAGTATCATGAAGTGTACTGTGGACACTGGTTATTAAACTCTGATTACACTCAGTTTTTACATGTAACTAAACAAACAAACAAACCCTCACTGTCTATGAAGGGTCTGCCAGGGTTTGCAAGGTTGACAAGGATGACATGTGGTTGTCATCTTCAGAGTCCCAAAGGAAACATCAGTCATCTTAGGCAAGCTGGAGGTCCACCCTACATTGGCATTATGAGTTTGTCATAACACTCAGTGGCTATTTCCATTCGGTCCTTATGCCTCTGCTTGCCCCTATTGGATTGGAGAGTGCTTTGATTTGCTCTTGCCGCACTGAACGTGGGGGCAGAGGTTAGAGACTGTGAATTCATATGTTTCCCTCAGCAGCCCATTGCAAAACACCAAAACAACACTGGTGACTTAGCCCTCAAGATGATCTGCAAGGATCCCCCATAGAAAAAGCCTTCTTTCCCAGGAAAAGTGAAATATACTCGGAGTCCTGTAGTGATTAAAACAGTGATTGAATCCCCCCCCCCATACCTCAGGCTTTTATATACATTATTTACACAATGAGTCCCATCTGATTGGCCAATTCTGCTTCCCTCCTGGAGCCTGATTGGTCTTTTCCTGCAAGCCAATCAGTTGTTACATTCTAGGATCCTACTTGCCTATTGTTCTAGGATCCAAGCTTAATACATAACAAAAAGCTACACCTGCATTCTGTCTTGCTTGTTCCGATCAGAGTACAGGCAGCGATTATATTGTGTGGGGGTTCAGTTCCTGGTCCTTGTGAGCATTGGTGGAGCAGGTATAATCGCACCCCACCCCATTCTGCCTTCTTCTGGATCCAAAAGGACCCGCATGTTGGCAGTCACACATCAGTTGGACACACCTAGAATGGTTGCTGCCTGTACACGCTATACCTTTAAAGCACATCCAAAGCACATTCTTTCCCTCAAAGAATTCTGGGCACTGTGGTTTACTCCTCAGAGAGTTACAATTCCCTGCAACCCTTAACAAACTATAATGCCAAGAATTCTTTGCAGGGTGGGGTAATGTGATTCAAATGTGCATCTCCAATTTGTAAACCAATTAGCCACAATTAGCAGTAGTCTTGTGACCCCTGCACCTGCAGTCAATCCGTATCTCCTGGCTGCAGCACCAGCTACAAAACAGAGACAGAGCTGCTGCTACAATTGTTTTAACCATTTTTACTTGTTTTTACTGTTTTAATTGCTTTAATTTGTGTGAGGTTTGTAAATTATTTCATTCTAAGCTCTAGCCTCTTGGTTGTTTGTCCCCCTTGTTAAGTCTTCGATAAGTGCAGCTTGCCCAGTGGTGCATGGTTCCTCTGAGCTCAAGACCCCAAAATGCATGTGCATTTTGAGTATCTCAGTAGGTGCATATGTAGACAATGACCCTGTAATAAAAGCGGGTAACTAGAAGAAAGAAAGGCCAAAGCTGTTAATCTTGCAGAGAAACAGCAGGCGGGTTTCTGTGTGGGTGGGTTCATTAGGCTGATCCACATCCTTCATTTTATTTATTGACAGTGCAGTCCTATGTATGTTGACTTAGAACTAAGTCCCACTGTGTTCAGTGGGGTTTACTCCCAGGTAAGTGTGCAAAGTCAGGATTGAAGCCTGAAGCACACTCAAAGTTCCCTAGCATGCTCTGGAACACAGCTTGGGAATTACTACTATGAGCTTTCACAGATATGCACATATTAAACACACTGGATTTAAATTGATACCTACCTCTAGCATTAATCCACTTCAGTTAAAGTATGTACATAGAAAGTTCACACATGCACCACACAGCTCCCCACATTTAACCCACATTTTTTTCATGGTCGCTTACGGAGACATTATTCAAATCTCCTCTGCTTATTCAGATACTTACCGTGAGATCTGTGCACACTTGAGATGTGCTAGTCTTGTTAATGCCGTGTTGCAGAAATGCTGATTCAGGAGTCCAGGCAGCTGCTGGTGAGACCACAGCTATGGCATTTTGATCCGCAGTCCCGCCATGACTGCTGCTAAAAGCATTATAGCTGGGAGGGAAGGAGCCAGTTACAGGACCCCTTCCCCCCACCCCAGCCCTTCCGTTCCTATCCACTCCAAAGAAAATGGGAAACGTAAATAGGCCTATTGCTGTCCTGAAAGGAAGCTTTTTGTTTTGTTTTGTGGCGTGTCTTTAAAAAAAACCAAAAACACAGAACCATGGAAATTCCTGAAGGCAAAGCAGAATCTCCAGAGCAAGCAAAAAACCCGGACAATGCAGTGCTCCATGGAAATCTGTGCATTTAGAAGGGCTGTAATGGTGGTACACAGGGGCTAGCCAATGTGCCTGGCAGATCTGCAAAATAACAGCAACAACAGTAACAATAATAACCATAATTTTATTATTTATACCCTGCCCATCTGGCTGAGGCGCCCAAGTCACTCTGAGGGACTCCAGTCCCGACACATATAAAAATGTAATAAAACACCAAACATTAAAAACTTATCAATACAGGGCTGCCTTTAAATGCCTTCTAAAAGTTGTGTAGTTCTTTATCTCCTTGACATCTGATGGGAGAGGATGTGGCACAGGGAGGGCGCCACTGGAGAGAAGACCCTCTGCTTGGTTCCATGTAACTTCACTTCGCATGGTGAGGGAACCGCCAGAAGGCCCTTGGAGCTGGAACTCAGTGTCTGGGCTGAACAATGGGGGGTGGGGGGTGGAGACACTCCTTCAGGTATACAGGGCCGAAGCAGTTTAGGGCTTTAAAGGTCAGCACCAACATTTTAAAATGTCCTTGGAAAGCTAGTATAGATCCTTTAGGACCAGTGATATATGGTCCCTGTGGCCACTCCCAGTCACCAGTCTACCTGCCACACTCTGGATTAGCTGGTGTTTCCAAGTCACCTTCAAAGGTAGCTGCACGTAGAGCGCATTGCAGCAATCCAAGCAGGAGATAACCAGGACATGTACCACTCTGGAGAGACAGTCTCTGGGCAAGTAGAGTCTCAGCCTGTGTACCAGATGGAGCTGGTACACAGCTGCCCTGCACACAGAATTGAGCTGTGCCTCCATGGACAGCTGTGAGTCCAGAATGACTCCCAGGTTGCGCAACTGGTCCTTCAGGGGAACAGTTACACCATTCAGGATCAGGGAGTCCTCTACCCCCACCCACCCACCCCATATCCCTCAAAACCTCTGTCTTGTCAGGAGTCAACCTCAATCCATTAACTGCCAACTATTCTCCAACCACCTCCAGACAGTCACACAGAACATTCACCACCTTCACTGGTTGTGATTTAAAGGAGAGGTAGAGCTGGGTATCATCCACCCAGCCAAGCCCCCTGATTATCTCTCCCATCAGCTTCATATAGATGTTAAAAAGCATGGGGGAGGGGACGGAGCCCTGAGGCACCCCACAAGTGAGAGCCCAGGGGTCCAAACACTCATCCCCCCCAACACCACTTTCTGGACATGGCCTGGGAGGAAGGAGCAGAACCACTGCATAACAGTGCCCCCAGATCCCAACTCCTCTAGATGGTCCAGAAGGATGTTATGGTCAATGGCAGGCATCCCCAAACTCGGCCCTCCAGATGTTTTGGGACTACAATTCCCATCATCCCTGACCACTGGTCCTGTTAGCTAGGGATGATGGGAGTTGTAGTCCCAAAACTTTTGGAGGGCTGAGTTTGCCCTATGCCTGGTCAATGGTATCAGAAGTCACAGAGAGATCCAGCAGAAGCAGGAAACAGCTTTCACCTCTCTCCCTAGCCTGGCAGAGATTACTGACCAGCGCAACCAACTTGCAGGACATCTTTCAATGTAGATTCCTTAGATTTGTCTAGCCTAGACTAGGTTTGCTCTTTCTCAAAGATGTGCCAGTCATACATTAATCCATTTAAGTGGATCTAATTTTAAAATGCTTATTGCTTAATAACCAGTCAAAGCACAACACTATTGGGAGGCAGGAAAAATGAGGTGGACTTTAAAGCAGCCAGGTAACTGCACTTCAATCCTGCCTTTTGTCCCCCTGCTTCCTAAATATCTGAAATTGGGTGTAGCGGATTCCTTAAAGCAGCGGTTCTCAGCCTGTGGGTCCCCAGATGTTGTTGGACTACAACTCCCACCATCCCTGAGCTCTGGCCTTAAAGGCTAAGGAGACCAGCAGTCTCGAGGGGGGTTCCCCTGTGTATAATAGCAGTTCCTCAAGACTGATAAAATAGTTACAAGAAGAATCTTGAGCCCAGTTTCTCTCCCGAGATATGTGGTTGTGTTGTGGTTTGTGCTTTTCCAGCCAACTCAGCAGTTGGTGGGAAGATGAAGCCAAGAGCAATAGAAGGGATCTTGTGAGGTCTCCCATTCTCACAAAGCCAGAGCACCTGAACTTCTTGGAAAGCCATCCGCATCCCTGCTGATCCAGAACTTCCTTCAAGGTCCCAAGGACTTCCACACTTCCTCCGTTTTGCTAGGCCAGAATATTGACCTGAGCTCAGTGAACACAAGAGAAGTATTTCTGGACAGTTGACATTATTTGCTGCACTCTTCCAGGTTAGTACAGTCATACCTTGGGTTGTGAACGCTGCGGGTTGCGTGTTTTCAGGTTACGGACCGCGCCAAACCTGGAAGTAATAGAACGGGTTACTTCTGAGTTTCGGCGTGCGCGCATGCGCAGAAATTCTAAATCATGATTTGTGCATGCGCAGAAGCACCAAATCACGTCAGGCGCGTGCGCAGACGCAGTGCTGCAGGTTGCGAACACTGCGGGTTGTGAATATGCCTCCCGCACAGATCACGTTCGCAACCCGAAGTATGACTGTACTAACAAACAGTAACTGTGCCTTCTAGGAATCCATGCCTCCTCCTATTATTCCCTCAGCATTCAACATATTTCCATCCTGTTGGTTCTCTCACCCTGTCTACATTCACACCACATGTTTGAAGCACTATGATACCACTTTAAAAGAATTCTGGGAGCTGTAGTTTGTTAAAGGTGCTCAGACTTGTTAGGAGATCCCTATTCCCCTCACAGAGCTACGATTCCCAGAGTGGCTTAACAATCATTCCCTCTTCGCAGGAAACTCTGGAAATGATAGGGGAATAGGGGTCTCCTAGCAACCCTTGCCATACTTAGCAAACTACAGCTCCCAGAATTCTTTGGGGGAAGCCCAATTTGAAGTGGTATCATAGTGTTTTCAATATTTGGTGTTACTGTGGCCTTACTCAGTGTCCACAAATAGTCTTGCTGCTCACTTTCTTTTTCTTTTTGCAAATTTCATTTTCAACTACATTATTCATTTAAAGGAGCCCAAATCTGATTGTCCATTGTCTAATCTGAGGCTGATCCAACCCCCAAATGTAGCCAGGCAGAGAAAACTATCAAGCAGTGCACACTTTTGGCTTTATAAACCTAGGCGACCGCCCTCTTCACAAGTAGCCTCGCTGATCAGTCAGTTACCATCATGCAACTGCGCTTGCCATTTATTTTTCTGCCATCAAACCTAAACATCTCATTACTTAACCAGACAAGTGACGCACCCAGCAAAATTGGACAGAACAGGAAGACATCAAAACTGGCCCCATTCCCAACATCTGGCAGCCCAGTGTGCTTGGCTCCTAGGGATGACTGCTGCAGGGTCTCCGATAATCAAACATCTGGTTTCCAAACGTGAAAAGGGATGCAAAGCCCATTCTGTAGCTCAGCAGAGACAAAAGGGTGGGGGAA
The DNA here is from genome assembly GCF_951804945.1 of Podarcis cretensis. Lineage (NCBI taxonomy): Eukaryota > Metazoa > Chordata > Lepidosauria > Squamata > Lacertidae > Podarcis > Podarcis cretensis. The sequence continues at coordinate 57,931,246 of NC_137174.1, read as the reverse complement.
GCTCCTCGCCATTCCTGTTGTTAATTATGCCTCTGTAATGTTCGCTGTTCTGAGCCAGAAACAGTCTAAACAAAAAAGGAGTCTTACCATCCTGAGCTAGGGCAGGCTATGTAGCTCGGCTCATGTGCAATCTGTGCCCTGGCCTCAAATGTGAAGCTCAAGCAAGGTAATCTCTAGTTAAACGGGACACACATACCTCCCCTGTGAAATGTATTTCTGTTCTTGATCACTGAAACCAGGGAGTAGATTTCCTCTGGTATGTGTGAGTTTCTAATGAAATTCACTTGATTCATCTCTCTCTCTCTCTCTCTCTCTCTCTCTCTCTCTCTCTCTCTCTCTCTCTGAATGTGGAAAAACTGGAGGTGTGATCTTCCGTGCATCCATTTTTTTGTACAGGCATATCTGATTAGTCACAGTAGAGGACCAATGTTTGTATTCTTCATGAAGTGAGACTACAAAATTGTTGTGGTTCACACAGGACAGCTCAAGGTTTTTTGCTACCATCACACACAAAAAACACCTGGAGTACATTCTCAGTATTTATAGGGGACTGGAAGCAGCACAAGAGCAAAGGCTAGCATGTTGCTTACGGCAAGCACCTAGTCCGCCTCTATTGTTGAGCTGCCCCTGGTTTCATGACTCCATGTGCATGTATATTTCCAAGCAGTAATAGGCAAACTCTCTCTGGCTAAGTTCAGAATCAGTTTGGTATTTACAAGCTCGCCTGTTCTCTGGCTGTCATCCCTCCAACTAGCAACATTGGTGCATGTACAGTGGTACCTTGGTTCTCAAACACCTTGGTACTCAAATGCCTTGGTTCCCAAATGCTGAAAACCTGGAAGTAACTGTTCTGGTTTTTGAACGTTTTTCGGAAGCCAAATGTCCAATGCGGCTGTTGGCTATTGTTTCCGGGGCGCCTGCACCAGTCAGAAGCTGCGCCTTGGTTTTCGAATGTTTTGGAAGTCAAATGGACTTCCAGAACGGACTAAGTTTGGCGCTTTTGTTTTTGCTATTTATTTTGCATTTTTGAGGCTTTTTCAGTTAATTTGTTTTTGTGACTGTGTGGAACCCAGTTCAGCTATTGATTGATTGATTGATTGATTGATTGATTGATTGGTTGGTTGGTTGATTGTGTGACTGTAGAAATAGATAAAAGCCCCCCATGCAAACAATGACTATCATCAGTGCAGGTAAGAAAAAAAATTAATTTTAATTTTCATCATCTACAATACTGTCTTATTTATTTTATAGTACAGTACATTGATTATTGCTTTCATTTTATGAATCAGTGGTCTCATTAAATAGTAAAATTCATGTTAAATTGCTGTTTTAGGGTTTGTTTTTAAAAGTCTGGAGCGGATTAATCCATTTTGCATTACTTTCTATGGGAAAGCGTGCCTTGGTTTTGGAACGCTTTGGTTTTGGAACGTACTTCCAGAACGGATTAAGTTTGAGAACCAAGGTACCACTGTATTCTGATAGTTCAGTTTCCACAATAATTGTAGCTTGGCTGTTTCACTTGCCCTGCATCCACCCCAGGGGACCAAACAGGCTGGAAATCTGCTTGAAAACACAACTGCCCACTCCACACAAGCTCACCTAAGATAAAGAGAGGGGCTTACATTGGATGGAGAGCAGCAACCACACACACACACACAAATTGTAAGAACCAATGGGAAGAAATGACCTAAATAGATATAAAACTTACCCAATAAAAGCCAGGCTGATACTTACCAGCTGGTCACCTGGTATCGTCACATCATTCATAGCAATCCAGATAATGGTGTATTTTCAAAATTGGCACCATCATTATTTTCAAGGTACACTGCAGAATAGCACATCTCTTTCAGGTGTAGAAATCTAGAGACTTTGGAATCAGGATAGCTTTCATGAGTTTTAATGATTTTGTTGGATTTTAGTATATATTATAGGAGACAGATGGCATACAACAATTTTAAAATATCATAAGAATAGAAATATCACAATAATATAGAATATTATTGCTGTAGCCCAAACATGCTAAAAGGTCTATATTAATGTGCAGATGATTGCACATAACACATTAAGATAAATGTATAAAGGTTGCAAAGTGCCAGAAACAAGAGCAATTGTCACAGTAGACTTCTGTTCAGAAGAAGACTGGATTTATGTCAATTACTTCCTTAAAAAAAAAAGTTTGCAAGCATTTTTGAACTGAACTTGTCTTTTGTGAAAGAATTGCCCTCTGATATCCTTATCATGCTCCTGCCAACCTAGCAGTTCGAAAGCACGTCAAAGTGCAAGTAGATAAATAGGTACCGCTCTAGCGGGAAGGTAAATGTTGTTTGCATGCACTGCTCTGAAGCGGCTTAGACATGCTGGCCCCATGACCCGGAAGCTGTACACCGGCTCCCTCGGCCAGTAAAGCGAGATGAGCGCCGCAACCCCAGAGTCGGTCACAACTGGACCTAATGGTCAGGGGTCCCTTTACCTTTATCCTTATCATGAAACATAAGATGAATAAACATCTTGGTAATGTCTGCTTCATGGCTAGAAGGCCAATCTATATTTACAAGGGCTGGCAAGACACCACCCACCACATTGCCCAGACAGTCTTTTGCTACTGCTGCTGCTGAAGTCCATACCCACCTGCCTTGGGATACAAACTTGGCCAGATAAGAATACTTCCCTGCATTACAAAGCAAGCACGTTTTGTCTGAACACTTTGTCTCCAATTGTGATCCAAGTTGGTGGGCCTCCCTCCCTAGTGCCCTAGTGCTAGAACAGTGACTTAGGCACCAAGGATTTTGGGAAGTGTAATTTTCCCAGGACACCTGAGCATAGATGCCAGACGCACCTCAGATATTCCCAGTAGCATTTAGCAGAACCAATATTTGAAGTGCAAAAAGGAAAGACTTTAAACCACCCTTTACATAGTATAATATTAACTATAATTCAAGTAAAGACTTGCACCCAGAATAAATCACTCACTGCTTAAGAAGTCACTTCTCCCACAATTTAAAGAGAGGCAGTAAAACCAGTTTCTGGGACAGAAAGTTAAAATCCCCCCTAGACTTGAGATTTGTTTTATCTTTTGCAAGCTCAGCATCTGTGTCTAAAGCATGCTGGCCCAGTTCTGGCCTCTGTTTTCTCTCTGGGGATCTGATACTTGTTGATTTCACTTCCTGAAACCATAGTCTTCACCTATCAGAGGCAACCGCCTGTCAGTTTAGCAAGAGTTAACAGGGCAGTTATTTACCTTGAATTCTATGCAATAGGTAAAATATAGGACCTTCTGCTGCCATCTAGAGGACAAGTGTTAGCTGGCCATGCTACAGTCTCTACTGGGGACTGGCTCCTCTTTGAAAAGTCTTTTTGAAAGTAAACAACTGCTTATGGATTCTCCATAGAAGAGAAAGAAAAGGATGAGAGAATGGAAGTAAGCTTAGAAGGACCTGTGAATTTCAATTCTCCACATTTTTTGCAACAATTTGAGAATTTTATTGTTGTTTTTTTAAATCCTCAATAAAATTCACCAGCATTTTACTGTGAATTTCTGCTGATAAACACATTTTTGTATGCTGCTTTGATTTTGGAAAGCAATTTCCCCTAATATAATGCATGTGTGTATGTAAATTTCACTAATATATTCACTTTTATACACAATTTCCCCTAACACATGGCATTTTTGCAAACACCATTTGATTGGAGAACTGCATCACAAATTTTGAATAAGTGTGAATTCCAAAGGGCAGCTGTGTTTTGCTTCACATATTTCAGAAGGTGTGGATTTGGTAGAGCAGGCAGCCCCTCAGTAATTGTTTTGAATGGGCCAGGGCCCCTCAATGTTGCATGACATCACACACATGCTCATGTGATGTCACACACGCAAAACGCGCACCAGGCCCCTCAATCTTAGGGGCAATTTGGTTCCTCTGTGGTAGAATCACCTCTGAATGTGAACTGAATCAAATTTCTCAGGCTGGGACTGAAGAGCTTTCTTGGAGATACAGAGAGTCAAAGAAGCAGTGCAGAAATCTCCTCTGGATGCTTCCAGGAAAAATGCTTCTCTGATTTATAAGCAACTGTGCTTATATTTGACAGTGCCTTTTGTGAGCAGCATGTTCTTCCACCATCATCCCAATGCCTGAAACACTTTCAAAACTTTACAAAACTTAAATCCTTTAAAAAAGAAACTTGAAAGGGTGATTGTATGTCTGCATAGAAGTCCTCTGAAGGAAACAAATAAAATGTTGCTTGTAGAAATAAGAATCGCTGGATGATTACAAGTGTTGTGTGACCTGTTGCAATCAGGAAAGCAAGTCAGAAATGCAATAAAATTTTTGCGTATTTGTTACCATCATATTATGGACCATTGTTCTGAACACGTTGCAGGCACCAACATGGGTGTAGACAAGGGGGGGGCAGCTGCCCTCCCCTAGATCAAGTAAAACAATAGAAATACTTAACTAACTGACCAATCACGTTGGTTCTGCCCCCCCCCTCAACAAAAGTCCTGCACACCCTAACAAAAATCCTGGCTACACCCATGGGCACCAATCAAATACAGTTTTTGATGGCAACAAGCCTGGATAGCTCAGTTGGTTAGAGCATGGTGCTGATAACGTTATGGTTACAGGTTTGATATTTGTGCCTTGCAGGGGGTTGGACTAGATGACCCCCAGGATCCTTTCCAACTCTAAAATTCTCTGACTCTATGAAACTTTTCCCACTCTCTCCCCTGCCCTCCAGGAATATTGCTTTCATTATTCAAGCGGGTCATCTTCTGGATGCTTTAGTGCAGAGACTGTGCACTCTCTCTCTGCCGAACAGCTCCTGTGCAAGAAAGCTGCCAAGAAATAGGTGGTTTTTAAATGTTGCAAGGTTAGTGTCCTCCTCCTTGACCCACACAACACACAGTGACATACAGGCACACAGAGCATTGTGCCTGAGGGTGCTTGTTGCGTTCATCTTGTGACAACTAAACAGTCTGCATTCTGGTCAGTGCCTGCCTGGGACACAGGATGGAAACCCAGTTTAACTGCTCTAAGATTCGTCAAGAGAAGCATAGGAAGCTGCCTTATCCTGAATCAGATCATTAGTCCACCTAGCTCCATATTGTCTACACTGTCTGGCAGTAGCTCTCCAGGGTTTCAGGCAGGGGTGCTCTCCAACCCCAACCTGGAGAATTTGCCAGAGACCTAAGTGCAGTTAAACACACACACATACAAGAACAAAGAACCCTCTAGGAAGAGAAGGAACATTCTTTTCTGAAGCCCAACTGACATGGACAAGAATTGATCAAATTTGGATAACTAGAGGCCTGGCACCCAAGATAAAAAAAGTGGAAATCTGCCCAAAGACTTGCTCCGACCATAATGCGGTGAAGATGGATATGAGATTAACGCCAACCGGTTCCTTTAGATGGAGGATGAATGACAACTTGTTCAGAGATCAGGACATTATTAAAAAGGCCCAAAAAGCTTTGAAGGACTATTTTGAGATAAACCTGAATACTACGGTGGAAAAAAGAACTGTATGGGACGCAAGTAAGGCGGTCATGAGGGGGTTTCTGATACAACAGAATACTATCAAGAAAAAAGTACAGAATGATAAGAAAGATAAGATCTTGGAGAAAATTAAAGAAGGCGAGAAGAAGTTAAGATCGAGACCGAAATCAAAGGAAATATTAAGAGAAATCAAACATTATCAAGCACAATATTCAAAATTGATAAACCAGGAAGTGGAATGGAAAGTTAAGTTAATGAAACAAAGATCCTTTGAATCGGCAAATAAATGTGGAAAGCTGCTAGCATGGCAGCTGAAAAAGAGACAAAAGCTGAATACAGTAACAAATTTAGAAATTGAGGGAAGAAATATTCAGAACCCTGTGGAAATCAGAAAGTCCTTCCAGAGATACTTCAAACAATTATATACTCAAGGGCCGCAAAATGAATCAGAGATAGAACAGTTTCTAAAGAAGAATGGTTTACCAAAGTTGACTCTCCGGAATAGAACAATCCTGAATTATAAAATAACACAATTAGAGATCGAGGAGGCCATTCAGAACATGCAATTGGGCAAGTCTCCAGGGCCAGATGGGCTTACCTCCAAATATTATAAGACATTGAAAGACTATTTGATACACCCATTAATGGAGGTTTGCAATGAGATTATGGAGGGGAAGAAGGCACCGGAGTCGTGGAAAGAAGCTTTCATCACATTGATACCTAAACTAGAAGCTGAAAAGACACAACTTAAGAACTACCGCCCCATCTCCCTCCTAAACCTGGATTACAAAATATTTGCAGACATCTTAGCAAGTAGATTTTAAAAAGTTTTAAATGAAGTAATTCACAAGGACCAGGCAGGCTTTCTCCCAGGTAGACATATGTTTGCAAATACAAGGAACATTATTGATATTTTGGAACTCCTGCAAACAAATATTAATACAAAAGCAGTTTTGATATTTATAGATGCGGAGAAGGCCTTTGATAATATCTCCTGGAAGTTTATGAAGAAAAATTTGGAAGGAATGGGAGTGGGGCGGGGGTTTTATAATGGGATAGAGGCAATTTATTCAGAGCAAAAGGCAAAACTGATAGTTAATGGTGTGGTGACAGAAGAGTTTAGAATTGAAAAAGGAACACGACAAGATTGCCCTATATCCCCTTTGTTATTTATATCGGTCCTGGAGGTGCTCTTGAATATGATTAGAGGAGACCGGTGGGTGGAAGGTATCCAGGTCGGAGCGAAACAATACAAACTGAAAGCATTTGCAGATGACCTAGTTTTGACCCTACAGGAGCCAGAGCCCAGTACTAAAAGGGTATTACAACTGATTTATGAGTTTGGTCGAGTGGCGGGATTTAAACTTAATAAGCAAAAAACTAAGGTTTTGGAAAAAAATTTGACTTCTTCAGAATCAGAAAGGTTTCAGAAAGAGACAGAATTAAATGTGGTTAAAAAAGTGAGATACCTAGGGGTAAATATAACAGCGAAGAACAGGAACTTATTTAAGGACAATTATGAAAAATGTGGGTCTGAAATTAAAAGGGACTTAGATGCTTGGTCAAGATTGAAACTTTCTTTGACAGGACGTATTGCTGCAATTAAGATGAATGTATTGCCAAAAATGTTATTTTTGTTTCAAACTTTGCAGATTGTGGACAAAATGGAGTGTTTTGGGAGGTGGCAGAGAGATATTTCAAGATTTGTCTGGCAGGGCAAAAAGCCCAGAATCAAGTTTAAGATATTAACTGATGCTAAAGAAAGAGGGGGATTTGCCCTGCCAGACCTAAAGTTGTATTATGAATCAGCAGCTTTCTGCTGGTTGAAAGACTGGCTACTTCTTGAGAACACTGATGTTTTAGATTTGGAAGGATTCAACAATGCGTTTGGGTGGCATGCATATCTGTGGTATGACAAGGCTAAAATACATAAGAATTTTAAGAACCATGTTGTCAGAAAAGCAGTATTTAATGTCTGGTTGAAATATAAAGACTTATTGGAAAATAAGACCCCAAGGTGCTTATCACCAATGGAGGCCAAGGCCGTGAAAAAACTCAATATGGAGGCCAAATGGCCGAAATATTGGGAAATAATAGAAAAAGATGGAGATAATTGGAGGTTGCAGAGTATGGATAAAATAAAAGATAAAGTGCGAGATTGGCTACATTATGCTCAGATTAAAGAAGTTTTTAAGTTTGATAAAAAGGTAGGATTCCAGGTGGAAAAATCAAAGTTAGAAACTGAACTGTTAGAACCCAGCTCTAAGATACTTTCAAGAATGTATAATTTGCTGTTAAAATGGAATACACAGGATGAAATGGTCAAATCAGCCATGATAAAATGGGCACAGGACATAGGGTATAACATCATGTTTGCTGACTGGGAAAAGTTATGGACCACAGGTTTGAGATTTACGGCATGTAATGCCTTGAAAGAAAATATTATGAAAATGATATACAGATGGTACATGACCCCAGTCAAGCTTGCAAGGATATACCATGTTTCTGATAATAAATGTTGGAAGTGTAAAGAAGCTGAAGGAACATTCTTTCACCTCTGGTGGACTTGCCCTAGAGTGAAGGTTTTCTGGGAAATGATGTATAATGAACTGAAAAAGGTATTTAAGTATACCTTCCCTAAGAAACCAGAGGCCTTTCTCTTGGGCATTGTTGGTCAGAGTGTGCAAAAGAAGGATCGAACCTTTTTTATGTACGCTACAACAGCAGCAAGGATACTCATCGCTAAAAGCTGGAAAACTCAAGAACTACCCACACTGGAAGAATGGCAGATGCAACTGATAGACTATATGGAACTGGCGGAGATGACGGGCAGAATCCGAGACCTGGGAGAAGAACTGGTGGAGGAAGACTGGAAGAAATTCAAGGACTATCTACAAAAATATTGTAAATTGTATGATTGCTAAGAAAGATGTAAGATTAGCAAAAACATGGCTTCAACAAATTAGTTATAAAGAATATAAATTTAAATTCAATTGGAAGATGAAAAGATAAATTTGGGATAATTAATATTTTATGATTAAGCTTCAATAAGAGTATGTTAAACCCCAAAATTTGAGACATTAAATATTGGAAAATTATATTATATGAATTAAATCAAGTTAATAACTTGCTGGTAAAATTTATGTTTAGAAAGCAGGAACAAGAGATGTGAGGAAGTCCAAAGTGGAGAATGAAATGTGGATAATGGAAAATATTATGTTATTATGAATGTCTTTTATTGGTTATATAAAATTTAATAAATATTATTATAAAAAAAATAAGCACACACACATACAAGTGTGCAATGTATGCAAGTGAGCCATCATGCTATTGTCATGGCGACATCACTTGCAGGAGTATTGTAAAGATCAGAGCATCCTTTAAGGAACCCCTCTCAAGAGGCCCTTGGGAAATTTCAGCAGCAGCTAGTGAATGTGAGACCAATATGGGAAGCAAGATGGTAGCTTGCCTAGAAGAGGTTCAGTTGCTGAGGTAGGGTAGAACATTAGATCTGACCATTTGCCAAGGGATACATGGCCAAAAAGCCCAGGGAAACTGTAAAATAAATTCATTTTTGGTCATGGGTGAAAGTCCACATCGGTCTTCTCAAGATTGTACAGATCCTAAATAAAGCAAGCAGGCAGGCAACCACAGGAGGAGATGAAGGGCAAGGAAGAAAGGATGGCAACTCTTAGTCCCAGTTCCTTTTGGGAAGTGACAATGTCTCCTTCTTAGGAGCATAACTGAGGAGAAGGGACAGGAGAATTTGCCGTCCCTCCATGATGACAACCCTACCTAAAACATCTCTCCCCACCCCATGCACTCACAGGAGACTGGCCATTATCAGGCGTCGTTAAAGAGCAATTAGATGGAAATTAAGCTGAGAACAAGTATTGATTAGCTCATTAAGGACGGGGAACCTACTCTGTCGATAGGAATTACCAGCGCTAACCCCATTATCTGCAAGGTTAAAGTCTGCGGTTGGGGGCTCCTCATTAAATATCCCAGAGATTAATCGATCCCTGCCCCTCCCCTCCCTTGCCCAGGGGTCTCTCTGTAATTGTTCTGAAATGTTGGAATGGCAGAGTCCTGGCTCCCTCTTCTTCCCCTGCCCTCCATCCTTTGCTCGAAGAAGCTGACATCAGGTGTGTTGAACTGGGATTGAAATGAGGAAGAAATGAGCAGCGGCAGCAGCAAGATGGAAGGTCTCAAGATCTTGAGAAACTGCAGGTGAAGCCAGCCTGCTTTGTAGATGAAGTGTGCAGCTGAGAATGACTCGATTCCACCAGCTTGAATTCTGACCGTGCCTCAGGCCTGATTTGGAGTAGTAGTAGTAATAGTAGTAATAATAATAATAATAATAATAATAATAATAATAATAATAATAATTTATTGTTATTTATACCCCGCTCAACAGGCTGGGTTTCCCCAGCCACTCTGGGCAGCTTCCAACAGAACACTAAAATACAATAACCTATTAAACATTAAAAGCTTCCCTAAACAGGGCTGCCTTCAGATGTCTTCTAAAAGTTTGGTAGTTATTTTTATCTTTGACATCTGGTGGGAGGGCGTTCCACAGGGCGGGTGCCACTACCGAGAAGGCCCTCTGCCTGGTTCCCTGTAACTTGGCTTCTCGTAGCGAGTGCATTCTCTAGCTCACCAGTAAGGAAGATCAGATTGATGGCTGCCAGTGACAGGGCTTTTCAGTGGTGGCTTCACAAGTTGTTTTATTCTATGCAGTATTGGCCAGCAGGGAAGCATGGGTAAGGCTGCGCTGGTGACCTGCCTTCTCCACCACATGCTTTCCTGCTGCTCCCAAGAAGGAGAGGGACAAAACTCTTGTGAGGTAGGTTAGACACAGCTGGTGCAACTGGCCCAGTCACTCCATGAGCTTTATACCCAAGTGAGGACTTAAATCTGGGTCTCCCTGGTCTTAATACAACACTCTAACCACTACACCACACTGTCTCTCAGCTGTAGGCCTCCCTCACTGTGCTTACAGTCTTGCTGCTTTTAAATGGGCTTTGAAGATTTACCTGCTTTCCAAATCCTTTCGTGAAGATGGCTGCTGGTTTTAATATGTTTCACCCTATTTGCTTTGGTGTATTAATATTATTTTATAGTTGTTGCTTGAAGGGTGTTGGTAAGCCACCTGGAGGAGACTTGTACCTTGAAAGATGGGATATAAATTATTCTCATAATCAAGAAATATAACGAATAGTACATGAATGTCCAATATCTCTGAAAGTACTATCATTGTATGGTGTGGATTCTAATACCAACAGAATTGTGAAGCCCTTCGCCAGCTTGTTTCTGGGCTCAGCTGAAGGTGCTGGGTTTTCTGAGCAACAGTTTGACTAAATGGTCTAGGCCCTGATTATCTCAGGGAACACTTTCTCCAAGATTGGAGACCAGTCAATAAGCACTTCTTGAAAACTGATATCTTTAAAGGGTCTCTTCTATAGGAGCCCAGGAACTTTGGAACTCAATTTGACTGCCCCTCTTCTCTCCTATTGTGAACCTAAAAGTGGAAAGTAACAGACAACTCACTCATAGTAATTCTTCATGCCATCAGAGCAGGAAATGTGTTCTACCTTGGACACATGTGTTTTACAACTTTTTCCGGTAACACAGTTTTGCAAAGTACAATGAAATAGGGTTTAGTGGAGGTGGAATGACATTAAAATGTTTGTGGGTGGGGGAGAAGTTGCGTCATGTAACTTCACAAACATTTAATATGCATGCCAATCATTTCACACTAAGCAAATAAAAAGCAGCTTAAATCCCCAGGCGTTTTGCTCCCTGCTTGTTCTCTGCCCCCACTGGTTCATCTCTCATCCACGGACAATATCTTTGGCCCTTGCCAAACCAATTTGAGCTTGCCAAACTGGAATCTTTCACCTTTCCTGGCAGGAGTTCGCCTCCATGCCAACCACATTCCTGCCAGTTGCAACTTGCCTCTCCCAGTGTTCATTTACCCTGTCCCGGAGCAATGCAACTATTAATCTTGGTTGACGTTTTCCAAAATACTAATTGAGAAGTTAGATAGCAGACGATCCAGCCCTAAAGGTAAAAACACTCTCCACTTAATGGCCTGCTTAATCATAACCAAGCGCTGGGATCCCTGGGAGAGGCAAGGAGAAGGAGGTAATAGATTACAGCAGGTGAGAAAGAGAACCCACTAATGAGGCTAGAAAGGGGAGGAAACAGAAAATGGTAATACGTTTGTCTGGGGGCAGAATAGTGGGGCAAGCAGAAAGGGAAGTTTGGTGTGCTTTTCCTTGTAGAGCACTAGCTGTATGCAAGGAGATTTCTGAAGGATTAGAGAGAGTTCTCACAGAGAGAGAATATTAGGTTGGGGTTTGTGGAACTACCCTACACTGCCTTTAAACCAGGGCAGGTGGTTCCTTATTTTGTTCCACAGATGTTCCACGTGCTTGTACAGTAAGACATGTACAGGCAGTTCCATTTGGTCCCCTTCCATTCCCTCTGCATACTCCTCTTTAATTTACTATTTTCACTTTGTCACTGACAGACAGTAACAAACCTTTTACTTTCTTGCTAATTACTTCAAAATCAGAATACTATTGCAGGGAGAAGTTAAAATCTGGCTGAATAGCCTCTGGGAACAATTACATAGCAGCAATTATGTAGGGATTTTAAATATATAGTACATCAAGAGGCTTATAAATGCTTTAAATAAATAAATACGTAATAAAACAAGTGGAATCAGAGGAGGATTTTTATATTTCTCCTTTATAGGCTAAGTGTGCCTCATCTTTCAGCCTTTCCCTCAAATGTAGCTGTCAGAGCTGCCCCTAGGTCCCAGCTCACAGAGGACCAACGCGAGGCTGTCGTTATGTACAAAAGTCTTTATTGAGGTTCAGTTTCCATTTCAAAGCCGCAGCGCGCAGCTCTACGTCTTAAACCCTAGACCGGCGAAGTACCGTCTGAGTCTCCTCCCCTATGACACCAGTTTAAGATCCTAGCCCTGCTCCACCTTTTACGCTGCTCTCTCCTCCTCTGGGTCCTCCTGCCCGCTGGGGCATTGCCCTTTCTGGACTCTTCCGACGCTGAGTCGCTTAGCTCCTCCCCCTCCCTCCGGCGGGCTTTAGGACCCGGTTCCCAATCCTCATTCTCTGCTGTCCCGCGCTCCTGTACATTTGAACTTGCCTCTCGCGCCAACCCAGTGACCTTCCTCCTGACCGTTACACTACTTCTGTCACTGCTTCCCTCTTCCGGGATACTGGCCGGATCTGACCTCCCCTCCGTTGTCTGACTCTCCGATGGAGGTGTGGTCAGCCCTGCCTTATCTTCTCTCCCTGGTGGGGAATGCACTGGCCCCGATCCTTGGGACTCTTCCCCCCCACTCTGCTCTGGTGGGGAAGCTGGTCCTGATTTCCAACTACTGCTCTGGGAGTCCCTGCTGCCCCCTTGCTCCTGGGGCATTCCCCTTGGGAACCCCCTACCCCTGGCCACTGGCGCCCCCTTCTGTGAATCTTCTGATTTGCTGGAGAAGCTCGTGGAATCCCTCGGTCCACTGTCCTCTTCTCCTACGCTCCCCTCGGATTCTTCCCCTTCGCTCTCCATCTCCTCTCTTCCCTGTGCCTCTGCTCCTGAACCCCTGACAGTAGCGTTTTTGGATGCAATTTTGCCAGATATACACATCCTTTGCAAGCGATCTTCCTTAATATAACACATTTTATATGCCATTTTCACTAATATATGATTTTTAATGCACATTTACCCTTCCCCCAATAGACACATTTGTGTATACATTATTTGGTTGGAGTTAGGCTTCACAAAATTCAGAGTTGCACAAATTCCAAAGGATAGGCTGCTTTTTACTGCACATATTGTTTTGAAAAGTACAAATTAGGTAGGTTTGCATTAAAATCAGAACCAAACTGAAATTCTACCCCAGCCCTCTCCCTAGGTGAGTCAAGCTATACATACAAACATAAATACATACATACATACATACATACATACATACATACATACAATTATAGCAACAGGTGTATAATGATTCCTTCAATATTGGGAAGGGGTGTCTTGATGCATTTTACTGTAGTTTCTTGGGGCTCCTCCAGATGACCTGTTAATTGAACATTCATTACGTGGCCAGGCAGAGACCCCCCTCCCAACTCTAGGCGACACCCGGGTGGAATAATGACTTGTGACAGCGTGTTATGGGACTAAAATTGACCACAACTTTATTAAACTTTCAGATGTAGGAAGACCTTGGCTTAGGCATTGGGCATTTATCCCTCCCAGTCCCCAGCCAGGGATCTGGGGCACATCAGGGTTATCCAATCTGTTTGGAGATTGGCCTGGCTCTGGAAGACGTATGTTTAAGCAGAGAGCCCACCTCCCATTTCACTGCAACACAGGGGAGTGCACTGACAACCTTTCAGCGTATGGCCAGTGACTCCCCTCAACCAGTGGCATAGCGTGGGGGGCGCAGGGGGGGACGGCCGCACCGGGCGCAACATGGGGGGGGCGCTCGCACTAGCAGCTCTCTGCCCCTACTAAAATCCATGGGTTAGGGAGCCCGCGCGCGCTCGCTCGGCTTGGCGAGGAGGTCGCGGAAGGGGGAGAGCGAAGCCTTCTGCCGTGGGTGAAAAAAGGAGAGGAAGCCGGGCGGGCGGGCGGGCGGGCTGGTGGGGGTCTGGCTGCGCCTCCTGCTGCCGTTGCCGCTGCTGCCGGGCTTTGACAGCTTGGCAAAGCGGAGGGAGAGGAGCTTTATGGTAATTGCGGCTCTCTCTCCACTGGCCTTCTGGGTAGTGAGCCGAGCCGAGCAGGGAGTCTGGCGAGGGGGCGGGAAGAGGCTTTCCCCCCTTTTTTCTACCTCGCCTGGTCAAAAAGGAGAGCGGAGTCTCCTCATGGCGCCCTCAGGCAGGGCAGGGCAAGGCAAGCAGAGCGAGGAGGAGAGAGAGGGGAAGGGGGGGGAGCAGCCAGGAAACGCCGCGGTGTGGAGGGGGAATAAATTAAGGAGAGAAAGCGAAAAGCCTTGGAGAAAGGAAAAAAAGGAAAGAAAAGAGGCAGCTCCGGGAGAGCGCGGGGGAAAGAGAAGCCTCGCTGCTGCTGCTTGGGAGAGTGGAGTGGAGGTGGCTGTGCTGCCGCGGCCGCGGCCGCTGCCTCTACTAGCGGCGGCTCCCTGAGTGCTGAGCCCGCCGGGGGGAGGGGAGGGGAAAGAGGAGAGGGCGGGGAAGGGAAGGAGGAGGAGGCGAAGGGGGGCAGCGTGCAGCAGACGGAGCCCCTGCTCTCCCAGCGGCAAGGTGAGGAAGAGCGGCTTTCCCGGTGGATTAAATCCCCAGAGCCAGTCCAGCCACACACACGCACATGCCACCACCGCCACCGCCAGGACGCGGGGCTCTCGCCAGGGAAGAAAGAGCATGTAGGCGCCGTCGCCAAGGAGCCGTCGAGCCCACTGGGTTAGGGGCGCAAATTATTTGCCTTGCCCCGGGTGCTGACAACCCACGCTACGCCGCTGCCCTCAACACAACCTCTTTAACGGGGAACACTGGGATTGCCACCACGGGGGGGGGGGCGTGTGTCACCGCTTCATGCCCTCCCATTTAGGGAAGATAGACTAAAGAATTCCGCCCAAGGCCTATAACCACCAAAGTTGTGACGTTATGCTTAAAGAGTGAACCCAACCCTTACTTGGGCTGGGTGTGTGGCGTAGTGGTTAAGAGCAGTGGACCGGGTTCATGTCTCCGCTCCTCCACATGCAACTGCTGGGTGACCTTGGGCTAGTCACACTTCTCTGAAGTCTCTCAGCCCCACTCACCTCACAGAGTGTTTGTTGTGGGGGAGGAAGGGAAAGGAGAACGTTAGCCACTGAGACTCGTTCGGGTAGTGATAAAGAGGGATATCAAATCCAAACTCTTCTTCTCTTCTACTTGGTCCGTTACCCTGGCTGTGCCTCCTCAGTTGCGACTGGTTCTTTGAACTGAGGTTTGGCAGGAACCTCAAGGTTTACGACTTGGGGAGGCAGTCCAGGAGTGCTCTGCCGGGAGTCATGTAGGATGGGGGGGGGAGTGCTGCTGCTCGTGAGGGAACGCAAAGGGCGCCCTCCATTTGATGTGGAGAGCGGTCATTCTGATTTGCTTGCATAAAACGTATGCAGAAATTATATGATGCCCATTCTTTACTGAACATTCGTTCTCATTTATTTGCAGGGAGGTTATACGACAATGAGCATTCATCCCAGTTTGTTTGATGAGAACTTATACATCTTCCTATCAATAAATTCTTATCATAAAGTTTTTAGCGTATTTTCCCATCACTTTCCTAACCAGAAGTCCATTAAAAAGGGAATTTCTTGCATCAGAACACCACAGCAAATTAATCCACTTTGTAACAGTACAAAGCTACCGGTAACTTTCTGGTACGCAGTGGAATCCTTCCCACAAAACGGTGGCAGTCTGGAGGTGGACTACATCAAATAATAAGTCTACTCATGACGTAAAATGCCGTTTCCTGCAGTTTGCAATTCACATTTATTTGAACCTTGTTTTACATAAACAGCCTCCCACTTGAGTGACTTCAGATTGTTTTTCTCTCAGTACATTTCAGTTTATCTGACCTTTCCTGGAACATTATGAGAGCTGTACTAAGAAGTGGCATTAAGTGAGTTTATTAAGCCGAGGGTCTCTAATCACATATGTGTGCTCTGTGGGATTCTTCAAAGCTCGTGAACTGGTTTTATAGGAGGGGTATTTATTCTGTGAGGCCATGTGGATCCAAAAAGAACACAGCTGTTCTGGAAGTTAAGTTATGTAATTGTATGTCTCATCCCAATACACTGATGGGGTTTTCCGAAAGTTGATGGAGATGAAACCTCTAGCACTGACTGGCTGAGTTGTCCTAATGTTACAGAGAGGGAGGTGGGCAGAGATTTCTGGCAGCCATTGACTGAAGAGACAGCAAAGAGACAGACATGAAGGTTGCAGGAAGGAGGCAGAGCATTGCAGTGACCTAGAAAAGGGGGAAGCAGAGGGCATGGGAAGGCTGTGTGGCGAGACAAAGAGTGGGCTTAGAAAATGGTCCAGAGCAGTGGTTTTCAATCTTGGGTCACCAGATGTTGTTGGACTCCTATTATCCTCAGTCAGCTTAGTCAATAGTCAAGAATGATAGGAATTGTAGTCCAACAACATTTGAGGACCTAAGACTGAAGAACACTGGTTCATAGGAATGAATAGAGTGTGAGGAATGAGAAAATCATTAGTGAGATGTGTCAGGAGTTCAGCCTACATTCGAGTAGGACCCTGGCAGAGACACATGCCCGACTGACATGTTCCCTCCCTCCTGGTTGATTGTTCAGGAGCTTCAAAAGCTTTCTTCTGCCTGAACATCACAGTGACCGATGCCAACAGACACCGGCACACTTAGGGATCCACAGAGTTTGCGCACCTTGTGACAGACCTCAGCAACTCAACATTTTGGCTAAGCTACTTTATTTACATATAAACACACACGGAGCACTGCAACATGGCTCCCTCTCTCTCTAGCATCAGACAGCAAAGAAAAAAAGAACAAAGGACAATAGTCCCACTTCACGGAACACAGTAACACAAACATCCTGTCTTCCCACTCTTCCCATCCACACTTCCCACTCTGTGGAGTCAAAACATACACCGTCATATGATAGACAACAATCCCATGACTGCAATCATGGAGCAGGAATTCTAACAAGGTGTGCATAGAACGAACTTCAAATGTAAGGCGGTCTGGAATTGTTGCATACTGCTTTCACATAGTCAGTCAAGTATTTGGTTACAAGCCTCAAGTATTTATTTATTTCCCCAGCAACATCTGCCGCCACTGCTTTCTACCTGTTGACCTCTGCATGGCAATTGTGTAGCCTAGGACCCAGTTTACTATCCCATTCCATCAAAAATAATCCTCCGCCACCCCAAACTTTATCCCCAGGCTGCTCCCATGTCAGAGCAAGTTTCCCTTTCGCTGCAAGTTCCGTGGGATATGCTCAGATTGTCTGCATGAGGAGGCAAAGTGAGGGGAGGGTTGCAAAAGTGTGCCTGGGGTTCTCCTTCCACTCAAATGCATTAGAAATGTATTGTTTTCTCAACTAATCCCGCTCATCACAGCATAATAAAACATATAATAAAAACGTAATTCATTTTTCTTGAGCATTCCATCTCGCAGCATCTTGGCAAGCTATTAAAAATTTGTCTTCATTTTTCTGGCAAGAGCCTTGTACCTTTTCATCTTTAATTTATGAGGGCAGCTTTGCAATTGACAAGTCTTATTGCACCGCAGACTCCTACATTATTTATCAGCCATTGATTGATGGCTCATCCCAGATCCATCCGTGCAATATGCTAAGCTGGAGGAGGCGGGAGGGAACAGGGCAGAAGGCTCACATGGCAAGCAGATGGGGATGAGAGCCTTTGCAGGCAGCACCTGCCCCTCTTCCCTTGGCTTTGGGCTCAATTCTTTTCTCACTCCATTCAGGGCATGTCGTGCAAGTGGATTTTTCATATATATGTCATATATATATTTTTCAAATATATGTCCAATGTTGGCCAGAGACTTGGTTCTCTTGGTTAAGTCACTATTGATCAGAGGTGGGGAGAAAGATCTGGATCAACTGATAGAACTCTGGGTGATCTGCTGTAGAATGGCAATGATTTCCGACTCCAAATAAGTTAACAATAGCAGCAACAAAATCTCTCTCTCTCTCTCTCTCTCTCTCACACACACACACACACAAACATACATAGTACAGTGGTACCTCGGGTAACATACACTTCAGGTTACATATGCTTCATGTTATAGACTCCGCTAACCCAGAAATAGTACCTCGGGTTAAGAACTTTGCTTCAGGATGAGAACAGAAATTGTGT
The DNA here is from genome assembly GCF_951804945.1 of Podarcis cretensis. NCBI lineage: Eukaryota > Metazoa > Chordata > Lepidosauria > Squamata > Lacertidae > Podarcis > Podarcis cretensis. The sequence goes on along the minus strand of NC_137174.1, from coordinate 57,912,882 downwards.
GGGGGCAGCGGTGGGAGGCCCCATTAGCTAAAGTGGTACCTCAGGTTAAGAACAGTTTCAGGTTAAGAACAGACCTCCAGAACGAATTAAGTTCTTAACCCGAAGTACCACTGAAATGAAATGAAGGAAGACTGCAGTAACTGGGAGTGGATTTTTGTGCAGAAGAACTGCAAACTTCATTCCATTCTGGTATTCAAAACAAATTCCAAGGCTCAGAATACTCTCATTCCATGTGTATGTCTTTTACACCAGACTCTGGTTGGTGAATCTCTAGTAAAAAAACACCAAAGTGGATTCTGCAAGTCTGTACATCCCTGCAGAAAGTGACAAGCCCTGAGCACACAATTCCTCAGTGATACAAATACATGCTTTGAGAACTTGTAAGTTCCCATGTTTGATCTTCAGTCAAAAGACTTCTAGATCAGAGCCTAAGTATTCTTCAGCATGTGCTTCCTCTGCTGTGGAAGAAATATGTAGATTGTTATGCATGATTATCACACATTGAGTTTTTGCTGTTTATACACGCAGTGGGAGCTCAAAAGTGGCCCACAACCTCCTAACACATGCACAAGTTTTTTGTTTCCTTTCCCTTCTTGTCTAGATCACATTCGCTCTCCCACTTTTTGTTGCTTGGTACATCAGAAAGCTTTAAGACTGTAGGCCTGCAAGGAAGCCCCTGTGGTTTTAAATTAGCTTTGCATAGTGCTTAGTAACATTTAAGTGCTCTCAGAATAAATCATGACATGATGCGCTACATACAGGTTGTATTTTGTGTAGGAATTTTGTAAAGTGAAAAATGGCCTGGAATGTGGGACACATCTTGGAGAGTATACTGATTTCTTTGCTCAAATGACAGCATAGCCCTTCCATGAACAGGAATAATCACTGTAATCATAAACAGATTAACCTTTGAAGAATGTGGGTGGGAATTAGGGGACCCACACTTGGAAGTTAGCAGGAAGCTTTTTGCCTTCATCGCCAGTAGGAGTAATTTTGGTCACATTTCCTTATAACAAAACTCTGCATTAAAATCTGCTGTATGTGAGCAAGAAACATAGCAATGCATTTTACCTGTCAGTTGAAGAAAACAGCAGACATGTGCAAGAGACAGAAATTATATTCTTTATTTGGAAACAAATGCCTTATTTAAAGCTATACAAGAGGTATAACATGGAATCAATGAGGATTCCTGCACAGACATTGCTTTGCATTTGGTAAAATAAGCCTCAAACATAACCCAACACAGTAAAAGAAAAATAAGCTGACTCAAACCATTTTAAGCTTGTAAGAGTTGGATCAGATGAGGTCTCATTAAGCTAGTGTGATAAAGAGCATATATAGTAACCCCTGATGGAACTCTGAGGCTCCAGCAAAGATGACATTTAACAAAGGAAGCAAGCATGCAAACCCAGGCGGTTCTGCTCAGATTAAAATAAATGATTTGCTCCAGGGATAAAAAGTACATAAAACTGGATTAAGCCACTGACCTTCATCCACCTTTGGAGAAGGCAGTTCTGGCAGTTCTTTATTCTACTTTGCAGGCCAAACATCATGTGTCATCACACACACTTGTTCCAGTTTAGCTCTGTGTGCGTGTTGCTTAGATCAAATAAGTGCTATGGACGCTGCTGCTGCTGCTGCTGCTGCTGAAGGGCAAAAATGACATTGAACTAAACGTTCTGAGCAAATGGAATCTGATGCTAGATTGTGCAGAATATGCAACAGCATGGACTATAGGGATGGACATTGCTGTAGAGCATTATATCCCTTCAGACCATCAGCAAAGAGAATTTTTATGGGTCAAATCCACCCAAAGGCATCTTATGGATGCGCTGATTCAGTGCACCTAATCACTACACACAAATCTGATCCTAGCACTGACCAGTTACGTCTACATGGCAGACAGAAGGAATTGTAGGGTTACAAGGCAGGTACCATAATCAACACAGGGTAATACTGCAGAAAACCTCCTGCCCACATTACTTTCTTTATTAGGAGCAAATGTTGATTCAGAGTCAGAAAGTGTATTTGCAAAAAAATGACAACATCTCTCCTCAAGCTTTCCATTTAAGAAGAAAGCCAAGGTGGGAAGAGGGTGGAAGAAGTCTAGCGCAAACAAACCTGCACCTTTTTGACTGGAATTATGGCAGGCTTCTTCCAGTCCAAAGGGTTTGCTATGCTTGCAAATTGCATACAATTCTGTCAAATGGAAAGAGGCTATAATAATTCGTTGATTTCCTCATGACAGCCAATGGGGAGACACAAAGCTTCAGCTTTTCCCAGATCAGTATTCTGATACGGTGCCAAGATGAACCAGGCAGCCTTCAAACTGTCTGAGCCAAGCTGGAGTAATTTCCAAAGTGCTGAATCAGGGTCCAAAACAAACCTTGTGGTTAGTGCACACTCTGAGTATTGGATACTGCTTTAGCAAGTAAAGCATCAAACCAGATACCCAAGAGCTTTTGTGCAGACACACCTCCCCAAACGCTGGAACATCATTTATTATTTTATTTATTTTGTAAGATTTTATGTACTGCTTGATTGTAAAAAACAAAACCTCAGAGTGGTTGTCTCAACTGTTCTGGTAAAGTACAGGTCCAGATAAAGAAGAGATACTTATGTGTACCACTATTGAGTCACAGCCACATGCACCAAAGAGAGTCATTTATGCTCTCAGGCAGATGTGACCCTTTTCTACTTGACAAATTCACCCAAGTAAGTATTCACTTGGAGCAACAAGGTATGTGCTTAGAAATTTGGGGAGTGGGGTTAAGAATTCTCCAACTAAATGGTGAGATTTCTACTTGGGCAACAGAATTCTTCATATTGCTCTTCCCTCTCCATGTGCCCCCAAGCCCCCCCCCCCCATTCGCTCCTGAGGGTTGGGACAGATTCAGGGGGTGGGGGACACACAGGGAGAGGAGAGGGAGCATAAGTTCCTTTGCACAACAATAAGTATGTTCCAGCTCCACTGTCAGAGACATTATGCCTCTTAATACCAGTTGCTGGAAAACCCAGGTGGGCAGAGTACTGTTAGGCTCATGTCCTGCTTGCAGGCTCCCCATTGGCATTTGTCTGCAACTATGAGAATAGGCCATTGGCATGATCCAGTAGGCTTGTATTGCGTTCTTAAAATGTGGAACCACTTAGTTGGATACCACCCATGGTATTAATGAAAGGTTTGGGGGAGTGAGTGCGTGGAAAGGGTAAGCAGAACAAATTTCTTTCTCAGTCTGGGAGGTGAAACCATCAGGCCCCATAAGCATGGGTTTGCTGCTGTCACAACCCTCACCTGATCCAATGAAGCTGGCAGAAGTGATGCTCCATTTGGATGCCATCCCTATCAATTGCCCTGGGCCTTCAAGCAAGCTATGCAACCGTACAAAATATTGCTGTGGTTATGCTAAAACAGCTAAGCAGAACATAAGGGGTGAAGCCTCTACATATATAGACACATCCCTTCCCACTTTATGTGAAATTATGTGGTTTCCAAGGGGCAGATAAGGGGCATGTTAGGATCAACTGATTTCCATGATCCAATCTCCTATAACATAATTATGCAAACGCCAGATCTTTGCTTCATCTTCAAAGCATGTGCTCACCTCCGAATAGAAGATTGCTGATAGAAAATCCACCAACCTGTTTGAATTTTAGCAGTTTCCTGCTAACTCAGTATGGTCAATTGCTTGCTTCCCTAAGTAGGAAGCATTGTGCTTATTTGACTAGCGCTCACCCTGCATCATGGGTTTTGTGGTTTCAAGGCTGCACATACTGTCATTCTCGTACATTTCTCTTATCAGCAAAGTATCAAAACAGCAAGAGAACACAGAGGTTCTTGGAAAAACATGTTTTGGTTGCAAAAACAAAGGTTGTCTAGAGAAAAAACATCTCAAGAACGTGGGTATTGCAAAAACACATAATGCTCTTATGCAGGAGAGTGATCTCCTTTACCTCTGAATACATGAAATTCCAACTAACCAGGACAGCAAGTTGCCTTCCATGTAGCAACTGATTCTCAGGTGTCCCATGGATTTCTCCTCTTCCCAAACATTTCTCAACGTTATCATTCTTAGGATAATACATCATTAAGATTATAGTGCACATACATCCACACCTGTACACATACCACTGTAGAACTATGTGTAATGTAAGGATTTAGGCTTAAGGACTTCTTTGCTCCTGAAACCCAAATGGGTCGTCACTGGAATGTTTCTGCTTTGTTCAGAGTATGAACATACATCACTGCAACAGCCACATTGCCACATTACAATCTACCCTAGGGTTCACCTGAATTCAGGAAGGTTATATCATACACATAGGGCCTGCCATGACTTGTCAGCCAATAAGAAAGCAGCATATAAAAGGGATTATACTATTACAAAGTGTAAATTCCTCCTCAGGAGCACCGGATCCCTGGTTCTTCTACTTCTTCCTGTTTTTTTTACTCCATACCAGGGCAGCATGAGGAAGCTTCTCTCAAAGCCCTTTATTAAAGTAGACAACCTCAATGTCAGAGTTTTTCTCCCTGATCAGAGCTTGGACTTCAGGTTCCAGGCGGCTCACCCGCATTGAGCTGGAAAAAGGAAAACAAGATGTTTTTCTAGTTCTTAGGGCAAAGGAGAGAGTAGGAAATGGAAAGCAAAGTTATGGGGCAGGGCTATCTCAAGAGGTGCACAGCCATGCTCTGAAAAATGGGCTATGACTTCCCATGTCATGTTTTAAATCAGCAGTAGACTAATCTGTATATTATGGGAAAGAGATGCTTACAGTGTGTCCACCATGTATGCTTCTGGAAAACACCACAGTTGCTGAAGGAGAAACCAGGTCCCAAGCATGTGGTGACCAAAGGTGTCTTCTTCAAACTTCATGTGGGATGCTCTTTCCCACACTGTGTGGCATTTCCCCCAACTGTGGCATTGCCCCCATTTGAAAACATCCCAAGCAGAAAGGGGAAACATCTGTGACTCCTAAAGAATGTAGGATTGCTTCTATACTTAAGACAGGATCAGGCTTCAAGACTGTAACACACCAGCAGGGCATGAAAACCGTAGCAAACATTAAAAAGGCCATGTTTTTCAAAATAATGCTTCTTCCCCCACCCACCCCAGCAAAAAAAAAGGAAAAAAAAAAACCTTTTCAAATTTTGAATTGAAAGTAAACAGTTGTGAAAATGTTGACTTTGGACAGCAAAATATTTTTTAAAAAGAAAAGAAACAGCTTATGAGGAACTCCCCATTCAACATTTTATAGATTTAGCACAGTGCTAGGTCAACTCAGAATAGACTGCCTGAAGTTAATGAACCATGACTAACAGGTCCATTAAGGTCTATGTGACCCATGCACGAGAGCACAGTTCCCCAAAAGGAGCATTTTGGGGCACCAAGATCTCACACGAGAGCACAGCCCCTCCAAACGGGATGTCCCAGACAGTTGGTGGGTATGTGCCACGAGCCCCCTGGGTGGTTGGACTCCAAATGGACCCCAGGAACTACTCTCATAGATCATAAAATGCAATGACATGCTTACCTTTTCTGGGGGAAGAGTGCACAGCAAAGGGGGGTAGCAAACACCAAACTGGAAGAACAAAGACAGGAGAGGAGTCACTTCTGCCTTGGAGAATGGGCAAGGGAGTCGCTGTGGGGGGAAATAACCCTCACCCCCCCATGTTGCTCTATGTGTTGGGGGTTTAGGCTGCTTTCTAGCTCACAGTCAGAATTGTAGGTGCCGAACAACACGCAATGGAGTGCAGTATCTTGCATCCCAATCAAAGCTTTTCTCTTGTGCCTCCTTCACCAACCTGGAGCTCTCCAGATGTTTTGGACTACAACTCCCAACTACAACTCAGCGTCAAAAACATCTGGAGGGCACCAGGTTGGCAAAGGGCCCCCAACCAAATCTCCTGGAATGGGGATCTAGTCAAATTTCCAAAAGGAATAGCACTATGTCATGAAAACTACCTTGCCTGATCCATTACAAATAAGCTGGGTACCATGTTATTGTCATTTCAATGGGGCAACCCACAAAAGTTGAAATATTCAGAATGGAACAGGCTGCCACTCAGAAATTTCAACACCTTCAAGCTGATATACATTGATAGGAACTGGTAGAATTTCTGATCAGCCTAAAGGTCAAGTCACAGTTGCCAGGGAAGAAAATCCAGAAGGGCCATGGAATGTGGGTCCCCGTGCCTGATTCCCACAATCATACCCTCTCAGGAGATTACCTCACTTGCTCCTATAAGCCAAGTGCTACCTGGTTCTAGTCAAAAGCCGAGTTTCTTTATTATTTATTTATTCCATGCTTGTCTTGTCTTTCATCCCAGGAGCTCAAGGCTCCTAGGTCATCATGGCCCAACCAGCTACCCCCAATTTTAGCCTCCACAACCAGGTTGGTCTGAGAGAAAGTGAGTTTTCTGGCTGAGAGACGATTTGAACCTGAGCCTCCTCAGTCATAGGCACTCTACTTCCCCACACTGGTCAGATTCACACCATAAATATAAAGCGCTATGGTATCAATTTAAACAGCCATGGCTTTCCCCAAGTATTCTGGGAACTGCAGCTCGTTAAGGGTGCTAAGGGTTCGTTAAGTTGTTAGGAGATCCCTGCTGCCCACACAGAACTACAGTCCCCTGAGTGATTTAACATTCAATTCCTCTTCACAGGGAACTCTGGAAACTGTAGCTTTTTTGGGGGGGGAATAGGGGCCTCCTAACAAACTCGGGACGCGGGTGGCGCTGTGGGTAAAACCTCAGTGCCTAGGGCTTGCCGATCGCATGGTCGGCGGTTCGAATCCCCGCGGCGGGGTGAGCTCCCGTCTTTCAGTCCCAGCTCCTGCCCACCTAGCAGTTCAAAAGCACCCTTAAGTGCAAGTAGATAAATAGGTACCGCTTTATAGCAGGAAGGTAAACAGCGTTTCTGTGTGCTGCGCTGGTGCTGGCTCGCCAGCTGCAGCTTCGTCATGCTGGCCACATGACCTGGAAGTGTCTCCGGACAGCGCTGGCCCCGGCCTCTTAAGTGAGATTGGCGCACAACCCTAGAGTCAGACACGACTGGCCTGTACAGGCAGGGGTACCTTTACCTTTACCTTTAACAAACTCAGAACTGTAGATAAACTAAAGCTCCCAGAATCCTTTGGGGGAAGCCGTGACTGTTTAAAGTGGTATCATGGCACTTTATAAATATACAGTGTGAATGTGACCACGGTTTGCACTGACATTCTTCTAAGAGAGCTCTGGCAACCTGTTCTCTCCTCTTGACGTACAATACTCCCATTTGCACAAGGGAAGAAGCGCACTTACCACAGGCCCACCAGCCCAACCTGCAGAGGAGCATTCATCCAAGGGTACCGCTGGAAGGAAACACAAGGCGTTGGTTCGTGCTCAGTATCTACATCCATTTCCAAAGCAGCCGTTGTCGCTTGTTGCTTACAGAGGTGCAGCCATTGACCCAGCAGGAGCACTCATACGTTTCTTGAGGAAAGCCCTATGTGGCACTCCAGGTAGTGCTAAACTACAACACAGTCTCAGCTAGCATGGTCAGTGGTCAGGGATGATGGCAACATCTAGAGAGCCAAGGGTTAACCACCCCTGCTTAAGAAGCTTTGAATTTTTTTTTGTAATTGTCAACAATTGACCCTAGCATTTCCAAGATGGCAGTCAATACACCTTCTAAGAAATTAAACTCCCCTTCCTGACCAGCGTAAGAAGAGCCCTGCTGGATCAACCCAAAGGCCTATCTCATCTAGCATTCTGTTTGCAGATTGACCAACTGAATGCTGTTGGGAAGCCCACAACCAGGACATGAGGCCAATAACCCTCTCCTGTTCATGAGGATTGAGAAGTAAGCTGAACACACACACAAATATGGCTCATCTCAGGAAAGCAACCACATCCTTCTCAGCCTATAGGAATGGAGGCCTGGGAGCTGAACTAAGATCCAAAAGGACCTACCTTCAAAAATGCTCTCTTCTCTAGTGCGTTCATGATCACAGGAGGGATGGCTATAAGGAAAATGAGGAAGGAGAATATTAAAGACACACCCAACCAGCCATATGTCTCCTGCATGTTTTGAATCGGTTTTAGGGTTGTTGTTGTTTTATTTCTCTAGGAATTCCTGGAATCCATTGAGGATACTCAGAAACTAACATCACAATGAGTAGTTCACAAACTTAAAAGCTCAGAGGTGTCCCAACTGGCAATGGAATTTGATTTATGACTGCATTCACATGGCAGTTCATTTCATTTTCATGACATTTCCCTAACTGATAATTTCCACATTATATTTATGCTTTCACACAATGTAAAAGCCACTTCCAGAACTATAGTGGAATACAGCACAGGTTAAGCACTGGTTTCCATATTATTTGCAAACGGGGAAATGAGCACTTAACTTGCACTATGTTCCACTACGGTTCCAGAAGTCACTCTTACATCATGTGAAAGCTCAAATATAATGCAGAACTTAGAAGTTAGGGGAAAGGAATGGAATAAACTGCCATGCAAAGGCAGCCCAAATTGTCAATTTGTTTTTGCCCTGCAAATGCCACAACTTAAACAGGATTTCTACCTTGGTAGAACCTTTCAGGAGATAATGACAAAATAGCACAGCATGTATGCACCAAAAGCAGAACTAAAATTAATGGGCTCTTCAAAATGCTTAATTTTGATGTCAAATATTCTCCAGGCAATCTGTGAATGCTCAAATGGGGGAACAGGGCATGAAGGGTGCTCTTCATCCTCTGTGCTCCCCAACCCCTGCTGACAGGCGGGCACTCATGCGCCAGATCTCTTCGGGGGAAGGGTGCCTGGTTCACACCTCCCCAATTGTGTGCCTGGGACAATGGTCCCCCAGGCTACACCACTGTACCATCACAGCAGATCTCAGGGCCCTTTTAAATTAAAAGTGCCAAAGGTTTAACCTGGGCTCTGCTACATGCAAACATGTGCTCTGCCACTGAGCACATCAATGCACATCAAGCATCCAAATTAATTAATAGTTAATAAGAAACACTCCTCAATTTATAATATTTCATATCTGAATCTGACAAAAAAATTGAGAGAAGCCAGCAAATCAAAATCATTCACATTTCCACCCATAAAAAAATGTATCATCCCTTATTGGCAAAGTTGGAACTTCAAGTATTTGCTTCCGCTCTAGCCAAGGGCCAATGCAGCAGCTACTTACCCATGGCAGGTGCAGCCATGCCAATTCGAGACACCACCACTTGTGCAATGGCTTGCTGAGCAGCTGCCTTTGACTCACCCAACCGATTTCCTTTCTCGTCTGTAATGGGGATACCAAGCTTTAGCTCCCTGTAAAAATGGTTAAGAGGGAAAATAATGATACAACCCTTTATTGTCATTTTCAGCCTCTCCTTTCTCTTGCTGCCAGAAATGCAGCAATTCTTCTGAGTCCTAGTTGTCTGTGCTTCGTGTCTTTCTTGACCGGGAACACAAGTATTAAACTAGGCTTCAACTCCAGATGTTGTTTTGGACTACAAATCCCACCCACCCACCAGCCAGCACAGGACTACATCTGTCCTGCTGGATCTCCAAAAAAGAATAGTCTGGAACAATGTGGTATAGGACCATGGAACGATGTGGAGTAGCTCCATCACATTATCCCACCTGACCACTCCCCATGAACCAAAACCACATAAACATCACAACAGCAGACACTGTTCAGACATGAGGACAAGGCACATCAGGAGATTGTGAGACCCATGGCTCCACTCTTCATTACACTTTTTCTCTACTCTTCATTATGTTGCCTCCTCTCCAACATCTTCCACCTACTTCAAAACCCTAGCTCTCTACCCTGGCTCTGGCACATGATGCAGCAATCTTCATAAAGCTAAGCAGGTCTCGGTCCGGTTGGTGCCGGGATGGGAGACCTTTGTATATCGCCTTGAATTACCAAGTAGGAAAAGATGGGATACAAATAAGTAAAAGGAACAATATTCTCATCTACAGTAACAAACTATCACAGAAATGTAGACGTTGCTTTTTAAATACAGTGGTACCTCTGGTTGCGAACGGGATCCGTTCCAGAGGCCCATCTGCAACATGAAAAAAGCTTCTGTGCATGCGCATGACGTCATTTTGCACTTCTGCGCATGCGCAAGCGGCGAAACCCGGAAGTAACTCTTTCTGTTACTTCCAGGTCGCCGCAGGACGTAACCTGAAAGAACGTAACATGAAGCAAACGTAACATGAGGTATGACTGTAGCTAGAAAGCTTCTCTCTTCATTCCGCGGGTGGGGATGGTAGTTCCCCTTACGCAATCTGGTATTACTTTTTACTATGTTCTAAGTCCCCCCCACCCCACCCTTCATAGATCTATAATGGCAAAGCCCTCTGCTATGCTGTTAGCCTGATGCCAGTTATTGTGGATTCCGTATATTATCATAGCTGTGAACACCTCATACTTTCAAGGTCAAAAGACTGAGAAAAGATGCTCAGGGGTGCAGTAATTTAGAATATGCTACTAGCAAGAAATGGCCAAGACCTGGACTTTGGTTTCCCCTTCCCAGGAGGGTGAGCTATGTTTCAGTGTCAGAGGACATGCTTTGCTGGGGCAAAAGGTCACTGGTGTCTCCAGGCAGGGAAAGGAAGCTCCCCTGCTTGAAACCCAGGAGAGACCCTGCCAGTCAGTGTAGACAATACTGAGCTAGATGGCCCAATACTGTGCTAGATCAACTCAGTGCAAGGCATCTTCCTAGGTTCCTACCCTCTCCCCATCACGCAGCCCTATCTTACCTCTGCCTCATTAATGGTATGTTGATACAGTTAGCCGCTGCCACAGCTGCAAAAGGCACATAGCGTCCAATGATGGGCGGAAGATGCTACCGAGGTGGAAGAGTTGAAAGGGAAAGAGAAAGAGAGAGGAGACATGTGTTACAGTTTGAATTAACAGCAGGATGAATAGGCCCAGGGAAAGTGTACCCAGCTGCCCACCCCCCTTGCACAGGCCTGACCGATGCACAAGAGAAAACAGGAAGAGGAACCAAAGATTTGCAGAAGTACAGACGCACACACACACATACAAAAACCAGTGGAAGAAAACCTTTCCAAACATCTCAATGAATGCTGAGCGTGCTCAGTGGCCAGGGAATGCTGATAACCAAATAAGGAAAGAGAGTCACTTGTCCTATGCAAGGTCTTGTTTGTAACACTAAAGTGTGACACCCTAATCTCAAAGAACAGGCATATCCTCCTTGCTGTGCCAGGGCAGACACAGCCGGCAGCTGCCTTACCTTGGTGAGGGACTTGAGGCCCAGTGCTGTGACCACAGCTCCTGTGGTAGCACTGACGTAGGCAGTGCCCAGCTGGCTGTAAAGGAAGCAGGCAACCAGGTGAGGCTAAGATACTCTCAACTTCCTTCTGTCTAGTCCCAGCCCTGGGAAAGGTACTCAATGGGTGGGACATGCAGGAACATTCCTACTTCCCACCATTAAAAATCCCCACAAAGACTAAGCAGTCACACATCTTCACCACCTTTCCTAGCACTGCCAGTGTTCCTTCTTGCCTCATTCCCTACCCGTTTCTGCACAGGAGGTCTCCACCATGGTCTACCTTGCTTTTGACTTCAAGCTTTCCCTCCATGACTCCTGGAAAGCCCAGCCCCTGCAATCATCGCCTCTTGACCCCACAAATGGGGCCACCACTGCTTCCTAGGCACACCACTTTGAAGAATTAGCTCCCATGGGTTTTCCTAGGATTCACAATGGGAAAAGGCTAAGAGTGAATTCATTCTCCCAGTGTGGATCCCCACCCACCAAAAATGGCACCCATTCGTGCACAAGAGGGAGGTACCAGCAGACTTGGAGGAATCTCAAGTTTTGCAGAAGTTCAAAAGAAAACTTAAGGGAAACTATGAACCGAAGGGAAGGAGCCCAAACACAGCCCATTGAGGACTGAGCATGCTCACTAGCAATAAAATGCTGACTGTTGTAGGGGGGAAGAGAAACAGATAGGAAGGAGGATGAAATGGAGTATTCTGAAAATTGGCTGGCACCCTGAATAGGATTACTCAACAGTGCAATGTTTTGTCATGGCTTCCACTTGAAATGTAATTAGGAAGGAGCTCCTGAACAAATGTGGAATAATCCGAGTCCACACCTATAGCCATCTGGGATGAGGGAGCAGAATTTTAGGGGCCTGATGATCTGCTTCCTTGGCAGGTATGGGTCCTGAAAAGCTACCCTTTAGAGGCAGCTCCTATAGTGGTATCAGGCAATCCCATGGCAAATTTCCCACAAATATGTCTGCATTCGTTTCCAGGGTTCTTGGGCAGTACTCAGTGTCTTCTTACCTGACGGTTATGGGAGCATCTCCACTCCGGTTAGTGTAGTTGACAATGGCGTTGAATGACTGGTTCACCCATTGCCAGAACAGAACAGCAGGGGTTGTTCTGCAAGGAAAAAGAAAAGTCAGGGCTCCCATAAATATGACAAAAACCAGAATGTTAGGCTAATTCTCAAAGAAGTAGCGAACGAGCTCTATGTACTGATTTGGTGTGTGCTTCTCGCAGCCCCTCCTCCATACATACACACAAAAGCACTCAATGAGGTACGCATGCAGTTTCAATGCCACTGTTCCAAGCCATACACAGCACTTCCTTTCTCCTTCAGATTTAGGGCCAAACTACATCCAACACAGAAAATCCATGAACAGATCTCTGTCTTTTTTATTTCATTAAAACTAGCTGATGTTAGGGGGCAATTTGGGTGAGGTAGGGTTGCTATACGTCCAGAATTTCCCAGACACAGCCAGGATATTGCAGTCGGAAGCAGTGTCCCGGCAGAAATTGCTAAAATGTCTGGGAAAATCCAGATGTATGGCAACCCTTGTTGGCAGTGTCGATTTTCCTTAAAAATAGAAAACTCAACAACTTTTGTGTCTGGATTTTCACTTTTTGAAATATGGCAACCCTAGGTAAGGTCCATGGCAAGGGGGAAAGTGGGGTTAATTCTTTCCCCCAGCCACAATGTTAGATTGCTCCCTCTTCCTGCCCCAAAGCTGGCATTTCCCTCAGGGGTACTTGCCCATATAGTATTTATCTTTTTTCCCTAACCTGCAGCTAAGAGCAACTTGAACACTGAGGCAGGGGAGAGAGGGGAACAGTGTTAAACCCCTATCACAGCCGACTGCTTCAAATTAGGCCTCTAAATTGCTGCATTACATTAAATGTAAGGCTGTTGTCACGCTGCAGTTTGCGTGGCCACCAATAGGACCTTAGAAGTTGTGCACGTGCCTGTAGAAAGTGAGCATGCACCCAGTGATGGTCATGTTCATGGGCACCTGGGCCGACATTCGCCCAATCAGGATCATCTTCTCGCCAGTGTCCGGGTGGAAAGCCGAGTCGTAGATGTATTTCGCCCGCCATAGTTGGTCCTCAGTCAATCCTGGCGACACCTTCCCTTTCCTGAAACAATCAAGAAAAGGAAAGAAGATTGGAGGCAGTTTAGGGAAATGAGAAGATTTGCTGTGGAGGTTGCTGGGGCAGGAAGTATCAACGCACTGTACTAGGAAGAGGCGGGGTCAGTTTGGGAGGTAAGAATAGCTGTATTAGCAATGACCAGAGGTACCCCTCAACACTCCTCTCTATTCATGTACACTGTGAAATGCAAGGAGACTCTTCAAATGAACCAGTTGCCCTGTGGATCGTCTTGGATGGGTTCCTTTGAATGTTCTGATTAATTCAAAATATTGGGTTTGGAATAGGATGTGTAGACAGGGCAATGGTTTGCGATTATGCTAATGCTCTGTCACCAAATGGCCAGCAGCCACTGGAGGAGACATTAATACTAATGAGGGAATCGTTAATACCAATATGTTTGTTTGCTAATGGGAACATAAAAGACTGCATTTATGATATATTTATGTTTTCTTTGCACCTATATATTGATTTGTTTGCTTTTCTTGTGAGCCACTTGGAGCATCCTTTGGGAAGTGGCCTATAAATAAACTTGATGGTTTAGTCTCTAAGCTTCACCTTTCCATCCCTTCTAAAAGTGCATCCTTCTCCCTAGGAGTTCGTTCTCCCTGCTTCTGCTTTCCCAGAGCCACTATATTGAAAGTCAACAAGCCACTCCAGAGTGCTAAGAAGAATCTATGAATTCCAGGAACTAGAGGAGAGCTAAGGAAGTTGAATGCCATAGTTAACACCAACTGCTTTAAAAGCCTCTAGATAGCACAACATCAGGATTCCCCACAACCTCACCCCCTCACTCCCGGCACTGCCTTCCTTGTCATTCTCTAAGGACCAAAGCAATCCCCAGACTAACAAGAGAACCTGTAATCCTCAATCACCCTCCGGGCCTCTTCCAGAGTTTTGCTAGAGAGCAGAAGGTTGCGAGGATCTGTCACCGTGAAGAAGTGTTTTGCTCTCCCTGTGAAGCTGCTCTGGTCCCATCGTGGCTCCTTGGTGTCGATGTGCAAGGACAGTTCCCCAGACATCTTCTGCAAGGAGACAAAGGAGGGAGAGCAAACTCAATTCATGTCACAGTGAGGCTAAGCAGAAGGGTTGGGTCCGCATTGCCAGTGGTGGGTGGGGCCGGAAGCAAAAGCAGTCAGAGCAATGGATGTGACTCTTTATCTTTATATAGCAGGCTAAATTTCATCCACGCTCAAGTCAGAGGCTTCTACCCATACAAATGTCTCTCTCCATTCTCTATTCAGGGAAGCGAGTGGCTGCAAATGGGAGGAAGGGACAGGAAGAATTCGTCCCATGAACTTGATTAAGTTATCTTATCTTAGAGCCCAAGCTTATGTGCTGAAAGTTTGTTTTTCAAAGACCATTAGAACTCGTGCACAATGCTCTCCAACAAAGCAGGAACAAGCAAAACTGGGGAAGTTATCAGATATGTACAAGGTCACTTTCGTACCATCTGAAAGCACGACTTTCGCTTTTACTCGCATACAAGGATGATGTGATCTTCTCACATCTCCACCATTCCCCAAGTTGCTGATATGCCGGTGCTTTGCTCCTGAGTTCCTCCTTACATACATAGGGGATCCTGCCTGTTAAGCACAAGAGGGTTCTTTGCATCCCATTAGAGAGATTCCTAGCCCTTGAGCTTTCTACACAGCAGAATATGTGCCTAAGCAAAATTTAGCCAGTACAATAAAAACAGGTAAATCAATATACATGTTAAGTTGCTTATTTTCTAGAACCTGAAGCTGAGCTTATAGAGGTTACATCAACACTAAGGCTCACATCAAGATTCACGTCTGGAAATGTTGGTTGCCGTTTAAATCCCATTTGTCATGCCCCTACTGTTACCCAGGCAATAATTAAAATAGCAAACATCATACTCCTTGCGTCAAAGAAAAATGTCAGCCTCCAATATTCACAAATTCTCTCTGGAAGGAATAATCCTTTTGGATGGAAACCCTGTGAGGCACAACAGTAATATTCAAAAATAAAAAGCCGATAAAGACTTTATCTGCAGTATTATTAGAACAAATACTCTGAAGCTTTCCTGCAGAGACTGCACACAAAGAACATGCAGAGATACAGATTGAACCTAATAAAATTTCAGGGATTTCAATTCTATTCTCATTAGTGGGTGAAAATGCCATGAACAAGGAAATTAGTCAATTTCATCTGGAGGCCAGCAAGGTATCAAGAGGTCACCTCCCCTTTCCTCTTTAACCTGAAAAGCTTCACAAGCATTTTTTATTTCTGTACTTGCTGCTGGTCTACCAAGAGGCCAAAGAGCTGCAGAAGGAGGACGCAGTTCTATGTTAAAATGCAGCAAATCACTTTAATTTCCAAGAAGCAAGCCACACCACTGGGTTCTCCCTCAGACCTTCTATCAATTTAGCTTGTACTAACATTGGATGATCAACACAATTCCTGGGTTAGGAGGAATAGTCAAGTCTGAAATCCTCGACTTGAGTCGTTACTTAAGACTGTATCCACATTAATACTATGAGTGTGTCTATACTTGGTGTGTCTATAACCTACCAAGCATTCAGTTTGGCACTATAGCACACAGCCAAGAGTACACTAAGTATATGCCAGCACTTTTCTCCTAGAACCCAGGATATGGCCTGAAGGCATATGAGGCCACTGCCTTGCTGCAGCTAAACAGGAACAGGTCTGGTCAGTGCCTAGATGTTTGACCACCAGGAACCACATGTAGACCACATGGAACCAAGGTGAGCTATATACAGCACTGGCCAGTGAAGCAGCATGGGAAAGCTTCGTGTGGCACATGACGGCAGAGTCAATCTGATGCTCCTGCAGCCATGCGCCAAGTCGTTTCCTGAAGAGTGCACACACCACCTCACCAGCCACTACTGACTACAGATGTAAGAAAATTAATAAATAAAAGAACTAGGACATGGCCAGGTTAAAAATGGGAGGCAACCCTGGAGATGCCACAACCAGCAATGGTCTGCTGAAATCACAGCATGCTTTATGGATCAGTTTGTCCTGGCACAAGTATTGTAGGTGACATGCCAGCCATGCAAAAAGTCTACACACACATCGCTCCATCCATGCAGAACATGGCCAGTCATCTGTCAGGGATTCTTTAGCTGAGATTCCTGCACTGCGGGGAGTTGGACTAGATGCCCCTTGGGGTCCCTTCCAACTCTACAATTCTATGGTCCTAAGTGATGACCCATTTGCTTATATGCAGTTGTGATGTTTCAAACTAGTTAGAAGCCTCTGAAGTAAAGCTGGTGTTTTAAAAATAAAATATATTATCTGGCAAAAAAAAAAAAGCCCTGCAAGAGAAGAGGTGTATGTCTGAGCAAATGAGAGACCCCAAAATAAAGAAAACGGGGAAGTCTTCCGTCTCTCTCTCTGCAGTCCTCTTGGGAGCCAGTGTGCCCAACTGGGACCTGGGAAACCAGAGTTTAAATCCCCATTGGTCCATGAAACTCACAGGGTGGCCTTGGGCCATTCATTTCCTCTCAGCCTAACCTAAATCACCGGGAGGTTGAGGGGATTAAATGAGAGGAGGGAGATCCATGCACCTTGAGCTCCTTGGAGAAAAGGGTGGGCTATTAAATGCAAGAAAATGAAAACAAAAAGTGGGCCATCGAACAGAAGGCATGCGAAGAAGCTCACGGATGAAAGAAGCCCTACAGACCTTCCTGGGTGCTGAGATTAGCAGACGAGGGGGGGCGCCCTCTTGGTACTTCCTCCACCCTCAGAGTCTGGGGTGCTGGTGCCCCAAGAGGGGCAATTCTCTATGGTCAGCCCCTAAGCCGTGGATCCCCCTTCCCACAAAGATAAATCCAGTACCTTCATCATACAGCTGCCACAGGATGCTTGCCTCTGACTTTGACACCTGGGGCATCTAATTTCAAGGCTCACCTTATTTTCCTGGTTGTTAGTTGTTCTCAATTGTTTCTAATATTGTGTTTTAATGCTGCAACCCACCCTGGGACCTTGAGGCCAAGGAAGATAGATAGATAGATAGATAGATAGATAGATAGATAGATAGAGAAAGAAAGAAAGACTCCCGTCTTTCAAGGCTACCCCGCCAGAGAACCCGGGGAGTTGAAGGTGGATTGGAGAGGGCTGCTCTGCGTATCCCGCTATGTGCCGCTACCTGTCGCTCGCATCCTCTGCCTGCCGCCCTCCCAGCCAACTCCCCAGAGCCCGGCGAGATGCTCAGCAGCCCCTGGGCACGCGGTACGCGCAGGGAGTCACCCGCCGGCGCGTGCATGAGCTCGTGACGCGGATGGGCCCCCACCCAAAACCCCGGAGTGACTCATAAAAACGGAGGGAGGAGGAGGAGGGAGGGAAAGCGCGCGCGGAGTGGGCGGCATGGGGTGGGGAGGAGAGAGAGAGAGAGAGAGAGAGATGGGAACGTGTGATGAGTAATCCGCAGGCTGTGGAGGCAGAAAGGGAGAGGCTGCATAGCGAGGAGAAGGCGAGGGAGATCCTGGCGCCGGGAGCCCCGAGGCAGAGCGGAGGATGGAGCCGGGAGGCGTCCCCGCCCCGCGAGGGGAGGGCCGGGCTGGGTCGCGATCCCTGCGAGAGGAAACTCACTTGTTCCTCCGAGCGGCGGCAGTGGCGGTGGCGGCTGCAACCCTGTCGCCCGGCGGCTGTGACACGGCGGCGCTGGGCTGCTTCCCGAGGCCGGCCCCTTCCTTGGCTTGTCACGGCGCCCGAACGTCGCGGCCCCCCTGGCGAGGCGAGAGCCAATGAGCGGCGAGGGAGAGCCGGCCAAGAGGCAGGGCTACGGCCTAGCCAGTTCCTCGGAGCCTGCCGGGAAGCAGAGCGGAGCGGGCGGGAGGCTGGCCGGGGTGGGGCTGCCTGGAAGGGGCGGAGGGAAGAGGCTTGTCCCTGGCAGCCCTCGCGGGGATCGGATTAGGAGGCGGCGGCAGCGCCAGCTGCTCTGGCTGCCGGCCTTTTCCCTGCCTTGCTCCTCGCCCGGCAGGCAAGGTGGGCGCCTCCCCTTCAGAGCGCACTACGTGCCGCTTGACACAGGCTTTGGCGGTCAGATCCTGCCCCGCTCACTCACTGGCAATCGGCCGGAGCTGTCCATGTTTTAAGTATGAAACCTGTAGCAGGACCCAGGTGCAGCCCTGCGGGCCTGCTTCTCCAGTAACCCGTCTCCGGCCCTGGAATGGGCGAGATGCTAGGGGAAAGTGCCCTTGAACATGTGCAGAGTATTTCCTTCCTTGGCTGCTCTTTAAAACAGGCAATTGTACGACCCACCCCCCGCAGCAGAATTTGATTGGAAGGGGCGGCGGAGTGGGGGGGGGTCAGCTTTGTTTCTTAACAGCTTGCTCAGAGTAAGCTGGCAGTCAGGATACAGGTGACCTATAACAGGACCTGCGAGAGGAGCTAGCTGAGTCTCTAGAGTCCATGGATAAAATATATTATTGCATGTGCAGTGGAATGGAATGGCCTCGCATGAGAAGCATAAATTAGGGCAGAAGAAGCAGAAGCGTTGACGTTTTGGACTACAACTCCTTTCAGCCCCAGCCAGGATGGCCAAGGAGACATTCTTATAAAGAGTGGGATATGGCATAGGATCCCATCTGAGATCAGATGTCAGGAATGGGCTGCTGTTTACTGAATTTGTAACAAATGCCAGAACATTTCTTAGATGCTGTGTGACAAACATGTATGAATTCATGACATCTCAATGTGAAAATATCTTTAGCTGAATTAATCACAATATCATGGTAGAAATGCTTAATACTTGTAGTACCCTTTACTTTAGTGGTAATCTATGAATTGTTACATTGTTATGCATGAATAGCTTTTTCAGCTGAAATAGACCAAAAACAATGTGATTTATTGCTTTGTTGGTATTTATGTTCTAGTGTGATTTAGGCTACAATCATGAAACATGTACTGATGACCATGAGATATTTTTGGAAATATTATTTTAAATAAAAATAAAATTATTTAAAACATGTATGTCTACTATTTGGATATATTTCAAAAGGAAACATTCCAATGTTTCTTTGGTGGGATATAACCACCTCATGGAAATTGCTTACTTGTTTGTTCTGCTCACAACAGTTAATGTAAAAGAAATGTACTTGTTTTCCCATCCATTGCTAGATGGTATACATTATTAAAGCCCCAGCCCTTTCTATTCAAATCCCATTAGCTTACAAAGAGACATTTAAACACCAGGCGAGGATGAGAGCAGGGAGTGGAGGAGAAAGGATATGGAAATCCTGATCTCCCTGCCCCTGATTATGCTGGTAGGGGTGGTCCCAAGTTGCCCCCTGGGGCCATCGTTCCTGGTATATTAATACCCTCGCCTTGCTGGTTCCTTGAGATAAATCCCAAATCTGTGGTAGGCATGTGAGAGAACTGGACTCTCAGCATCATGACACAACCAGGTGAGTAGGATCTTGCAAAGGAAAGGGCCTAGAGCAGAATAAGGTGTGCTTTGGAATCTAGATCTTATAATGAGCATGTACACAAGGATTCCACTGTTCCAAGGGGAAGGGCTCCATCCCTAAGAATTCTGGAGGGAGTGCTTGGGGTATCATTTTTCCATTTCAAAAATTGGTGGATTCTGTGCTCATGTGCAAAGACTCATGATATTGCCTTCTTTTTTACCCCCTAGGAAAGTCTGTTTAGTAATTTCAACTATCTCAGGAGGGTGAGTGAAAAGAAATGTTCTTGGTGATGCAGGATCACCCCATTATTTCAGCTGCAAAATGTGGTGTTAGGGTTCCCACTATCCAAGAAAAGGGGTCCCGTGCACCAACCTAGAGGGAGGCATATTGCTTCCAAAAAAAGCACCTGGGTTGCAGGACACAATATCAATCTTCTGACTCCTCTGATCCAGCCCGTGTTAGCAAGCCTCACATTCCTCACTTTGTGTTTTTGGCCCAAAGCTTGATTTTGCAATTGTGTTACAGTATATGAAGGGCTGTACGCTAGGCAGATGGGGTTCATGGAAAGCCTAACAAGAGAAGAGTTTATTTATTAGCCCCCTAAGTCTGACCCCATGCTCTCCAAAAACATTTCCTGTTGTGTCCATATATCTCTCATACATCTTGCAGAGAATACAAGCATAACTATGAGTAGACATTGGAAGGGGGTGTTTATAGGTTTGGGGTTTGATTTCATTAGGTATGTACCGGGAAATTTTTAATGTCTGATGTTTTACAATTTTTTATATATGCTGTAAGCCGCTCAGAGTAGCTGGGGAAACCCAGTCAGATGGGTGGGGTATAAATAATAAAATTAGTAGTAGTAGTAGTAGTAGTAGTAGATGACTGCAGAGGAGGGTGGAGGCAGATGATTTAGGCTGCAATCCTAACGGCACAACCTGGGATCACACCCCACTTAATTCAGTAGGATTTAGTTCTGAATAAACATGGTTAGGAAGCATTGCATTGTTAACCATTTGTGGAAGACAGATTCCCTGGCACTGAGCACCAGGCCGGATGAGTTCTTTGTTCCTGGGATTTTCCTCTTCGTGACAGAAGCTGTGGGCTAGTCACGCAGCTAGGTCACATTCTCCTGGTGACATGGATGTATACGATTTGTGATGGCTTGTTTTTATAGTGCAAAAGTGTTTAATTGCCCAGAGCTTTCCCACACTACAGCTGCAGCTGAATCAAAGGCAGAATAAGGAACCAACTCTAACATCCTAACATTCTCCTTTGGAAGTCGTGCAGCCTGGCAGTGGACTACCATGGGATAAACCATGGGTAGGCAAACTAAGGCCCAGTGGCCGGATCCAGCTCAATTGCCTTCTAAACCTGGCCCACAGACGGACCGGGAATCAGTGTGTTTTTACATGAGTAGAATGTGTCCTTTTATTTTAAAAGCACCACTTATTTGTGGGGCCTGCCTGGTGTTTTTACAGGAGTAGAATGTGTTCTTTTATTTAAAATGCATCTCTTGGTTATTTGTGGGGCATAGGAATTTGTTCATTTTTTTCTCCAAAAATATAGTCTGGCCCCCCACAAGGTCTGAGGGACAGTGGACCCTGCTGAAAAGGTTTGCTGACCCCTGGGATAAACTGTTGAAAAGCACTGCCAGTTCAAAAATGTAGTCATTTGGACTCATACTGAAGGCAGGCTGAAGGGAATGCATGCACTATTACAGCCCTCGTACTGAGCTGTGTGCATGTCTCTGTGTTATAAGATCCACATAGTTATCTAGCATGGCGCATAGGATGTGTGTTCCTGACCTTTCTCTCTTGAGTCTATTTCTGTCTACAGTTATATTCCCTGTAATGCTGAGCTATACCTTGCTGCACTGCAGATACCCAGCAAAAAGACCCTGCTTAGCCATGGCATCTACCATGCTCTCCAGTTCCCTGCTTTCCCTCCTCTATTTGGTGCTTCTGACGTTTGTGGGCAGTGCGGTGCTCCTTGCTGAGATGCACCAGCACAGCTCACAGAGCCGCAACGTCCATGCTTTCCTGGAGGCGCTCATGATCTCTTCCTGCATCTGGATGCTCTGGTTTGGCTGCCACTCTTCTCGCAACAAGCAGCTGAAAAGGCACCAGGATCACCAGGCAGGAGCAAGCTGGCTAAAAGGTAGAGATGTTAACACTGATAGGATCCACTGCAAAATGCTCATGCCCAAGCAAATTGTGCAATCCTTCAAACAACGAAGACCATCACTAGCAATGAAACCTCCTTGCCCTTCCAAACTTTTGGCATTTCTACTAAAAGGGGACTCAGACAAGTGAATTAGAGGAGTTGTGACACACAAGACATCATCACAGTTGAATCCTGCAGAGAAAATGTGGTTCTTGGATCTGCTGGTGTCTGACAGATCCAAGCCAACCAGAAGATATTTCAGAATTTCAGCCCACTCTGCTATTAGCCTGACTTGCACTTAATTTCATTTCAGAGAGACAGAGAACCTATTGTTCTATCCAGTGCTTTTTTTCTGGGAGGACGCAGGGGTACGCATACCCCTAAACATTTTGTGAATCTCTGTACTTTGTCCATATACTGTATTTATTTTCTCTGATTTGAACTATAAAATGGTGGTTTTCTTGAGTCAAAATGAGAGTACCCCTAAACACTGTTTTAGGGTGGGAAAGCACTGGTTATATCAGCCAATTTGTTCTCACAAACAACCACTCGCATCAGCTGCCTACCCCTATTAGCATCGCAATGATTGGCGAGGGTGGGGACTTCCATGAAACCACAGATTTCTCCGTCCTGTTTCACAATTCCCCTTCCATGCAGCTCATGTTGTTGTTTTTTAATCTGTAGTCTTATGGGTCAGTGGAGAAAGGCACTGGGGACTCACTTTGGAATTGACAGGATGGAACTGTCAGGATGCTGATGCTTTCCTTCATCAGCAGGAAGCCTGCTCCCCTTGCTCTCTCTGGTCCCACAGTCTTGGCTTAATATGAATGGACCTCCTGCCCCCTTCTGCTTCCTGAATAAATTATCAGAGTGCCTGCTTTCTGTGCCGCATTTGTGGTGACCATGCTGTCTTGTCATGGCAGGCGGTCTCTCTCTCTTTGCCCTGGCCACCTTGGTTCTGGACTGCCTCTCCCTGGGGTACTGCTACGAGCTGCAGCACTGCGCCTCCATGCTCATCACCACCTTCCCTGTCGTGCAGGCTGTTTTTACCATCATCCAGGTGAGGTCAAATGTGGTCAGATATTTGGTGGGGATGCCACAGCACAGGCAGGATCAGCCTTAGAGGAGTTAGCTATTCTCCTTCCTTTTCTGCCATACATCTAGGATCCCAGCCACTTCTGCTTCTCTCCACTGTGTTCTTTCTCCTTGCAAAATGTTCACTACTGTTAAAGAGGCAGTGCATAAGGCAAAATTTCAGAGTACTGGAGGAACAGTTTGTGCCAGGCTTCCCGAACCTAGTGGGCTTTCAGCAACCATAGTCAAGCTAAAGGTAAAAGGACACCTGACCGTTAGGTCCGGTCGTGGCCTCCTCTGGGGTTGCGGCACTCATCTCGCTTTATTGGCCAAGGGAGCCAGCGTACAGCTTCCGGGTCATGTGGCCAGCATGACTAAGCCGCTTCTGGCAAACCAGAGCAGCGCATGGAAATGCCGTTTACCTTCCCACCAGAGCGGTACCTATTTATCTACTTGCACTTTGACATGTTTCTGAACTGCTAGGTTGGCAGGAGCAGGGACCGAGCAACGGGAGCTCACCCCATCGCGGGGATTCGAACCGCTGACCTTCTGATCGGCAAGTCCTAGGCTCTGTGGTTTAACCCACATGGACTACAACTTCCAATCTCCCTGGCCATTGACCTTCCTGGATGGGGCTAATGGGAGTTGGGAGTCCAATAAACGCAGAGAGCACCAGGTTGGGGAAGACTGGTTTATACTATTAGTGGCAAATGGTGATGTGGTCTTCTTTCTCTTTCCCCACCCTGGCACCTTCCCTTCTTACAGGTCTCAGTGCTGTTGTTTAATGCTAAAGTTTGCATCCAGGAACACCAGCATCTAAATAGGTAGGTGTATTCTCTTGAGCTATGTAAAATCAGCAACCCATACAGCTACCAGGCATACACACTGGTCCAAGGTTTGAACTTGTACAGTCTTTTCTAACCTATGGGATTCTTTATTATTTCATCCATCTTTCTTCAAAGGTGGGATAAAAATGCAATAAATGAAAGCGCCCCATCAGCACGAAGACTGCTGTTTGCACTGCAGGACTCTCTCTCCTCCTCTTCACCCCCACCCTGTGCCCTTTCCCTAAATGTGCTCCAGAGGTGAAGGAAAGTCAAGAACATATTTAAGGGGTGCACAGGCAGGGAAGGAAAGCCCTGTTGCACAAACAGTAATCATTGCACTGCTAGGGCACGCACTTAGCACTGCACTGGGTACAATTAGAATCACAGAGAATCAGAGACATAGAGTTAGAAGGGACCCCAAGGGTCATCTAGTCTAACCCCCTGCAATGTAGGAATATTTTGCCTGCAGCTGTCCCTGAGAGGGCTTGAACCACCCACCTTCCAATTAACAAGCAGATGTGCTGACCCACTGCGCCTCAGGAGTGTTTGCATTGGGTAGCTGTAATATGAAAATTCTGCCTCTGGCAAGGATGAGGACGCCTGGAAGAATCTGAATGTTGCAGATGAGGCAACCATGCAGGGAAAAGCAACTCAGGTTTTTGGCAGCCTCGTAAGAATGCCAGTGCATGAAATGACTACAAAGATGCTAATAATGGCTGGGAGGAATGTTTGGCTTGGGGCCAGGGAGCCTCTATCTAACTTTGAACCAAATTGAGTAGGGAAGGGTGAAGTGCAGTGATTTTGCATTTATCCCCTTCCTTCCTTCCTCCTTGTGACTTCTAGGTTTGGGCTGATGCACACTCTGGCCACCAACGTGCTCCTGTGGATGAGTGTGGTGCTGGATGAGTCCATGAAGCAGCTGGAAGAATTTTATGATGCTCACAAGGGAGAGACTTCACAGGCCCCCCATGGTACAAACCGTCCTTCTCATCTGGGGAGTGAGCTCTCAAAGAGAGGTCTACAAATGGCTTGGCTTGATCAGGGACAAACTTAGGAACTAAGTCTTTCAAAGTGACCAAAGGCATGGTTCAAATCCAAGGGTAGGGTTGCCATATTTCAAACAGGGGAAATCCGGACAGCAAAGTTGTAAAGCTGCTGACATAGGCTGCCATACATCTGGATTTTCCCGGACATTCGGCCTATTTCCACCCAGACTCTGCTGAGGAATGTGGTATTCCGAATAAGTCCAGGAAATTCTGGACGTATGGCAACCCTGTCCAAGGGACTTCTGTTTACTTGCTATCTTACTATACTGTACTTATATGGTAGCCCAGTAATGTATGTTCTCTGAGCATTCACATCCGTTCTCTGGCCTTCTTTCCGGCAGATGTGCCCCCTTACTTTGCCATTTACTCTTGAGCCCCTCATGGGGCTGGGACTGGGAAACTGCTGAGACTCAGCCCAGCATATAAGGAAATATTTGGCTCCAATAACATAAGGAGAGACCCCCTGTAGAATGCAGCTCTGCAGCTGCCGCACCCCATATTTCTCCTTTGCATCCCTTCCCCAGTGCTGCAAAGCCCTAACACTCCACTTCACCTGAGTTTCCCCCTGGATTGAGCCATTTCCCATCCATGCTTTAACTATCCACCCTACGATCACTGTGATTCCTATACATGAAGTTCCATCTCATGCCATTCCTCTGAAGCACCCCATCCTTTCAGTGGTAAGAAATTATTTACAGATACAGTTAGCCTGCAGCTCCCCTTCCCACAGCGTGTTTTGGTATAAAGTTGTCATGATTGGATGAAGAAAGCAGAAAATAAATAATAATAATAATAATAATAATAATAATAATAATAATAATAATAATAATTTTATTTATACCCCACCCTCCGCAGCCAGGACCAGGCTCAGGGTGACTACCATCAAAGTATGTTACATTAAAAACATAAATCAAACAATCAATTAAAATACAGCTTAAAATCAAATTTGGAGCAGAATAAAATCAGATGGCAACCCACAGATTATAACTAAAGGGGATGGGAACATTGAGTGCTCACCAGGCCCAACTGTTTGTGCTGGTCTTACATGAGCCGGTGGAAAAGAACTGTGTGCGGTTTCTCAACTGCACACGGGGCACAGCCACACCAAAAAGTGCTCTTAATACCATTTTAACAGTCAGGCTTCCCCCAAAGAATCCTGGGAATTGTAGTGCTGACCTCACCAAGCTACAATTCCCAGCACCCTTAACAAACTACAGTTCTTAGGATTCTCCATGAGTGTTAAAGTGGTGTAAGAATGCTTTAAATATTTGCTGTGGGTGTGACCTAAGCAGATAGAATTGTCCTCTTTTCCAGTTAGAAGTTGCCAGACAACCTTTTCTGTTGTTCCTCTGCTAAACATTTATCCCTCTTCTAGCACAAGCATCCTATTCTTCCTACAGGTGGTTCCCACACCAACAGCTGCATCTGTACCACCAGCCTTTGCCACATCTTTTCAGAAGGCGCCGCCTACCTGCATCCCTTCAATATTGAGTTCAGTCTCTTCTCTTCTACAATGCTGTACATCATCTGGAAGAACACAGGGCGACAAAGCCCCAGCCAAAAGCCCCAGCTTACTCACAAGGCACACTTCCATCTCAGTGGGGCTTTTGTGGGGCTAGTGCTGGGGGCCTTGGCCATTTCAGCGACATTTGGGGTGATGATCTCCTTTGGAGTGCTTGCCAAGTCTCCCCACACCATTCCTGAAGCCCTACGGACATACTACATCTTCAACTCTGTGCTCTTGTCTGCCATGTTCCTGGCAACTTTGATTGGCATTGCCACCTACAGAATGAAGAAAAAATCTGCGGCTCTCCCTTCTGACAAAAGTGTGGTAAGAAACTTAGATGTCACCTTGCTTCTGGGCAGCTCCTGTGGTCCCCTCACGGTATCCATCTTCTCTTTGGTTGCCATCTTATTTCTTCATACCAATGGTGGCCTCCACCTCCTAGACTTCTGCTTCTCCCTCTGCAAGACCATCCAGATATTGGGACAGAATCTCTTCATTACTGAAGCTTTGTACTCAAGCCTCCCTCAAGAGCCAGATGGCCAAGACAACAGCAATTCTGCTGCTGCCAGCTGGATCTTTTCCATTTCCAGAGGTCCTGCAGAACAGGACAGCAATAGACCTTACTCCAAAACCCATACACTGACCAACATCATGGCCAGTTTGGAAAATCAACTGCCCATGCACTTGTCAGATCATGGTGATGACCCATCCCTCTTCCAGATTTCACACATTCAGAGAGAACCTAAAAAACAAAGTATCAGAAGGAAGGTCCTACAAAACATCTCAATTCTCCTCATCTTCTACAACATATCGGTAAGTTGGGTTTGGTTTAAGACAGATCTAAAGGTAGCACCAAAATTGCAGTGGGTGGGAGATTTTGTGGAAAGGGCTTCTAGGGAGACCCTTTGCAACCAGGAACCAGGCTGTCCATGACATAATTGAGGCAGTAGTCTCTGTTGGCCTTAGTTTTGATAATATGATCAGTCTATGTCAGCATGCCAGGTCTTAGCACAGGCATAGTGAAGACTTGTGCACTGTAGGAATAATAATGGTTTGTGTTCACTAGGCCCAGGCCAAGTTATTACATACCAGAAAGTGCCACAGATACCAGTCTAGAAATGGCTATCTTGAGGGTGTGGCGCAACACAACATGGCTGCCATGGGGAACGTGGCATGACACAAAATGGCTGCCACATCTAAAACAGCAGAAAGAGGGACACAACTGCAAAATGGTAAGGGCATGTCCACAACCACCAGCCACCTCATGAATGGGAAACAGGTTCCTACAGAACTGGACACTGTCCTACACCCAGGTGTATCTGGCAAAGTTGTTTTATCAGGCAACATTGTGCTCACTCACCAAGAGCAGTTCATTTCTGAACAGAGAACTGCAAGGAACATTAAACATTAGGAAGAACTTCCTGACAGTAAGAGCTGTTCGACAGTGGAATTTGCTGCCAAGGAGTGTGGTGGAGTCTCCTTCTTTGGAGGTCTTTAAGCAGAGGCTTGACAACCATATGTCAGGAGTGCTCTGATGGCGTTTCCTGCTTGGCAGGGGGTTGGACTTGATGGCCCTTGTGGTCTCTTCCAACTCTATGATTCTATGATTTTTCTATGACGTAGCTGATGCAGGTGCCTTTTTATCATCCATCCCAGGGCTGCCCCAGAGAGAAGCTCTTTGCACCTCTCCTGTGTTCAGAATAGATGAGTGGATGGGTATCCAATTCAATAATCCAATGAACTGTGGGCATGTTTAAGAGTGGTGTGTAAGTGTGTTCAATGTAGGAGAAGCTGAGCCAATGCAATCAGGAAGTGAGCAAGAAGAGCAAACAGTCTCCTTTGAACTATGGATTTTTGAGAGAGTGTTTACTGAGACCTTTTGTGGGCATCATAGTAGGTACTGGCGGGAACGCTGGTGCCTTCAAGCACCATGTTGGTATCCCCATTATACACCAACATAGAATGACACCATTTTCTAAAAAATAATTAAATTGATTAAAGCTATCATCAACACATCAGTTACATAAAGAAATTACAAATATGTCATAAATGTTTAATGACAAGGTATAAAAAGATATTAAAAGTTAATTCACCCTTAATTCAATATTGTAGTCTTTAAATAAGAAGCAGCATTAGAAACCTATTTTACACCATGAAATTCCAAGATAGATACTGCAGAGCAAAAGAAAGGGAGTACCTCTTATAGCAACCTGTTTTGCATTCAAAAATGTCCCAAACAATTCCCAGTCTTCTTTGAACTTATTTGCCTTAGGTCTTCCAGGCTGATATGAAGACTTTTACTCATCAATGCCAAATTTCAATTTGCTCTACCAAATTCCTTATTGAAGAACCCCACCACCACACATTATGTTACATGCATGAATCTTGCCATGATGTTGATGATTTTGTTAGAGCTCTAATCATGCCAAATTAGAAATGGAAAACGCAGAAGATTGTCTAATAATATTTGTTGTAACTAACTTTGCAAAATCAGTTCTTGAACGTGTTCCAAGTGAGAGAATCTATGTGACCCATAGAGGGCAGTAGTGGATTAGAACCAAGATCAACAAAAAAGTCTTATGGCACCTTCAAGATGTGGACCAGAGACCATTTCATCAGATGCATCTAATGAAGTGGACTCTTCTTCATAAAGGTTCTGCCATAATAAAACTTGTTTGTCTTTAAGGTGCCACAATACTATTTGATGGTTGGAGTAGCAGGAAGCTAACATAGGTACTTATAAAATGGTTATTTGGCTTGTAACTCTAGTCACCTAACAAACTGCATTTGGTAATTTGCAACACCAAGTCAAACTTTGCTATCACAAATCCTTTTCTCCTGATTCCAAAAATGTACATATTTGTTAGTTTCTCCTTTATGCAAATCCCCCACCCCTTTTTTGTTGCAAACAGTATCAAGGAAACAGCACAACAGTGACATAAATGAGGATTCCTATGCAGCCTATAGCTCCCATGTAGGTACACTGGTACCTCTGGATGCCAATGGGATCCGTTCTGGAGCCCCGTTCGCATCCAGAAGTGAACACAACCCGCATATCTAAAAACATAACGCATCATCATTGTTTAAAATGTCATGCTTACAGAAATTTTCAAAGACCTGAGTTACGTAACTGAAGAATTCTGGCACCGCATGGAAAGCATATCTTCTTGCCAAAGAAAGTTGGGTGAAGTGGAACAACATCCCCATCTATATAATGGTCGATCTACATGTTCAGGAGGCACACAAATGCTACAACTTCCCTGGGACTGTACCAATTTGGAATCCAGGCAGTGGAACTGAACTTTATCCCTGTCTTCAAAATTTAATTCCACTCCCCTCCTGCCACCACAAAAAATCTGGCGTTTTAGAAAGAAAGGCTCTAACCAAGCTTTACTCCTGACCTGCTGCTTGTTTATGTTCATGCAAAGGGAAGGGAAGCTATAGCTGTGTGACACACCTCTCACATTCTGACCTACAACAGGTCATGGAGTGCTGCCCCATGTTCTTTCTCTGAACATGTAGATTGGCTCAAAGAGTACCTTCTAATCCGGCACATGAAAACTTCTGATTGTTGTTCATGTGCTTGAGAAAGCAGAACAGGGGACAGTGGAAAAACAGGTGTATATCCTAGACAACGTAGCTTTTCCATGTGCACTATAGGCACGTCAAATGCTAAATAAGTATGGGAGACATTTCAGGAAGGATGGGGAAGTGGTGGTCCACCAGATGCTGGATGGGGCTGATGGGAGTTGTAGTTCAACAATAACAACAGAATATGGAGGGCCACATGCTCCCCATCCCTCCCATGAAAGGATGCTGCTGCCCCAAAATAATGGCCACTTATGCCAACAGTTTGAATTTGGTTTTATTCCTTTCCCTGTTTCCTTTGTTTGACTAGGTGTGGATTCTATATGCCTATGGGACCCGCCCGCACCTGGTGAGCCAGATTGAGCAGTCTTTCTATGGCTTCACACTATGGGCCATCGTGGTCAAGATCTCCCTGCCACTGGGCATCTTTTACCGCATGCACTCTGTGGCTAGTCTCTTTGAAGTTTACTGCAAGACCTGCAAAACACCGCCAGCCTTAGGACCACCAATGCACCCTGACATCATGGAGAGAGCAGCATAAGTGCCCCCACACATGAGGGAAGCTAAAAGAAGCTGCCCTTTATACAAGAGAGGGTTGCAAAGCTATCTACCTATTGCACCAACCAGCATTTCAAGCAAATCACACATTCCTCAGATTATCCCCCTCTCTGAAGTCCACGGAGCATCTGAATGATCAACTTGAGAAAGCCCACTCTATCAGAGACAGGCAACTAGCAAGTTTGGTACATGAACTAATCTCCCTGGCAGGTTTTATTTCAGGGGGTTAACAGACTACCTAAACTAGTATGATGTCCTTCTCCCCTATTTAACTCTATTTTATTTTTAATGTTTTGGTTTTTAGCTGTTTTAGCAAAAGCAAATACAACATTTCCTTTCATGTAGAGTTTTAAATGCAGTTTACTTTTATGCAGACTCTATTTGTATTCTGTTTTATTTTCTGTTGATATGGACTAATTCAATAAAACTCTATGCTACTCTGGTTGGGATTTACCTCTGTTCAGTCTTGCCTGCATGCCAGGAAGTGCTTTAGTCCAGTGTCATCACTTCACCTCCACCTAGTGCAAAAGACAACAAGGCTCCTGCTTCTTTCAATATAGCAGGGTAGAAGAGGGTATTTCAGCAGGTGCAGGTGACCTAACTATTAAAGGTGACTATTAAGGCCCCGCTTTCTTTTGCATTTGGCCACCCTATTAGGACTAGATGTTAATGGCTATAATAAATGTGTATATTTTAAATAATTTTGCTCAGCAAATATACTAATGCAAAATGGGAATCTCTTCTTCAAATGTAAAGTTAATTTACCAGATGTACAGACTTTCCTCTACAGCTTACTAAAGTATAGATATGTCTCCTTTTATTATCATAAATGTACAAGACACGTAAGCAGGACACAAAGTCCAACAAAAGCATCAAAACATAGACAATAATCTCAATGGGGTATTTTGATATCTAAAAAATTGCTTCCAGTAATTAACACACATAAACCATTTTAAATTGGGGAGGATACATCCCTCTTCAGCAATCACATGCCGTTACCTGTTCATTTTGACTGCAGAACAAATGGATAGTCCTAATAATGTTCTCTGTTGGAGCTGCTTCCATTCTTCTCTGCTTGTTACAAGTCCAGATACATACCTGCTGAGTTTCCCCCCTTCCCTCCACAAGAGATACAACGTGTAAGTGCTGTGAATAACTGACAGCTCTTCTGACCTATGAGAGGTCTTGTTCCTGGTTTGACCAGCCAATCCATGTGACGGGGGTGATAGGTACCTCTAGCAGCCACCAGGTTTGCAGGCTCAACTGTGTGTCTGTCCCAGGTGAGGAAGTTTGCAGAGCAACATGGAAACAGGTGAGGGGGGCATGGGAGGGGTATGTTAATCGGGGTTAATTGCATTTCTGAGCGGGTCACCCTTCCCTTTTCGTCTCTCTACTGTCTGTAGATTATTTTGTGCTAGGTCAGAGAGAGTTGCCAGGTAGAACAAGGGCGTTAGGCATGAGAAGGTTTACCTGCAGGTAGCAGGATGCAATTTAATGCAGGTGCTTTCGGGAGACCTGTCCAAGGTGCTGAAACATCCCGCTCCACTCACACTGGAGCAGAAGCGACGGTTGTTGAGAAGTTGCCGACTAGTGGCCTTGTATCAGAATTGGGGCGTGCCCCATATCTTGTCCTCTCCCACAAGGGTTTCTGCGGTCCCCGCCCCCGTGCTGTATCTCTAATGGAAGAGATGACATCACTTATTTATTAAGGTCAGGTCACTCTGCACGCAGGCTTCATTCCAGCTAATGTGCAGGCAAGGAGACTGCGGCAGGGGGGAGACTGGGGCTTGAGTATCAGTGATGCAGAGTAAGCTGGAAAATCCCCCTCTCTTCCCCCGAGTGATTACATAGCAAAAGCAGAGAGATCTCCATCTTCCCGGACTGAACAGCCGTGTAGAGGAACAAATGCCCATGCTTGGGACATAGTCTCTTTTAAGGCTTCTTATTGAGAATGTTACAATGAGCAAAAGCTTTGGCTGTTGCATACTGCTTTATACTGGGTGGAATGCAAAGCTTCCAGGATATTCAGCAGAGAGCATTAAGAAATCAAAGCAGAATTCCTGCAGCATCTCGAGTTATTTACAAGCAAAGCTCTAAAAAGTATTAGTTTTTTGGGCAATTCATTAAAAGTTTTTGATTTTTTTTTTTAAAAAATAGAAAATTATTATTTCAGCTTGGCACTGGCTACTGTAAACTAGTGTACCCACTTCAAGCCACCCTAGTGTAATTCTTAAGCGGTAAATGCCTTGAGAAATATAAGCATATCAAGGTAGGGTTACTTCTGGTCTCAGCTGAACAAGTGCATATCCAGTCACGTTGTGCAAACCAGGAAGATTTGGTTGGGACAGCTCAGTCGGTAGAGCACATGAGGCTCTGAATCTCAGGGTCGTGGGTGAAAGATTCTTGCATTGCAAGGGGGTGGACTAGATGACCCTTGTGGTCCCTTCTAACTCTAGAATGATATGATTCTATTAAATTGCCAAGCCATAAACCTGAAGATACATCACTGAAATCAACAGATGTTTTTAGACTAAAAGTGCTAAAATAGAATCACACTGTGACACTGGAAGGAAAAGAATCTGATCCATTTTCTTTTCAGCTTTAATTTTTCTACATTTAGCTAGGTCAGCCATAGTCAAACAATATTATTCCTGCTTTCTATTCTACATAAATTCCATGGAACACAACAGTCCCACTACAATGAAAATGTTTCAAACAACATTTGCAACATGCTTATGTCTTACTGTAAAAATGTCTTCATCCACCATATTGCTTAAATAATAAATATGAAGTGCCTTCATGTCTGAAACTGTTGAATTAGCATTAGACCCCCCCACACACACACACACCTAACTTCAAAGAGTGGATGCAGTGAGCACTGTGTGAAAGGTAGTAATATTTTTGTAAAAATTCTGCCAGCCACAAATTTCATTTTTTTAAATTTCATTTTCTCAACCTTGTGAGTGCAAAAATATTGTTATGACTGTCCTCAAAAGTTCAGGTACTAGGCGGACTGACTGAGGGTATGCTCCCTTGTCAAGGAGACTTCTGGAGTGCCATAAGACATGTTCTTGTTGTACCACAAACTCAAAAGAAATCCATGCAGCCATCCTAAACTTATTTACATAGAAATAAGTCCTGTTTAATTCAATGGGAATTGCTTCCAGTTAAATGTGCATAGGGCTTAAATTTGACTAAAGGCTTTAGGGTAAAAAAATGATAGTATTACTACTTCTACTACTACTACTATTATTACAGAATACATGTCTGGAAGACAGAGAAAGAGCATGAATCTAAACCCATGAGATTCAAGATGTTTTCATTGGATCCTGCATTTTAAAAATAGGTGAATTTTCCTAAGGACAATCCTCAGCGGTAACATCACCATCGACAACAACAAAATGAGTCTACGAGAGGTAATACTATGATTGATGGAAACATGTCCAGCAACGGTTTCCGCTGGTGGGAAGCAACCTAAGGGGCCAAAATGTAACAAACTCGCCCAACTTTCCTGAAGGAATCAGGCCCAAGCGCAGTGTGCTTCTCCAACCCATCAAGAGACCCAACAGCGAGAGTCCTTCTGTGCATAACCAGCACCCTGTCCTGCCATGGCATACACTCCTGATTCATTCCAGAGTGAAATCATTTACCCGACTCACTCCCGGGGCTCCAGCAGTGACATCAGCACTGCCAATCGCCTCCTGCTGAGCAGGCAGAACCGGCTCCTGAATGGGAACCTTCGGGACTATCGCACCTCGTCCCCCATGGGAAGAGTTATCCTCATCAATACACCCCTTGAAGGTACCGTTGGGGATGAAGGTGGGAGGTGGTAGTGTGCAAGGGACGTGATTTCTACCTACATAGCCAAGCCAGATCCTGGCTGGATGGAGAGAGTTGGTATCATCCTTTTGCAAAGGAGTAGAGCCATAGCCAAATGGTGCTGTTTGTTCCTTTCCTTGCAAGATCAGTTGCAGATTTATGAGGAAGTTGCTGTGACCCAAGAGAGCCAATTAGCACGCACACCTCATTGCCCTGCAATTTTATATACATTCCAGTATTAGTAAATAAGCCAATTATGTGATTAGGAAGTATCACAGTAATTAGAAACATGCATTTGTAATATGCATAATTCCAGGAAGTAAATGTTACCTCATGTTATATAGGATGGGTTGTTTTCGGCAATTATTTGGTGCAAAGAAATGAGGTGTTAGGGGCAGAGATAAGAGGACATGGAGCAATGGCAGACCTTGGGGTCTCAAAATTCAGCACCCCATACCTCTTGCCTTCCATACTACATTATAGTTGCAGTGGCCACTATGGCACACCAAGGCTCCGCACCCAGTGCAACTGAACCAGCCATGCTCCCCTAAATTAGCCTCTACATTGAGGGAGAGAGATAAAATTGATTCAGGCAGCTTCCCACAATGCTGAGCCTCGGCAAAACGGGACTTTCTACTATGCTGCCACTTTCTGATTGAGGACCAAAGAAGACACGGTATGAGAAGTCCATGAGCAGAACTGTGGATCCTTTTTAAACAGGGTGCATTTTAAACAGGCTCGAGCAGAGAGGGTGAGATACAGCTGGGTATACCTGTTCCAGGCCTCAGAGGGCTAAGCCAGCCAAATGAGGAGTGCCACCAGGCCTGCCAGACTTACACTGTTCAGGGTCTATAACTTTATTCTAACAAGACTCCTCCATCAGGCCTCAGACAAGCTCTGCATGGGCCTGATTTTAGTTGTGAATTGCAACCATAGGGATCATAGGGTGAGAAAGAGCTAATTTGGATCAGGGCCATGATGGAGATAGAGCTTTCTCTAGGGCTGCCCTCCCCCATTCTTCTATTTGCCCCAGGTAGCAAAACATATAGGTGTCATATAGAACATTTTACAGGCTCCTTGATATATAGAGGTCAAAATCTAGAGATTTAGAGGAGAAAAGGCTCCTGCCATCCCAACCCCAACCCCCTCCAATAGACTGATCTGTCTCCTCATTTGACCTTGCCCTGAACAAAGCCACTCCCACGACTCCTATTAACATGTTGCAGTCATTTTATTACAGTCAATAGCCAGTGTCAAGATAAAAACACCAATTACAAAATTGAAAAGCTGAGAGCATAATAAAATAGTATAAAATCACATCCACATAAAAAAGCAGTTCTAGTTGGGACTCTTCTGGAGCTGGCCATGTTCCCAGGGTGTGAAGGCATTTACAATATTGCTGCCAGATAGGAGAAGAGGAGGGGGAGATGCTTGTTGCAGTTCTAGGTTTGTGTTGTGTGTATTGTAATCATTTATATTAGACAGGACATCCATGTGTGCATTGACAGAGGAGATACACTTTGACAAACGCTCCCATGTCTCCCTAGGAAGTAAACTGTCAGGGATTTCATGGCATGCCCTCCAGCCTGCCCAGATGTCATTTCTGAGTCTGGTGGACCCACAATGATGGGGAAGAGAGGCTAAAATGCAGAGTGTAGGGAGGTGTGGCATATTTCTCTTGCAATTCTTTCTACTATCACTTTCCCAGTGTTAGGGTAGAGGATCATGAGTAGCTCCTTTTGCTGGTCATCCCAGCGCAGTGAGTGTCCTTAGTGGTGTCATTTCATAATTATATCATGCTGTATCCCCATGACAGCTAACAGTGATGAGAGTGATGCCATCAATGCCATTACGGTGGAAAAAAGCACAGATGGGAAGCTGGGCTTCAGTGTGCGCGGAGGCTCGGAGCATGGCCTGGGTATCTTCGTCAGCAAGGTGGAGGAGGGCAGCAGTGCAGGTAAGCAAAATCTCTCCAATCCTCCCAGCCTTAAAAAGAGACAACAAGCTGCTCGGATGTTCTATCCATAAACTCAGAACTTCATTCTAGTCCCTGCAACATTGGCAGAATCACCTAGACTTAAATCTTTGCCAGCAAGTGGTCTTCCAGTGCTGACCAATTCTTCTCCAGGACCTAACCCATGTCTGGAGGTTGCAGCAAAACCCAAGCAAAGTAATTTATTTGAGACAATGTTTATGTGTCACGTTGCTAAGTAGTTTTGGAAGCACATCAGTATAGAATTCCATGACATCGCAAAATGTCAGATTTTCCGAGAGCCATGCATACAGGTCTTTAGAGCTCCAGTGAAGAATAAGTCTTTTAAACAGAGAGAAAATATGCTATCAAGGCTATTATTATTATTTATTACATTTTTAGCCCACCTTTCCCCCAAGGAACTCAATGTGGTATACATGGTCCTCTCCCTCCTCTGAGGCAAAAGGGCCAAAGAAGAAAATTATAAAGTAAAAGCCTGCTGTTGTTATATAAATAAACTGGGAATATAAAGGAAGGGGATAAGAGAGAAAAGCTTTTACAGGAGGAAGAAGCAAATGCCTAAGGACCAAGGAGGAGAGATGAAAGAAACTTGTAGTTGTGGGAGAGGGGCAGAAATTAGGTAGAAGTTGAGTGTGAAAGGAGAGTGGGAGAAGAAATTACAGAAGATGGGTAAAAATACTTTTAGGGTCATGTGGGAATGGGGAGGGGAAAATATTTTTAAAAGATTTTTCCACTTGGAGCCCCTGAATCAGCAAATCCTGCCTGAAATGAGGAGGCCCTCACAATATCTCCAAAGCAAATTATGTACTTAGCCTGAGGAAAACTGACCCATTGAACTCCTTGCCACAAGAACAATGCTGTGGCAGAGTTTAACCATTTCCAAAGATGGATTAGATATCAGTGGGAAACGATGTCAGTAAATGCCAGCTGTTTTTTCCAAACTCTGCTTCCTGAACCACCATTTTGTGACTGAGGTAGACCTCAGTAGTTTTCAGCTGTTTCAACTGGGAGTAGAAAGTTTTAGAAACCCTGCCTTACTCTAAAATGTGTGCGCTATATACTTTTATATTTTGTCATTTTAGTAATACTGTAAAAAAAAAAATTAAGAAAACCAGGAAAGAGAAACCCTCTCTAATCCTTAGCCCAAGTTGAGTTACCTGTATTTAATACCAACAGAACAGGCTGGGCTGTGTGTTGGAGATAAAATCACAGAGGTGAATAGTGTGAGCTTGGAGAACATTACAATGGGAAGCGCAGTCAAAGTCCTGACGGGGAACAACCGGCTGCGGATGGTCGTGAGACGCATGGGCAAAGTGCCAGGGATAAAGTTCTCCAAAGAAAAGACCACATGGTAAGCGGAACTGCCTGCTATGGTGACACCCTATTGTCAGCAGGCCCTTGGGTAACCAAAAATCACAATGTGTTGTTTGTAAGGGCCGAGGCAAGTGTGCTGGGCTCAGCGGAGCAGAGAAGGTGCGATCGGGTTTCGTGAGAAGCAAGGAGATGCTATCGGGATGAACTCTGACCAGGGCGTAGGAGAGGGACGGGTCAAGGTGACCTGGGGTTACTGGGCTAAATGCTCCCCTCTGACTTAGGGCACTTCCAGACTACTGCTGTTTCCAGGTGGGGTTCAATCACATACAGTTGCACTGCTTGGGTTGTGTTTACACAATACCTTTTAAAGCACATTCAAAGCACGCCACCACCTTCACCAAAGAATCCTGGGAACTGTGGCCTACCCTCACAGAGCTAGCATTCCCAGCACCCTTAGCAAACTACAGCTCTCAGAATTCTTGCAGGGAGGGCAAGGTGCTCTGAATGTGTTTTAAAGGTGTGTTGCGTAGCCAGCTGTAGTTGACTAGGATGTCATGCAATGATCCCTCAAAACAGGGTTGCCATATTTTAAAAGTATAATTCATGACATCCGCAAACTTTTTTTTTTAGGAAGCCCCCAAAATTGTAGAGCTTTTTAAGGAAACCACCAAACTAATTTGGGGGGAAATAGTGATTTTAAGCTTTTGGAGCTGTTTCCACTGCTTTTTCCATCACATTGCCATACATCTGGGTTTTGCCTGACATTTTGCCGATTCGGTAAAATCCCCCCCCCCCCCCGGACGCCTTTTTTACACCTGAAAACCAGGACGTGTCAGGAATTTTCCTCACATATGGCAAGCTTACCTCAAAAGATCAGAGTTTTTGTATTAAGGAAAGTAACAGGGAAATGCACTGAAAATGTAGGCAAATTGGGATGAATAAAAAGGCCATTAAAACACATGGGGAAATGAGGCTGGACATGGGCTTTGTGCATAATATGTAGATAGGAAATGAATAGTGATGAGCAGAGGGCTGGGAAATCATCTGCTAATGTGAAAGAGGAAAACAGAAGAGAATCAAGGGGGTATGCATGGGACTCTGTAAGCAGCAGGGCTAGATTAAAGCCTTTAGAGCCCCTAAGCACTGAAAAGATTTTGGTGCCCCTTATGCAATTCAAAATCAAACAATGCTAAACTGTAAAACGGCATGTTATTTCTGGAAATGACACAAGACATGTTGAAATTAAAATAGCTTCTTTCTAAGTTTTCTGATTGCAAAACTCTGGATAAATTCATCAAAACTGACTTGATGAAGCACATTCGCTTCCATAAGCAGTAGGGAAAGGCAATCAATACCTATTTTCCTCTCTCTTTTATATTCATTTCAGATGAGGAAAAAGCATTATTCACAGCATTCATAACCCGTACAGTTGGTAGTACATATTGTATTCCGTCTTTCATTACTGTGAAAGATCCACGACTGAATTTCATGTTTTCTGTTTCATTAAACTTTGTGACATATAACAGTAGAACTGCTGTAGTTGCCCACAAAAGATTCACGTTTAAGTCCTGAGGGTATGAGTCAACTAGTTTTTGGGAATCTTGTAAATATAGTACATCAGATAAGTCTGTATTATTTAGAAAATTTAATCCACTTGATACTTCTTCACATACATTTCACTTCTCTTCATATTAGCTGTATTATATTAGCTGTATTAGGTGTATCAGTTATATCACAGTAAGTAGATACGTGAAATTTGTCTCTAAGATTCCGATGCTGTTTCTGATGCGCTGGTGCATTTGCTTGTTTTTTCCTGATTTGCTTGCAGGACTGGGCTACTTTGTAGTTAATTTCAGGCAAGGTATCTTCTAATATGCCCTCAGATCTTTTGAAATCATTCCTCAAAGTGTGCAACTGGTCTGCTAATGATTGACAGGTCTGCACAGGTTTTCAAATCCTTCTTAGTGGTAGCCCCTTTGATTTTGGAAATGTTTTCCCAGGAAGGTTTGGCTGGTGCCAAGGTTTTGTGCAAGCTTTGGCACACTCTTCTAATCTGGTTTATGGGCGGGGAGAGGGGGAGCTTTCTGACTGCTTTTGTTTTAGGTTATGCTCGTTGGTGATTATCATATTATTGCGCCACAAACTAGGCCCAAAATACAAGACCTGTGCTTCTTCACACTCCCTCCATTATAGTCGCTTTTAACCATTTGTCCTTGTTTCTATCATTTTAAGTTATGTATGATATAACCACCTTTTAACTACTAGCTTATATTCCTTACCTGTTTTAAGTCTTATGTGTTCAGTTTATCCATATGTTTTATCTTATGCTGGTCTGTAGGTCCCGTTGCAATTCTAAAAGAATGAGGGAGGTGTTCATGTTGAGTTCTTGCACCTATTTTTCTAGAAAAATAGCACTGGATATAAGTTTCCTAAAATACAATACATCATCCCCAAATCCAGCATGGAGAGGTTCTCTTCTGAAACTAGAAATGACCAGCTCAAGCCCTGTTAAAAGCATGTTCTGGAGACATGTTTTGGTGTCTTGGGTGTGAGCCCTAATAAGCCCTGATCCAAATAAAGTTTTGTTTCAGAGGTGGCCATATGCTAGTATGGCTGGAGCCATCACACATTGCTTTCATTCTCTTTCTGTCTCACACATGGACACATTAATTCTCATTCTCTCTCTCTCTCTCTCTCTCTCTCTCTCTCTCTCTCTCCCTTAGCCCCACTCCCCCACATGGCAATTATCCCTAAGAGGGGAAAGCTCCCATTTGCATCCATGGAAGCTTTCCTCTAAGCCTAATTACCAAATGGGGAGAGCCATTTTTCTCAGGGTGATAGCTGGGGTAGGTGGAAGAAGAGTGAACCCTCCCTGTGTACAAAAAATAAATAAATCATCCTGTTCCTTGGGTCTATTCCTAAGTCTCAGTTACGGTTGTTCAACATCCAGATTGCAATTCTGGTTACGTTCTGCCCGCCACCTATGGGCTTATTGATTTTCCAAGTTCCATTCAAAAATATTTCAGCTGTTCATGGGGAAAGGCCTGTGT
The DNA here is from genome assembly GCF_951804945.1 of Podarcis cretensis. NCBI lineage: Eukaryota > Metazoa > Chordata > Lepidosauria > Squamata > Lacertidae > Podarcis > Podarcis cretensis. The sequence goes on along the minus strand of NC_137174.1, from coordinate 57,872,106 downwards.
AGAACTCCCAGAGTCCAGAATACTGGGTGAATTCTTTATCTCGCAACAGGGTTGATGTGGTGAACAAGCGCCTGATTGTGGAGAGGAGTGGCTCAACTCCATCAGACACGAGCTCTGAGATTGGGAGGCGGAGGATCATTCACCTGTATACCACCTCTGATGACTACTGCTTGGGTTTCAACATCCGTGGGGGGAAAGAGTATGGCCTTGGTATCTACGTCTCCAAGTAAGTCTTGAGGCTTGTCCACACTTCCACTTGAAAGCATGAGTCTGAGCAGTTTTCTGCTCACCCCACTCAGTTCTCAGGGAAAACCCACTCTTTAGTGCTCAGTCAGAGCAAACATCAACCCAGAGAAAAATCCTGAATTGCCTTTGTTCTGATTGAGCACTAAAGAGCTGTTTCACAGTGGAGCTTGCCACTTTTAACTGTTTTGGAATCTTGGTACCACCTTGGCTGAGTACCCACCATATATTTAAAGCACATTGCTTCCCCCAAAAGAATCCTGAGAACTGTAATTTATTCCTAACTGAGCTACAACTCCCAGTACCCTGAACAATCTACAATGTCCAGGATTCTTTGGAAGAAGACATGTGCTTTAAATGTATGGTTTGTATGCAGCCTAAGATTAGGTTTACTATCCCTGCATAATACTTAATAGAAACCATTTCTATTAAGAAGCTCCAGCCATAATGATACGATATAATTCTTTGTAGAAATACAGTAGTACATTGTAGAACTTGTTTTGGTTGCTATCCTTGCTCACTCTGCAAGCAGCAGAATAAACTACCAGAGCTAGCTTGAACCTCAATTATGCACGTTTACTTGGGTGTAAATCTTATTGAACTTAATGGATCTGTTTAATAGGTGCTCTTTAACAGCCTTGATCCACATTTTAAATGTAAAATTGGGTTAGGTATATCATGAGAAAAAGGTAGATTTCCCCCCACTCTTTTGGTACAGGGCTGTGAGTGTAATGGTTATTCAATCTTATTTGAATTTGATACCAAATATAGATCCTTCTTTCAGGTTAATTAATCTAGAGTAAAATGGCCATATCTTATGTCTGTAGTATTATCTTGTGTCTATGTAGCATTTGTATGCGACTGTAGCAGCCCTCTTGCCTCTTGTATTTAGACTTTTTCAATCAAGTTTGTTCAGTCCCAAATGCATGCAGCCTCAGTGAAGCCACAGCTGATGTCACCTTCTGTAGCATGACCACATCATTAGATTTGATCCATGGCTTTCTATGATCTGGGGACAAATAATCTTCAGCTCTGAATACATTTACGGGGCCTATGCCAATCTTCCACAATTAGTTTAAAAGCTGGGTCATTTCAATAATTTACTGAGCCATTGGTGAATTTATTAGAAGGAGTCACTCACATCCTGGCTGTTACCTCCAATCTAATCCCCGGATTTGAAAATCTTTCCCCGGACAAATTCCATCCCCAGAATGTCCCCAGATTTGCAAATTTGTCCCCAGGAAACGTGGCAGCCTCAGCAGCCCGGAGCCAGCCTGTTAGCAGGCAGGTGGCCGTTGCACAGGAGCAGCGCAAGGCGCGCGGTTTCTCTGCCGGGCAAGGTGCAAAGCCCTTCTTTCGCACCCTGTGAAACCTAAATGTGCAGACTTTAAAAAAAAAAACTGGGCAATGGTGCATCGCACACCCATGACTCCTCCGATCTCCGGCCCCCTTCCCCTTTTGTTTTGACAGATCCGGGGAGGCTGGGGAACCACGGGTGGGCAGCCATTGCCCAGTTTTTTAAAAACTCTGCGCATTTATGTTTCTCAGGGTGAGAAAGAAGGGCTTTGCACCTTTATACAATATGCATGTGTGCTTGGGCCCAGGGTCTTTTGCCTCACCATCCCCACTACTGACTCCCTGTTGCTACTCAGCTCCCCCCCCCCAAAAAAAAAGTGTCCCCGGATTCATTGAAAAAAATCTGGTAACCATAATCTAAAGAGAAGGTAAAAAAGGCTCTTCTGTTTTCAGAGTCCATTCTTAACACCTCATTCTCCTTTGAGAGCCATGAGGGAAAGTGCCTTAAAGGGACATGCCTTTCAGTTGTGCTAGGAGGAACCAGAGTTGTTACCACCCTTATTGTCATAGAATCCCGGGACTGGAGAGCTGGAAAGACCCAAAGGGTCATTAGGCCCAACCGTCTGACAGCTTCCCCTCTCTGTTGGCCAAGAACACATTCTAGTTCCCCTTGTCCTGTTCACTTGACTTGGAATGCCTTGTATACCTGCCCAAAGCCTCACTGTTCCCATTCAAGAATAATCATCCTAATGTCGTATCGTTCCCAGAGTGGATCCCGGCGGGCTTGCTGAGCTTCATGGGGTCAAGGTCGGCGACCAAGTCCTTGCAGCCAACGGAGTCAAGTTTGACGACATCAGCCATAGCAAGGCAGTGGAAGTGCTAAAGGGGCAGACCCACATCATGCTGACCATCAAGGTGAGGCCTGTGCCTTGGCAAGTGCTGGGCCAAGATTGGGATAGGAAGGGGTGCTACTCTATGGGAGGATGACCCAGTGGTCCCATTACTGTGGGAGGTTAGGGCCATGAGACGAGGCACCAAGATCCTGATTGCTGGATGCTGTCAGAGTTCTCACCAGCTCCCATAGTCAGCTTCCTACAGGTGTAATCTCTTTCTCTACCTAGCCAGACATAGGATACATCCTTTCTATGGCTCAGCAGAGAGCGTGGCACCCTGGCCTAGGAAAATGGCACTTTATAAATAAGCAGGCTACAAAGGGCCAGGGAGCAAAGACTACTATTTTGATAAAGGGCTGATCCACACTTTTGCTTGACCCTTATTTTTGATCATATCGTGTACCCATTAATTCCCCAGGGTTTGAGAGCTTTTCTCGTTGTTCTGCAGCTGTCCCTAGCAAAAATCTGATCTTACCCACTGAACTGAAGCTCAGTTAAGCAAAATCTCTCTTTGGATTTTCCACACATCTAATGAGATCTGATTCAATGGGTGAGATTTTTACAAGACATGGCTACAAAACAAAGAAGAAAGCTCTTGAATCAGGGTGAATTAACTGGTATAAAATACAATCAAAATACCGGTCAAGTGGAAAGAAAGTAAAAAATACGGGTGAAGCGAAAGTGTTGATGAGCCCTTAGGAAGTGGTAGCTGCTAGAGGTGGAAAGCAGAAGCCCTCCATTTCTGCTAAAAGTGTCCCGAAAAAGAGACCATGCCCTCTAAGAAGTTGCTTGCCAAAGCAGCAGCACTGAATTCTCTTTCTTGCTGCCTTCTGTGACGCCCAGCAACTCCCTCCCCAAGACGCTGTGGGACCCAGACTCTTGAGACTTAGCAGATTCAGTTTCAGCTGGGAAGGGACCTGGCAGTGGGGGATGCATTATTTATCAAAGTGTCTCTCCGCCTGGGATCGGGTTAGCCTCTGAAGACACCGCTCAGTGCTGGGCAGGCAGCAAATGATCCCATGACGTGTTGTGTCTCTCTTCTGTGCTTTCCATCTAGGAGACGGGGAGGTTCCCTGCATACAAGGAAATGGTGGCTGAGTATTGCTGGCTCAACAGATGTAAGACACAAATGCACATTTTTTGTCTACATTAATATGCTGGATGTTGCTTTGCTAAGGATGAGTAAGGAGTGCCAGGGCATCCTGCAAGCAAATTGCTTTCCCTCCTTGCATTTCAGAAAACAACCCTCCTTCCTCCCTCACCCTCGTGTTTGGGCTGTTTGCAAAGAATGCAGTGTCATCAAAAGACAAAACATGCAGAAAGAATAGCCCAGGAGTGGGTGCTGTGTTGCACAGACCATTGTTGATGGAGCTCAAATTCTCTCCTCCCAGTTGGCATTTTCACCCTTAAGGACATGCTTGTAAAAGCATAGATCTATGAGTCTGTTGCACGAAGAAAGAAAACAGCAGTTCAGAGGAGTATAGGAAGCTGCCTAATAGTGAGTCAGGACTTTGGTACAGTGGTACCTTGGTTCTCAAACTTGATCCATTCCAGAAGTCCGTTCCAAAACTAAAGCGTTCCAAAACCAAGGTGTGCTTTCCCATAAAGTAATGCAAAATGGATTAATCCATTCCAGACTTTTAAAAACAACTCCTAAAACAGCAGTTTAACATGAATTTTACTGTCTAATGAGACCACTGATCCATAAAATGAAAGCAATAAACAATGTACTGCAGTCACACAATCGATCAATCAGTAGCTGAACTGGGTTCCACACAGTCACAAAAACAAAAAAGAGCCACAAAAACAAAAACGCAAAATAAATAGCAAAAATAGACAGACCTCAGCGTAACACTCCAAACGGAAGTGTGGCACTCCAAACCGAAGCGTAACACTCAGGACAGAGCATGTTTCGCTTCCGAAAACAGTTCACAAACCAGAACACTTACTTCTGGGTTTGCAGTGTTTGGGCTCCAAGTTGTTTGAGTACCAAGGCATTTGAGAACCAAGGTACCACTGTACATCTAACTCAGTATCAGGTGGGTATCCATGGCACACTCATAATCTCATTCCACACAGCAATAATAATAGCAGTGCTTGAACTATCTGGCACAACAATTGGGATTGTTGTTTTTCCCCAGATACAAAGTTGTAGCACATTCCTTGCTGTGGAAATGCAATATTCCCACAACAAAAGCAATGTAAGTCATTTGGCCTGTGTGCAATAATGGGTAGCTTCTGTGCATTTATTGTACTAACATGGATTGTCAAAACAGGAAAGACTCCTATAATGCTCATTTCTCTTTCTCTCTCTCTCTCTCTCTCTCTCTCTCTCTCTCTCTCTCTCTCTCTCCACACAGTGACCAATGGCCAGTTGCAGGAGCTGTCCCAGACCTCGGAATCCAGCTCCTCTGCATCATCCTACTCCTCAGGGACCCCCTTCAGCTCCATGAATGGCCTGTTCATGGCCCCGATCCCCAGCTCAGCAGCACAAAGTTGCATGGTAGATGTTGGCATCTCTGCTGAACTGCCAGTCCAGAGACACACCTTGGAGAGAGCAGAGACCGCCATGCAGACTGATCCGCTGTCGGACGGTGCCTCCTATTCGGGGAGTCTGGTGATGGAGACCCGACGGGTTGTGGAGCCCATGAAGATCCTGAAAGACACCGCCATCCGTACCGAGAGCCTCAAAGAGTCCTTCCGCTTGAAGAAGCACCGGCCCTTTGCCAGCAGAGAGACAACAGACCCCTCCCCTAAAACTGCCCTCCTTCTGGCACTCAGCCGTCCACGACAGCCCATCAAGAGATCGCAGAGCTATCTGACCATTTATGGTAGGTGCCATGGGACCATTATTCTTACCATGGTTCATGGAAACTGCAACAGGATTCTAGGTACTCCTTCCAGTTGCCCTCCCCATGTCCCGTTTCCCCCCAGGGAGCATTCCATGCACAATGAGCATGCTCAGTCTTTATTGAGCCGCTGGGGTGATAGGGGTACCTTTCTGTTTTGACTACATAAATACTGAGAGAATTGAGATTGCTGCTGCTGTTATCATCATTATCATTATAGCAATATTAGCAATAATGTAGTGTAAATCAGGAGGGTTGCAGTTTTGGAAAGCTTACATTTCCCTCCCTGTTTCATTCTACATTAATGCAACATTATTTTGATGTCAAATATTAAATGTGGACCCAGGAAATAATTTCATGGAGGAAGAAGGAGAGAGGGATAAAGCAAAGAGAAGAGGATTGGCCAAATTCATGGAAGATAAGTCTATCAGTGGCTACTAGCCATGGTTGTGTTCTACCTCCACTGTCAGAGACATTACACCTCTGAATATCAGCTGCTGGGAATCGCAGGTGGGCAGAGTGCTGTTGTGCTCCTGTCCAGCTTGCAGCCTATCCACAGGGATTTGATTGACCACTTCTCTACTAGGGAGTTCTGAAAATGTACCTTATTGCTAAACAGTCCTGGTCCTTAATATGTAGGCAGAGAGGAGAAAATCCCATGGCACATCTGAAAGACACTGGTCTGTGCATTTTGTTCCATCATGCAGAAGGTTTCTGGCCCCCATTTAACAGGCAGAGTCAGAAAGTTATATAATCAGATACCTTTTCTTCTCCTTCTTAAAATGGTACCCACAATACACTGTCAATGGGGCTGGAGTGGGGAAGGATCAGATTTTGGGTTATCCCACGGTTGTGATCTTCAGGTATGACTTTTGGATTCTTGCCCCAGAGGAGAAACGCCAGAGGAAGAAAGAGAAGCCAGTCTCCCCGGAGAAGAAGGCCACGCTCCAGCGCTCCAAAACCCTCATGAACCTGTTCTTTAAAAGCACCCGGACAGGGAAGCCAAGCTCGGCAGCTGGGTCACCAGAGACACAGAGGCGGTCCAAATCGCCAGCGCGGTCTGATGGCGAGAAAGGTAACAAAAAGATGTCCTGTTTTTAGCATCCTCCAGAGAACACAGTACTCTGGTCCTGCTTGATTGTAAACTTGTGCATGGCAGCAAGATCCACTGAGATTTTTGGTGGGGAGAAGAGAACCTTTAACTACAAGGCTTTCCCCCTTTATTGGGCAGGGACAGAAGCAGGAAGAATAATAGATTGTCAAGTGTGTGAGCATTTCCCCTCACAGAGTTAAAATTCCCAGTGACCCTTAACAAACTACAATACTCAGAAAGGGCAAGAGTGTGTTTTGAATGTGCTTTAAAGCTTATAGTGTGTACACAGCCTGAATGTGATTGCCAGCCAGCAGGCAGCGGAACCAATCACCATTCCTATTTATATCAACAGCTGAGCTGGAGAATTTCTGTTCCTTTCTTGGCTGTCCATTTCTCTCCGCAAACCATGACCAAAAGAGAAGGCCCCAGAATCTGGCCTAGCCAAGATTAGGGGCCCATTTTACCAGGTGGACATAGACTGGGTTGTTGGTTCATTTAGTAGAGCACTGAGAAACAGCATCTTCCATTCTGTGCTAAGGGCTTTTCCATTTGGCCTTTCATCCTTTCTACTGGTTGGGAGGTTCTTGCCCCAAGCAACAAGGGAAGTGCATTTGCTAAATGCTGATGCTTTGATGTGAAGTCTGTCTACAGGCAGGAAGGTAGCCAGAGTCCGTCTGTCAGGGAACTGCCATCGGAAGGACAGGTGGTGAGAAGGCTTCAGGAGAATAGGAGAGCCTCTTCTTCAGCAGAAGAGGGAACCAGTAGGGGGAGTGCGGGAGCTCCAAAGGAAAGGGAGTCGGAGGGGAGGCTCTGGGATACTTCCAGTGAGAACAGCGAGGAGGTATCAGAACAGCCTTTAAGGACCCCCACCCCTCGCCGGAAACTGTCACGCAGGGAATCCAGGAGGCGCATGTCTGTGAAACAGCTTTTATGTTGGAAACGTTTCCGCAAACGCCCACTGTCAGATTCTACCAGCGACTGACGGAGCCATGCTGAAGGGCTCCGCTCAAGGCAGGGTTTCACTACACTGAGTGAGCTCTGAGGGATCCAGTTTCAACGCACAAGCAGCTCATTATCCCACCACAGCAATCTGACAGTCCCTGAAAGCAGCTTGTGCAAAGAGAGGCATCATGAGCAACCCAGCCGGAGCCGGAGATGGGGGAGCAGCTGCAGCCGGTCCTAGCCTGGAAGAAAGGTACAGGATGTTGGAGGTACAGTTAGCTCTGCAAACGGCGAGGCTGGAGGAGAGGAGGGCCCATGATGCAGAAAAGGGGAAAGCCGCCCAGCTCTCGAGGAAAGTGCCAGGACTGGTGCAGAAGTTTGGGGGTGATCCCAGGAATTATCAAGCCTTCAGGACAGAGATGCAATATGCCCTCAATCTGCAGTTTGATGATTTTCCTGATGAGGATTCGAGGGTTGCTTTTGTGATTGGGCATCTCGAAGGCGGGGCCAGAGATTGGGTGAGGCCACTAATGGCAGCCAATAATGAAGCCCTAAGGGACACAAGGAAGTTTTTTCGCGCCATGGATCTGATGTTTTCCAGCGAGATTGAGCAGGGAGTGGCGCGCAGGCAGTTAATGGCGTGTAAACAAGGGAACCGATCTGTCCGTGAGTACTGGACTGAGTTCACCATGTTGATCCATAAATTAGGATGGGATTTGTCAGCGGAACCGATACAAATGCTGTTCGAAGAAGGACTATCTTCGGCAGTGAAAGACGAACTTTCCCGGGGGCCCAGGGCGGAGTCTATGGACCATCTGACTAAATCAGCGCTGGCCATAGGGTCACGCCAGGAGGCCAGAGCCTTGGAGAAGCGGGAAGGGAAAGGGGAGCGTTGGAGGGATTTCCGCATTCCAGAGATGCCAGAGCAGCCCTCTCTGCCAGCAGAGCCGATGGAAATCGGAACAGCGCGCACGCGCGCGCAATTTCAAACCCCAGTGAAGGGCGGAAGAAGGAGGGAAAAGGCGCCAAGAAATGTTTTCTCTGCCAACAGCCAGGTCATTTTGCCAGAGTTTGTCCGCAAAGAAAGGAATGGCAAGGAATGGCGGGGGCTGTTGGGGAGGAGGGGGAAGGAGCTAAGGAGCAAGTAAAAGCCAACGCCTGGCTGCCACCGACGGGGCACAGCAGCCAGGCCAAGGAACAGTAAATGTGCCCACGCCAGAACCCCCAAGACCAGCTCTTGTAATAGAGGTATTGCTGGAGCTGGCAAACGGACACCCACTAAAAGTGAAGGCGCTATTAGACTCAGGCAGCTCCTGCAACTTTATGAGTAAGGAGTTTGCAGCCGCCCATCAGATACAAACCATTCCTTTAAAAAATCCCCTGCAGGTGACCACGATTGATGGGAGGGCGCTGTTGGGGGGAGAAGTAGACCAGCAGACTGTCCCCATGACAATGAGGGTGGCAAGACACACGGAACGGATAGCGTTTAATATAGCCACGTTGGGAGGAGCGCCCATCATTTTGGGGATGAGCTGGCTAGCGCTGCATGATCCGCTTGTGGGATGGCATCAGAGAGTGGTTTCCTTTGGGTCAGCACATTGTATGGGACACTGCACAGAAAAAGGGGGCCAAGTAGGCACTCAGGCCACGTTAGCAAAGATAGAAGCAATGGAACAAGGCAGGGTACCACGACAATATGCAGATTTTGCCGACGTCTTCAGCGAAAGGGAAGCAGATAAACTACCCCCGCACAGACCCTTTGACTGCCAAATCAACTTACTTCCAGGAGCGCAATTGCCAGTGGGCAAGGTGTATGCAATGTCTGACAGAGAAATGCAGGAGCTAAGGGAGTTTATTGACAAAAACCTCAAGCGTGGGTTCATCAGGGAGTCACGAGCGGTGGGGGGTAGCCCAGTGTTCTTTGTAGACAAAAAAAACTCGGACAAACCGAGATTAATTGTGGATTTCAGGGCCCTAAACGCAGTGTCCGAACCCGTGACCTTCCCTATGCCCAGAATCGATGACATTCTGACCCGGGTGAGAAAAGGGAAGATTTTTACCAAGCTGGACCTGAGGGGGGCGTATAACCTGATACGTATGAGAAAGGGAGATGAGTGGAAAACCACTATGTTCACCCCCTTGGGGGCATTTGAGTACTGCGTTATGCCTTTCGGCCTCCAGGCGGGTTCCGCAGTATTTCAATCATTCATGAATCACGTACTAGGACCATTGCTGTACAAGAACTGCGCTGCGTTCTTGGACGATGTGCTGGTGTACTCAGAGGATGAAGAGCAGCATGTGCGAGATGTAAGAGAAGTACTGAGCAAACTGCAAGAAAACCAGCTGTGGGTGAAACTGGAGAAGTGTCGGACAAGGGGCTGGCCATGGATCCTAGCAAGGTGCAAGCAGTGCTGGAATGGAGGCCACCGAAGACTAAGAAAGATGTGCAGAGGTTTTTGGGGTTCGGAAACTTCTATCGGAAGTTCATCAAGAACTTCGCCCATTTAACAGCCCCCATCACGGATTGTCTCAGCAGCAAGAAGAAATTTGTCTGGACGGAAGAAGCGCAGCGAGCTTTCGAAAGTTTAAAGAGGGCGTTTGCTTCGGAAGAACAACTCTTACACGTGGATCTGCAGCAGCCGATGAGGGTGGAAACCGACGCGTCTGACAGAGCGGTGGGCGCCGTGCTTCTGCAGCCAGGAGCGAATACGTCGGAATGGAGGCCGTGTGCCTTCTTCTCGAGGAAATTGAACAAGTCTGAGAGGAATTATACGGTGTACGACAGAGAATTACTCGCTGTCCACGAAGCGTTCAAGAGATGGAGACACCTGTTGATTGGGGCGCAACACAAGGTTCAAGTGCGGACAGACCACAAAAATCTAGAATACTGGAGAACAGCCCGAGTATTGAACCAGAGACAAGTAAGATGGGCGCAAGAGTTCTCCAAGTTCAATTTTGAAATTCGCTACGTGCCAGGGGCTGAGAATGTCAGGGCGGACGCTCTCTCCAGAAAACCTGAGTACTTGGAGGGGGAAGGAGGGGCGGAAGAAAGACATATCATCTCAGAGGACCACTGGGTTTGTGGGGCGGCATTGGTGGGGCAAAGAGAACTGGTAGAGGGTATTGAAAACGATGAATATGCCCAAGAGAAACTTAGGGAACTCAGGGAGACAGGTGAGAACGCAGGGGGGTTTGAGGAAAAGAACGGAAAACTATATTACAAAGGGGCGCTCTACATACCAGGTGGGGGACTAAGAGGGCGGGTGCTTAAACAGTTGCATGACAGCCCCACGGCGGGGCACTTCGGGCAGCACAAGACCATGTGGTTGGTTACCAGGGAGTTTTGGTGGCCCAAGGTGCGGGAAGACGTGCGGGAGTATGTCAGGGGATGCGACAGGTGCCAAAGAGCAAAGGGAGAGAGGTTGGCGCCAGCGGGGTTATTAGAACCCTTACCCACCCCAGAAAGGCCATGGGAGATGGTATCCATAGACTTCATGACCGATCTACCGAGATCCAAAGGGAAAACCGCGGTCATGGTGGTGGTGGATCTACTAACTAAGATGTGCCACTTTATAGCTTGTTCACATGCAGTGACAGCGGAAGAAACCGCAAGGTTGTTTGTGGAGCACATTTTTAGGTTGCATGGCGCCCCCTTGAGGGTTTTGAGCGACAGAGGAAAACAATTTACTTCTAGGTTCTGGAGGAAACTAATGAGCATGTTGCATGTGGAGGTAAGTTTTTCCACCGCCAGGCACCCAGAAACAAATGGGCAAGCAGAAAGGGCAAACGGGGTTTTGCAACAATATCTGAGGTGTTATGTAAAGGACAGAGAAACTGATTGGGTAGACTGGTTACCTCTGGCAGAATTTGCCTACAACAACGCGGAGAACGTGTCCACAGGGATGAGTCCCTTTCTAGCCAATTATGGGTGTCATCCTCGGGCGTTTCCAGGAGAGGGCGGGGGAAGGTGGAGTGTACCTGCAGCGGAAATTTTTGTTGAAGAGATGGAAGCGATCCACCGTCAGCTCCAACTCAACTTAGAGAAAGCCAAAGAAGAATACAAGAAGCAAGCTGACAGAAATAGGAGGGAAGGCGAAACCATAAGGGTGGGTAACCGGGTGTGGCTATCCACCCAAGGACTGCCGTTCAAGGGAGGGTGTAAGAAATTGAGACCCAAACGGTTGGGACCCTTTGAGGTCATACAGCAGGTCAACCCAGTAGCATTCAAACTCCGATTGCCCAGTCACATGAAATTGCACCCAGTATTTCACAGGTCATTACTGTCGCCATACAGAGAGGGGTGTGAGTGGGGGGAACATGAGAGGGAGGTGACCCGGACACCCGTCATAGAAGAGAGAGAACGCAACATGGATGTGGCGGGGATCATTGATTCCAGGTGGAAGGGGAATCAGGTGGAATACTTGGTAGAATGGGAGGGGGAGGAAGAGTCAGAAAACACATGGGTACCGGCAGAGGAAGTCAAAGACGAGATTTTAATAGAAACGTTTCATCGGCGTTTCCCAAGGAAACCACAACCAGTGGCAAGGTTTGGGAGGGAACACTTCGGGACCACAGATGAGGAAGGGGAATTTGAAGGGTTCCCAGAGTCAGAAGTGGAGGTGGAAACAGATTCCGACGAAGGAGAGGAAGAAGGGGAAAGAGGCGGAAGGCCGTGGTTAGAAGTGTTTGAATCCTCGGAGGATGAGGGGAGTTCCTTCCAGGGATTTCCGTCCTCGCCGCCAGTAAGAGAGGAGGCGGGAGGGGGTGAAGGGGGCCCTGGGGGGGAGGTGGATGTCAGGGAACTGCCATCGGAAGGACAGGTGGTGAGAAGGCTTCAGGAGAATAGGAGAGCCTCTTCTTCAGCAGAAGAGGGAACCAGTAGGGGGAGTGCGGGAGCTCCAAAGGAAAGGGAGTCGGAGGGGAGGCTCTGGGATACTTCCAGTGAGAACAGCGAGGAGGTATCAGAACAGCCTTTAAGGACCCCCACCCCTCGCCGGAAACTGTCACGCAGGGAATCCAGGAGGCGCATGTCTGTGAAACAGCTTTTATGTTGGAAACGTTTCCGCAAACGCCCACTGTCAGATTCTACCAGCGACTGACGGAGCCATGCTGAAGGGCTCCGCTCAAGGCAGGGTTTCACTACACTGAGTGAGCTCTGAGGGATCCAGTTTCAACGCACAAGCAGCTCATTATCCCACCACACCGTCTGTGAGGCACATTAATCCTCTGGAGGTTACATTTGGCACAACAAGTTGTCATAACCCTTGCTTCAGCATTTCATCACTAAACTGGAAGTGTCAGGAAAAGTCTCTGGGAAACATGGGGAAATGTGGCACAGAGAATTGTACTGTATACTGGCCTGCCTCCCTATGTCAGGGGGGAGGAGCCTCAGGGCCAGGAGCCAAATGTGGCCCCTTCTCCAGATCTCGCTCTCTCTGGTCATCAGAAACTCTGCTCAGGCCCTGCTCCGTGCTCTTGTCTAGTTATTTTACCTGGCTGGGCTGGGTCCTTTGAAGTGCAGTAATACATTTTGGCCACACCCACAACTGGTATGTGGACCCTGGAAGGTTTGACCATGAGGGAATATGGTCGTCTTCAGGCATCTTTTCTGTGATTATTTGTGCTTGTGATGCTATTGGGGCAGTCATACACCCTTCTGCTTTTGCTGTTGTTTGCACTTGCAAAGGTCCAAGGCGTGCATACTGCTTTGTGCAGTCAGTGCACACTCTGTAACTCGCTGCTGAAATCCTGTAACTTATCACACCACAAATGTTTGGAGCGGGGGGGGGGCATCATTTCACTTGTGTTGCACTAGACGCAGACGTGCCCCTCTATATGGTAAGAATGCACTAACATTGGGGAAACATCGCAGGACAACTAAGAAAGCAGAAAGATGTGTGGATGGCCCGGTATAAACCCATCACTAATGCAAAATTATTTCACCATGACTGGTTGAAGAACACACACATAAAACAATCTGTAGGAGCCAGTAGGTGGTACAGACAGCATTGTCTGTCAGACTTGCACAAATTGTGGAAAAAAAACACTTCTCCAAAAGGCAGAATGGCAGTAGTTTTCCTTTTCTCCCTTTTCATCAGACAGAGCAGAGACCAGTCCAAAATGGCCCCCGCTTCCCTCCACTACAGATTCCAAACTATTTGTCTTTGCTCTTTCTTCCCATCTCACCCTCTTGCCTGCAGTTAGCGTCGTACAGAAGATTGTCACCCGCACTCTGAGACGGGGTAACTGAGCAGGAAGGCATGCTGTGCCTTGGGCCAACAAGCATGTAGCTTCGCGTGAGCATGCCTTTGGAAACCTGTGTGTGTGTGTGTGTGTGTGTTTTTGTGTTGCTATCAATTGCTACTTCTTCACGCCTTTCCTTTCTCAGCTGTGAATGTACAACACCTGAACATCCCACATCCAAATCCAGCACCCTGACCATCTTCATCTACACTGGGGTACTTGTGGGTACAGAATAACTTGCATGTGCAATGCCAGTAGTTACCCACAGACAAAAGATTTCAAGTGCATGCGTACATTTCAGGCTTGTGGTTCCAGGTGGCTAATGGCCTCATGGTTTGTTATTCCCGGATTATGTTTTTGCACTGACTTTCTGTGGTGCCCCTCCCAGAAAAAGGCCGCCTTTTCCCCTCCTTGGGCTCCTCTCCCCAGTACAATGGCACGGAGCGCAGCAAAGTCACTGAGAGCCACCTGCTGCTTATTGAAGACATGGCCAGGAAGCTGCTGATGGAGGATGAAGTAGCAGCTGTGCTGAGACACTGCACTCGGGTAAGGATGGAGGACAGCTGCCATGTGTGCCATGTGTGCCATGGTGCCTGAATGGGCCAATCTCTCCCTTGATTGTGAAATGTCTTGCAACAACTTATGAGCTATAGTTGCCTCACTCTGCCTTCAGTTACGTTTGCACCTCTCTTCTGTAAGGCTGTGCTTTAAAGCATCCATTTGTCCTGCTGCTGACAGGCTTCCCAGAAGCAGCAGGTTGGTGACTACTGTGCCAAACAGGACGATTAACAGGATGGTCCAACATGAGGCTCTTGCGTTTTGTCTCACTCTGGCACATGGTTTGGCAGGCTTTGGTCTGCACCCATTGCATTCATTTAACTAAGAGCCTCTCATTTTGCTTTAAGTGTCATGGCTTCCCCACCAAAGAATCCTGAGATTTGTGATGTGTTGAAAATCTTCAAACAGTTCTTAGCTCCCTTAACAAACTAGAGTTCCCAGGACTTTGGGGGGGGGGAGAGAGAGAGAGAGAGAGAGACGACTCTTAAAGTGGAGTAAGAGTGTTTGTGGCTACAGTTGGTTTGCTTGCTTTTATTTAGAGCCTATTCTGTGCAGGTTTAGGGTGAAAATCTGGTAGGGCAAAGCAGGCATTGGCATGTCTGGCAATCCAACCTTCAATGCAGCTTTGAAGGTCTTACATACCCTCCAATGCATCAAAGGCAAAAACCAGGATGCCATCTTCCCATTTTTTTTCACCAGAGGCCAGCGGCCATTTTTGGTGCTTTGATCTTGCACCATTTTGTACTGCAATCCCCCCCCCCAAAAAAAACCCCAGTGCTTTTTGGGCATGGGTGCCATGCAAAATGGGGGGAGTTGCTGTGCGTAATTGCGTGAGGTCACAGCACCCAAAAAGGCCAGTGTCCTCTTGTGAGAAAAAAATGTGATGTCCTTGTTTCTCTGGGACACTTGCAAGGTATGGAATGTTTGCCCTCACCAGTTTGGTACCTCCCACTTCTCACCATTCCTGTTGGCCTTTGATGTGCCACTAGAGGGAGCTCTGAGCTAGCACATTGTTGAAACTCATTCCCAAGATTGCTTCTGTGAAGCCCAAGAGAGGGGGGTACTAATCTTCGTGCAGAGAGGGACAAATGAAACTAGGGCAGGGAGAGGATTGCTTGATAGCCTGATGCAGCAGCCACCCTGAAACGGGTTTCTTTTTGCTAAGACCGCTAAGGGCAGGATTACTTATCGCTTATCAGGAATCCTATAAACTAATAAAGACTTCCACCTCCAAGCATGCAATTCAGCCCTATGCATGTTGAATTGTGTTCACGGTGTGTGTGTGTGTGTGTGTGTTACATTCTCGTGTGTCTAGGACTGCAACCTTGAAATGCTTTATTAAAATGTTTAAGGATAGCATTCTGATTAAAATGGCTCAGTCTGCAGATAGGTCCACTGTCTGTATTCTCTTAGATTTTCCTGTCAAGGGTCACACTCCCTTGGGACTAATCTGTTGAGGGCCACTTACAAATGGTGGGCAGTGCTGAAACCAGCAATGGGAAGAAGCAGAGCCGAATGTGGGGTGGCTGCCCATTTTCTTGGGCTCTTTCTGTAACACCAGCACCACACTGTATCTCTGACATGCCTTGTTCTCTGTCTCCCCTCCCAGCCTGACTCTTGTCAGAAATCTGAACTGATTGCTTGCAGAGGGCTGGGGCCACACGTTGCCCCCTTGAAGCTAGGATGAGGCATATGAGTCCAACTTTGGGTCAGGGAGGGGGAACCACCTTTGGTCTGTGGCCCAGTTTTGGCCTGCCAGGCCTCCCCATTTCCCCCAAATGAACACCTGTCTCACATCTGGATTCCAACAGAAAGCTGGATTGAAGCCCCCAGCCATCCGTTGATGCCCAGGCAGTTCAGTCCTGCTTAGCCTGGGAGAGAGTTCCCTACCGAAAGCAGGATTAAACTCCCCACCCATCAACTGAGCCTAGGGGAAGATGGCCTCCCTTTTGAGGGAGCTGGGCAACAAGAGTAGTAACGGGGATCAGGGGATCTGCTGCTGCTTCAAATTGAATAGCCAGGTGATCTCTGCTGATGGTTACTTTTTCCCCAACACACAGTACATCCAAGAAAGTGGGGTGGAAGATCTGGTGAGGCCACTCCTGGCGATTCTCGACCGGCCTGAAAAGTTGCTTCTCCTCAGAGATATCAGGTAGGAACAGGAAGCAATAAACCGTGGGAGGGTGAACTGCACCACTAAACTCAGAGGGTGGGGAGAGGGAGCACAGGAGGGAAGCGCACATCATCCCAGCCTTGCCCAGGGTGACCATTGCTTCCTTCTGGTGCTCATTGGTTATTTGCCATGTTCTTCCCCCAAAACAGCTGCATTGCATGAGCAGACAGTTGAGCCACCAGACACCCACGAGTCTTCTCTCCCACTTTTTTTTTACAGGAGTGTGATCACTCCCACAGATCTGGGCCGTTTTGACAGTATGGTTGTGCCGGTGGAGCTCGAAGCCTATGATGCCCTGAAGAGCAGAACAGGTGGGAAAGGAACCAGCAAGGATCACAGGTGGAAGAAGGAGGGGGACACTTTCCCTCCCCCACCTACTTTTATATTGGGGGAGGGTGATGGATTGGGGGGGGGGCTTCTCAAAGCTCTCTTTCGTTTTATGGATGTTAGAAGCAATTGGTGGAAAACATTCCTATTTAAAAGGGTTGCCACGAGGAAAGGATTATTTCAGTCTATTTATTTGTCCTGAAAAGAAAGCAAATGGGGTGATTTGGGGAGAGCTCAGCTGAATCAACATTTCTTGCAAACCATCTGAATATTTATTCCAAATGACTGTTGATTTTTCTGCTCAGTTCTTCTTGGCACCAAGAGACAAAATCATGGGTGAAGCCAGGATTTATGTTGCGGGGAGGGGCAGGCTTCATGTTAAGGGGCAGAAACTTAGTTTTTCATTGATTTACTTGATTTAGGGGGGGCAGCTGCCCCCCTGCCCTCCTTGGCTACACCCATGGGCAAAATGGATGTTGTGCCATTCATGCAACTAGCAATTGACTATCTAGGGGCAACTAGCAATTGACTATCTAGGGGCCCCAGCCAGTCCCTTGGCTTGCCAGTCTGCACTGCCGGTTGTGCCTTCAACCTACCACAACTGAGCCTGGAGTTGCATAAAGCAGGGAAGGGAAACATGTGGTCCTTGAAGATGGGGCTGGGCTCTAACTCCCAAGATCCCAGATCCTTGGCCGCAGTGGCTGAAGCTGATGGAACGTGGAGTCCAGCAATAACAGGAAGGCCTCAGGTTCCCCCATCCTTAATGCAAAGAACGATGAAGTTTCTGAACATGTACATAGCACATCCTCCTTCATCACAGAGTGTACATAATACTCTCATGGGAGTAGGGCGAATAAGCCTTCTATAGAAGAAGAAGGCCTGACTTCCGAAGCCCCGGAAGCCCCCTTTTCTCTAGAAATTAACCTCTTAGGGGAAAGTAGCCAGGAAGAAGGGCTGGCCACCATGCCACCTAAGGTAACTGTGCAAAAGAAAATGAAGCTCAATTTGTCCACCTTTCCCTCTTCACAGTGAGGTCACCTGCTCTCCGCCCAGCACAGCAAGAAACACCTCCCAAGAGACATCTCATCACCCCAGTGCCTGGTGAGTCTCCAGCCTTCATCCTCGGGGTCACACACACACCGTGCTTAAATGTAGCCCCGCAAAATACTGTACTTAGGACTCAATGTGGGGGGAAAGACTTTGATTTTGAGTTTGGGAGTGAGTTATAACACAGATGGCATGAATGTGCACATTTAATTTCATTTGCAAGAGATGTTCTAGTTGCAGCATTGGGGTTTCTACAAAATGTGGTGTGTGTTTGGCAAAGGAGGGTGTCAGGCCCAAATATCTGGCACCTCTGGTTCAGTTAACTCAGGCAACAGGGCTGGTGAAAATCTTCTGTGAGCCTCTGCTCATAGGGAGAGATAGTGCTCTGCAAAGAGGGGGGTCATTGGACTGACGTGCTTTAAGCCAGCTCCTTACCTAGGAACCAAGAATGGCACATAGGTATTGTGGTAACCAATGGGACAGGCCATATTTGTGATTCCTGCTAACACACACATACACACACAACTCCAAAAAATCTCAGCCGAGGAAGCATAGTTGAGACAACCATTTCTTTTGTATTCAGTATGGCGACATTAACTCAAAATGTTATATTTTGAACAAGGTTGAAGTTGGTTGCCATTTCACAAATCCTTATCCGCATGGAAGTTCCAGTGCAACCAAGGAACTGGGAAGTATTAGCCAACTTCAACCACACATTTCCAGTCCTTTCCACAAGTTAGGGACAGAGGAAGCTGCCTAAAACCCAGACCATAGGTGTAGAAACAGCTTGGTATTGACTGGAAGCAGTTCTCACGGGTGTCAGGCAGGGAACATTCCTAGCCAGGGACTGAACCTGAGACCTGCATGCAGAGAAAATGCTCTCCCATGGAGCTACGGTTCCTTCCACGTTCACTTCAGGCATTCAGATACTAGACCCATCTCACCAAGTTGCTTTCCCTTTTTCTGAGGATTGCTAGGACAGTGCTGCTCGGGTGATGGTCACATCCTGTGATTCTGGTTTCAGATTTCCGGGGCAGCTTCCTCCTGAAGCCAGTGACCAGCGAGGAGAAAGGAGGGGAGGCGGAGGAAGCAGCAGCAGCGCTGAAGGATAGGATGAAAGGCCTGCAGCTCTCGTCCAGCCCTAGACGGACTCACCCCCGAGGCTATACCCCTCTTCCCGATGTGCCAGTGGATGCCTACGCCTCCCACAGCATCTCCGCCTCAACTGCTGGGGGCGGTGGGCAGCCCCACTGGTTCCTAAGCAAGCCTGCAAAAATGTCAGCGAGCCCCACGCGAGCAGCACCCCCCCGGGAAGAGGCGGGGCAACCCCAAGAGCAAGGGGATGGGCGGCCTGGCCGAGGGAGGCCTCGCACGCCCAAGTCAAGCCATGGGAAAGCCACAGTCTGGGGGCCACATGGGGAAGTCCAGCCTGCCAAGGACATCCTGTACTCTGCGGTCAACAGGCCCCGAAGAGGTAGGCCCCAGCTGAAGCAGCTCTTCAAGGACGCCCCGGCCGCTGACCAAGAGGGCCTGCTCCAAAATGGCCCCAGTGATGTCCTGGAGGAGGAATATGATCTGCTGACGGTCAACCTGTCCAAGAGCAAACAGTCTCTGGGTAAGTTAAAGGCACCACTGACAGCCCTGGAAATGGAAGCAAAGGTCCCAGCCCTTCCTCCTGGGTGATTTGCGTACAGCTAAGGAAACAGCTCGGGAACGCAGGTGGCGCTGTGGGTTAAAGCCTCAGCGCCTAGGACTTGCCGATCGAAAGGTCGGCGGTTCGAATCCCTGCGGCAGGGTGCGCTCCCGCTGCTCGGTCCCAGCGCCTGCCAACCTAGCAGTTCGAAAGCACCTCCGGGTGCAAGTAGATAAATAGGGACCGCTTACCAGCGGGAAGGTAAACGGCATTTCCGTGTGCGGCTCTGGCATGCCAGAGCAGCGATGTCACGCTGGCCACGTGACCCGGAAGTGTCTCTGGACAGCGCTGGCCCCTGGCCTCTTAAGTGAGATGGGCGCACAACCCCAGAGTCTGTCAAGACTGGCCCGTACGGGCAGGGGTACCTTTACCTTTACCTTTAAGGAAACAGCTCTCAACTCTGACTATCACGAGGTGAGGAATCTCAGACTACCGAAAGGAATAGATCTGAGATTTCAGGCTTCAATTCATTGGAAGGTATCAAAGGGAGGGGGGCCACATATGGATAGCCCTTCCTGTCACCTCCAGCAAAGTCGATAGCAGTTACAGACTTCCTTCAGTCTGGGAGGAGCATTGCAATGGTTTGCCACCCAGGTTGCTTGTGTTCCCCTGTATTGGCTTGGATTGTACTTCCCATTTCCCTAGAACAGGAGAAGGGAGATTGGACTCGACTCCCATCAGCCCCAGCCAGTGTGGCCAACGGTGAAGGAGGACAGGAGCTGTAGTTCAGTAACATCTGGAAGGCTGAAGGACCTCTCCTTCTCCTGCCCAAGGATGACAAGGGAAAGTTCAGAAACCTCTCTGGTTTTTCAGCAGGACTACCCTGCTTTGGAGGTAAACAAGGTGGTGAACACCCGTTTAGAATTAGGTCTCATCCACACCATACCTTTAAAGCACTATTATGCCACTTTTAACAGTCATGGAGAAGTCCAATTGCTGTGAGGAAAGAGAAACGAGTCTTTTGTTCCAGCAGCAACAACTTTTGGCTTGGTCCTGCTACCTCACAAGGCCAGGACACCAAATTGGAAGACCATGTGCTTAAGGAGTCTGCAGGCCTATTGTTTTCCGAATTGCCAGCAAGCGAAGCATGTGCGCCACTCTCTGGCACCACCTGCTGTTCCAGGCTGTTGGCACACCTGGTGCTCCTGTTCTCCAGACAGGGAGGATGGTATTGGCAGTGGATTGTATTGGCTCAGCCACTTTTCCAACTTACTCCCGAGTGCTCACAGAGAACTACTTTGTTTTCCAGGGATCAGTATTTCCGGTGGGATAGAGTCCAAATTGCAGCCAATGGTGAAGATTGAAAAGATTTTTCCGGGGGGAGCAGCATCCCTGAGTGGAGAACTGGAGGTAAGCAGAGCAGCAAAGCAAGGCTGGCTTTCAGCGGCACCAGCTCCATACAGAGGCCAGGTACCCCCCACCCACAAACCTTGTTTCTCTACTTAGCAGCTGAGTATTACAATCTGCCCATGGCCCACTCGTACACCCAGAGCAAAGCACTACTCAGTCTGGTCTGGGCCAGCCTATCTCAACCTTGGGTCCCCAGCTGTTATTGGACTCCAACTCCCACCATCCCAAGCTAGCAGGAACAGTGGCCAGGGATGGTGGAAATTGTAGTCCAACATCTGGGGGCCCAAGGTGGAGAAAGTCTGGTCCAGGAAGCCAATGTAGTGTGTGCTCTCCATGTTACAGGACTATAACTCCCATCAGCCCAAGTCACCATGGCTCAATGGTTAGGGATGGTGTGAGGGCAACAGGATCTGGAGCGCAGCACATGGGTTGTCCCTAGTGTAGCTGATCTTTGCATAGCCATTATATATTTCTTCTCAGCTTGTCCACAGCAACATACACAGCTTCTGCAGCATGCAGCAAACAACACTTACTCTGTGCACTTTCAATAGGATTTGTGCAGTTGCTTCAGCAGCTCTGTTGGGAGCCAGTATTTGCACACCAAGCTCCTCCCCCCCACATAACCCACCAGCAGAGGAGGACAGCACCCCCCCTCCTATCCCCGATACTAGCAGGGAAGCAACTTGGCCAAGGTCACCCAGGGGAGTCTGTCATAGAGCAGGCAGCAATCTCTCTCCTTCCCTAATCCCTATACTCTCGCTTTGCTGTCTCTACAGTCTGTTCTTCCTCTCTCCTCCTCCCATCAAAGCAGACTGTCCCTCTACACCACTGTTCATGCAGCCTTAATCCTATGCAAGCTTACTCAAAAGTAACTCCTCCCGAGTGCAAGGGAGCTTAATCCCCAAAGATGAACAGGTCTGTAGCTTCTGTGTGGAATTGCGACACATAGAACCTACTAAATTTATTCCTCTGTTCCTATTGCTATGAATTAATAAATTGCTTTCAATGCAAGCATACTTTTACTGTACAACTGAAAAAGACTGCATGGAGGGATCTATTGCAGCTTGTAGGATCTTGATGAAACCATTGTAATCTAAAAATCATGGTGCATAAGTGGGACTAATGTGGAAGAAGTAAAAAAAGAGACAGAGAGATTTCAGCCAGTCAAATCCATATACAGGAAGGTAATGGGTAAAAGCCTCAGCGCATAGGGCTTGCCGATTGAAAGGTCGGCGGTTCGAATCCCTGCGGCGGGGTGCGCTCCCGCTGCTCGGTCCCAGCGCCTGCCAACCTAGCAGTTCGAAAGCACCTCCGGGTGCAAATAGATAAATAGGGACCGCTTACCAGCGGGAAGGTAAACAGCGTTTCCGTGTGCGGCTCTGGCTCGCCAGAGCAGCAATGTCACGCTGGCCACGTGACCCGGAAGTGTCTCCGGACAGCGCTGGCCCCTGGCCTCTTAAGTGAGATGGGCGCACAACCCCAGAGTCTGTCAAGACTGGCCCGTACGGGCAGGGGTACCTTTACCTTTAATATAACAATCCTTCAAGTGTGCCATATCATATCCCTTTGCCAGGGAGGGAGACCTTAATCAGCAAAGCCTGGATCTATTTATTCATTAATCAATGACGTTTTTATCCCACTTTTTTGTCCCAGTATGAGGACACACTGGGTTATGCTAGCAAAACAGGATTTTCCCATAATCCACAACTAGGGTTCAAGGCATCTCTACAAAACAGACCCACCTTATTCCAGAGTATTTATGTCTCAGAGTCCATCACCACAGGACTGGGATGGGATCACTGGATCACAAGCAGGGGAATCCCAAGTGAGCCACACTGATCCCTGTGTTTGCGAAAGAGTGATCAAAGCTTTCTAAGGAGCCACCAACCCACATTGAGCAAGCCAATCTCCTGGCTCCCAAACAGAAGAGTGTGCCATGGTGGCCATACCAGGAACCTGACCCCCACCCCACCCACTTACATTGCCCCTTCCATGGCAAAGGGGTTGCGCCTTCCATCTGACATCCCCACAGCTCTACCTCCCTGTGCGATTTCACCCTTTTAAGACATCCGCCCCCTCCCCACCAAGTAAACGCTCATTGTGCTTTGTCCTATAATGAGGCCGAGGGCCCCAGCGGCAGGCATACACACCCCATTGTGCCATTCAGGGTTCCCCACGGTTCAGGGCGCTGTGCGGCATTTCACAAGGCCTGCGTAATGAGGCCGGGCGCTGACAAAGAACCATTGTGGGCCTTGGCCCGCCCGCCCGCCCGCCCACCAGGCAACTTTTCATCTGTCCCCGGGAGCAGCTGTAATTAGATTTCCCCCTCAGTGGCCTCTTCGCTGAGGGGACGGCAGGCCCAGATTGCCAGGTGGCTCTGGAGGGGGGGAAGCCTAATGGTCCCCCAGGTTGCTGTGGCGGGGAGAAACAGTCAATGGCTGGCTAGAGGCACAGGTGACACTCCTCTGCGATATTTATGGAGGGCTGCTGGCGGTGGAGGAGGGTGTTGACCTAAGGCTTGCCAGTTTCTTCAAAGCTCCCTTCTCTGCGGCCAGACCACCTCCCTGCCAAGCCCAGAGACAGGAGTCTCTCTCTCTCTCCAGCTTAGCTTTTGCATTACTGCTATACACAGGGATCAATCTATTCTGCTAACTCAGGATGCAATATCCAGCTCGGCCTTGTCACTTGACACGTAACTGAACTATGGGACTCTCTCCAACAGGAGGCTGTGATGGCCACCACTTGGAATGGCTTTTAAAGACAACAGGAGACAGTTGTGGATTCAACGCAAATTGCTGGGAATTGCAGAAGGGCGTGCTCTTGCCCTTGGGTCCTCCTGGCCACTTTCCTACAGGCACCTGCCTGGCAATTGTGAGAACAGGTTGATGGGCTAGATGGGCCTGCTCCAGCAAACTGTTCTTATGTTCTTGTGGCATTGCTGGGCATCTGCTAAGGTCCACATCTGAACAGGGGACCCGCTGCCAATCTCTGGAGGCTCCTGGACATACTGTTCCTCCTCCTTGTTGTTACTTTTCCTCCCCTCTTCAACCTCCTGAGCAGTGCAAAGAGCAAGAGCAGTCACTTCTGCACACCTTGCAATGGGCAAGCCGTGGTGCCCACTGAAGGCAATGGGAGAGGCAAGTCGTTGGGCAGCAACAATTGCAGTGAGAAAGAGGTCTTGTTCAGGGGAGGGAGCTCACCGAGGGCATCATATCCAAGGAACCAGCACTGAAGAATATGTGCAGTGTTCCCCAGCCTGGTGCTCACTAGATGTTTGGGCTTACAATCCCCATCCACCAAGATGGCCAAAGGTCAGGGATGATGGAAGTTGTATTCCACAACATCTGGAGGACACCATGTTGGCTGCTCCTGTTTTAGACTGTAATATCCATCAGCCCCCATCAGCATGCTAGCTGGGGCTGAAGGGTGTAGCCCAAAACATCTGAATGGTTAAGGAAGGCTGATATACAGAGTACCAAGGGGCACAGCAAAGATGGAGCTGCTTACACAAGTGAGACACAAGAAAGGTAGGTCAGCTGAGGGGCTTGTTCCATGCAGCATCACCATAGCTAAGACAGCTTGGTTCCCGTGTATATTTGGTGACTCTAGCTCTGAAGTGTAGCTGCACCTACCATGCTTCTGCTCTAAGAGCTCCCTGGCAGGTTTCAGACAGGGGTCTTTCCCAGCCCTACCTGAAGATGCTCAGGGTTGAACCTGAGACCTTCTGCATGGGAGGCAGATGTTCTGTCACTGAGCTGCAGTCCTTCTTCTTGAGCTACATCTCTTCCCCAATATAAAACATATAGGGATGCTGGGCCTCCCTTTCTAACTCCTTTGGGGTTTTTTTTGCTAGGCAGGCCAAGAGCTGGTTGCAGTGGAAGGGGAGAGTTTGCAGAACGTGACCCACCAGCGAGCTGTGGACATCATCCGCCAGGCCTATCGCAACAAAGCCAAGGAGCCCATGGAGATTGTGGTGAAGGTGCCGAAGAGAGCCAGGTAATGCCGTGGACAAAGCAACGTGTCCTGAAGAACGTGGCCAGCCCAGGCCTTCGAAGTGGCTGCAAGCCCCCATTGTCAGCAAAGGACCTGTTTATGATGGATGCCTATTGCTCAGAAAGGTAGCGGTACCACTGAAGCAAATTACTGGCTGGGTAAGAAGGGAAGCCACTTAGCAAGCAGGGGGCTTAAGGGAACATGTCGAGCTTCCCATTTCTGGAGTAGCAACAGGGAAGCGCAGGTGCACCTATCATAGGACCAGCCTCGACAGGAATCAGGTGTTCTGTTTCCAAAATCCACCAAGAAGATGTTTTCATGAGCAGCTGTAAGTGGGACAGCTGCAACCAGGACTAGTTGCTTTGCAACAAACTTCTTGCTGTAGTGAGCAGGCGTCAGAGTTGTTTTTGGCATATGGAACTTTGTACAGCTCTCATTCGAGTGGAGGTTTTCAGATAGCAGGATGTAGGGCTGGCACCTTTAAACCAGCCTGGCCACTTTTTGGACACTTGGCTAGTTCAGATTGAGCACTGAACATCCGTCTGCAAGTGAATTGTGGATTTTCTTTTCTCCTTTTGGAGAGACAACCGTCCCAAAGTCCACAAGATCATTAGTGCAGGAAACAGGGCTTAATATATTCACCCAATACTTTATTCCATTGAAACTCAAATGCTAAATCCATAGAGAAATAACAGGCAGGAGTCCCAGTAGGAGATGTATAGCAAAGCAAGCTGGTGGTCACTGTTTCCATCTAGCCTCAGAGCCGCTCTGCAATGGTCATGATGTTGCAAGCCAGCAAAAAGGAAAATCCTCTTCTCTGAACTCCACGTGGGGAGGACCTACAGAGGATCTCTAGCCTGGAATCCTAATGTCTGTTTCAAAGCATCCCCCAGCTATTGCCTAATAGGGAAGATCTGCTAAAGGAAAGGGATAGATCCATCCTCTTCTTATCCCTGAGCTGAAGTTGCTATTTTGGATCAGAGAGTGTCCATTTCCCAGGTGGATACATTCCTTATGGGGCATTTTTTAAAAGATGCTGCCACAAATGTTTTGCAAGCCACTGAGTGAAGGTGGCAATTGTGAACCAAGGTGCATTTGGACCCAGTTTTTATACAGCAACAAGTGGAAGACCACCAGCCCACCCACCTCTGCTACTCATCCATCATCAGAACCATTCTACCCTATCTTCATCCTTCCATGCTCCACTACCCTCACCCATCAAACCACCAGGTGGCTTTTCTTAAAAAACACAGAAGTGGCTTTGTCGTCTTCTTCTTTTTTTAATTCACACTTTTCTTTTGGTTTGTACAAGAAATTTACACAGCTTGGAAAATATACAATTTCAGAAATAAAAGTAAAAAAAAAAAAGTAAAACACAAAGTGGTGCTAAAAAAAGGGAGGGGAAGAGAGGGGTCAGGTAAGCAACAGTCACAGAAATAACATGCACCAAGCTTTTTCCTTTGGTCTAGTGTTGTGTGTCCCTGGCGCCAATCTCGTGCACTCCCATAGCTATGGACAGGAGAGTTAAGAATGACCAGGGGTGGAAGTGGGCGGAGATGGCTTGTTCTCTTGGAATGCACAACAATCTCCCAAGTGAACGTGGAAGCCATAAACTCCCTTCTGCAAACAATCCAGAGTTGGAATGCGTCCTCCCCAAATTCTTGAGTGTGCTCTTTCGTTTTCTTGCATGCGGATAAACAGGAGGAACTGGAGCTAAGGCTAGACCAGGCTGGCAGATATCAGGCAGTCCCTC
This sequence comes from Podarcis cretensis, assembly GCF_951804945.1. Classification (NCBI taxonomy): domain Eukaryota; kingdom Metazoa; phylum Chordata; class Lepidosauria; order Squamata; family Lacertidae; genus Podarcis; species Podarcis cretensis. The sequence goes on along the minus strand of NC_137174.1, from coordinate 57,845,653 downwards.
CTCTAGCAATGGGGCTGTCAAGCAGGGTGCTGAACTAGGCTGGGCTTTGGCTGCACTCTGGTCACAAGTCACTCAAGGAGAGGCTTCTCTGCTCAGCGCTTGCACAGCCAGAGGGACGGGGCTAAGAACATCTGACCAGCTTGGCAGGATGGGCACATCAAGGACTAGCTGCACAAAGGAGAACTCGGGGTGGTCGAGGAGAAGGTGGTGAGCCATGTTTGCTCTGCCATCTGGTTCTTCCTGCATTGGCTGAAATGATAACTCATTCCTGTTCCTAGTCCTCCTTGCTCAACTATACCCTGTTAACCCCAGGGATATGTGCCTTGTCCCCATGCAGTCAGCCTGGCTACATCTCTCCACTCCACCATAGAGAGCTTTTCTCCTTTACAGGATATTCAGCCACTCTCAGTCAAGCTCCTCTGGAAATTACTTTTCCGCACCCCAGAAGACAAGGCCCTGCTTCGCTGACCTTTTTTGCTCCTGGTCAAATATTGCAGGGCATTTGCAATGAAGCTCTTTTTAAAAACACTTTACCTCCAGGAAGCTAGTGGGCAGCATAAAGCTTAATTTATCAGGGAGGGTTTCCACAGCAGGTATGGAGGGCATCGCTCTCCGCAAGTGGAGATGATGCCCTCTGAAGAGCCCATCTGCAGAAAAGGTCCCTAGGCTATTTGGATGTGAGAATAGAGGGTGGGCATTTGGGTCGGACTTTTTCCTCACTTCCAAAAGCAGCTTGCGTACAGATTTTTAAAGATGTGTGGGCTTGAGGGCACTGGATGGAGCAACTCTGGTGTTCAATTGCCTCCAAGACCAAAAGGAAGGCTGGACTGAAAACAGGAACCAAGCGTTCAAAAGAACCAGGATTCAAACTGAATCACATTTGGTTAGAAGCCATGAGGTGGAATGGAACTGAGAATGCAGGCATCTGGGAACAGTCAAGGGACGCTGTCCATCAACTGACCCCATCCTTCGTTAACCTGGTGTCCTCCAGATATTTTGGACTACAACTCCCAACAGCCCTAGCCAGTGTGCCAGCCGGGGCTGATGGGAGCTGTAGTCCAAAATATCTGAAGGACATTAGGCTGGCAAATGATGGCCTACCCACATCATCCATGAGAAACAGTAGCCAGCAGGGCACTCTGCCAGCCAGGCCTGAAAGGAAAGCAATGGGGGTATCATGAGGATGGTGCTGCAGGCAGGCTCAAAGGCAGTACCACTGGGCCCTCAAGCAGCTTATGGAGCCTGCAGGGAGTGGATACAGCTGGGCAGAAAAGCAGGCGGGGGTGGAGGGAAGACCCAGGCAGCAAGGCCAAACAAAAGGCACTCTCAAATCAGAGCTCAACCAGGAGCGACAAAGGCAATTGGGGGTGGGGTAGAAGGACATCCCAGGTCCCCAGGCAGCAGGGTCCCCTGCCCCGGGGGGGGGGGAGGAGTGGGACTAGCAAGTAACTCAGAGCCCTGGTACAAGACTCAGCAACCCCAAGCGAATGGGCAGGCCCTGGTCTTGTATGGAGAACAAGCTTACAACAAGAGGCGTTCAAATATCTGGGAATGTCCTATAAAAATAACTTGGGCATCATTGTTATTATATATTTACTTATACCCTGCCTATTTTCCATGACAGGACTCATCATGGAAGTGAGGATGGGGCAGGAATGCAGATTACATTGTCTATAAAAATTCAGAGACATCGTCTATAAACTGTGACACTTTGGCTGTCCTGCTCCCCTTAAGGTTAGGGCACGTGACAGGGCATCAGGCAGCCAGTGCAGATGCCTGAGAAGCTTTGGCCTTTTAGTCTTCTTAGGGAGGGGCTGGGGGGGCTCCTGCTTCCACAGCACAGGGGGAGACTACTTTTCCTCAGCAAGCCTAGCACAGTGTCTTCCCACAATGCCTTGGGTGAGATCAGGCTAGGCCGGCATATCTTCTGTAATTCCACACAATGGCTACCAGTCACATTTGTTAGATGCTACTTCCATACACCAGAAGCAGTTTGACACCTAATACCAGCTTTTTTTGAGGGGTGTGTGGATAAACTGCAGGGGAGGGCTGCTAGGCTCATACACTGCTTGTGAGCTTCCCTTAGGTATCTGGTTGGCCACTGTGGAAACATAATATTGGCCTTTGGTCTAACCCAGCAGAGCTCTTCTGAACGCTCTTTAGCACTGAAATAAGCACTAAATGTGGGACCAGAATTCAGCATCCTGAGAATCAATGTTGGGTCTTACCGCTATTTATCATTCTTATTATTGCTGTCCTTATGACTATAAAAAAATAGCTTGTGTGGACCTTACAAAACAACCTGCCCTTTACAACTACTGTAAGCAGCACAAATTATGCAAACAAAGTGCATGTGTGCAAGTTTGCTTAATTTGTACAACTTGTCAGAGTCACAGAATCTGGGGTTCTCTCGATGGCTTTTGATTGTATGCCCCCCATTTGTTTTAAAGATTCACTTTACCCAGCCCAGGACTGGGACAAAGGTCAAAAGAGCATCCTGTAAAATGCTTCTCCAGCCAGCCTAAAAACAGGCGATGCTAATTCCTTCCCACCAGTTAAGTGGATCAGCTGGCTGTCAGCAAAGCCAACTCAGCCTAATTTCTAGCCAGATGGTGGCTGAGGGCCAGCTGGGTCACTTCATACAGGTAGTGGCAGAAGAGAGAGCTTCCTGCCTTCACCGTATCTCCAGCCCGCAGAACAGGAGGCAAAACAGTGGTAGCCATTTTATACGACAGCCAGCACCTTTGTGGGAGGCTGAGGAGCATTAGGACCTAGAGGGCAGCTGCTTCCCCATGGGGAGGGGTGGGGAATGGAGGAAGAGGACAACATTCCAAAGGGCGGGCTTCATTAGGTTAGTCCCGCCTCCCTACAAGGCAGGTCTGGAAAATACTGACAAAATCCTTAGCAGCCTCTACCTCCCAGTGAAACTGCCTGGCTTCTGGTCCTTGCCTTATCTCAATGGCAGTGAAATCTGTTAAGCTGGTGGGGGTGGGGGGAGTTCCCCAGCCAAGTTAAGTAATGGAACAAGTGCTACCCAGTGGGATTCAGGTATAGCAGACCTCTCCCTCCACCACTGGTCCCAAGCTCACTCCGTTCTCACGTCCGACGGAGCACGCTCCCTTGTCTGCGGCCGCACAGCCTATTCACCAAGGCCTTCTTCCTCCAGGCACGGTCAGATCTCGGTGGCGGCAATCTCCTCGAAGCAGATACCTTCGCCCCCATGCATCTCGTACTCCTCCATGTCCCGGGCCTCGAGTTCGAGGCTGAGGTGGCGCAGCTGGCTCTCCAAGTCACGGTTGTGCCGGTACATCTGGATATAGTTGTGCTGCAGCTGCTTCTGGTAGCGAATGACCCTGTCCTTTTCCCCCTGCCAAGTGACACGCTCGGCGTGGAAAGCTTCCCGCTGCTCCTCGCCGCGCCGGCGCTCGCACAGCAGCTCGGCGCGCAGCCGTTCGGCCTGGGAGCGCAAGCCCTGCAGGGTATCGGCTGCCTGGCGCTGGGCCTTGGCCTCGTCGCACTCGGCCAATAGGGGGCAGAGCTCCCCGCCCACACTGCGCAGTCCCTCCAACTCATGCTCCAGCCGCCCCACCTTCTCGCGCAGCAGCTCCGCCTCGCTCTTGCGCCTGGCCAGCTCGTTGGCACACACCTCCAGCTCCAAGGACTTGGTGTGGGCCACTTCCTGCAAGCCCAGCACCTGCTCTTCACCAGCCTGCAGCTCAGCCCTTGCTTCCCTCAGCTGGGCCCTCAGAAGCACCAGCTCGTTGCCCCGCTGAGCCACCTCCGCCTGCGATTCCTTCAGCTGCTGTTTCAGTAGCGAGATCTCGCCAGACTTCTGGCACACCTGGTGGGAGTGAAACAAGATGCATCAGCTGACCTGGAAGATGCCAGAGATTCTGACCCAGCAGAGCAAGAGGCGTGGTTGGATTAAGAATGTAAGAAAAGCTCTGCTGGATCAGGCCAGTGGACCGTCCAGTCATAGAAAAATCATAGACATCATAGTTGGAAGGGAACAAGGGGATCGTCTAGTCCACACCCCCTGCAATCCTTTGCCCAATGTGGGGCTTGAACCCACAACCCTGAGATTAAGTCTCATGCTCTACCGACTGAGCTATCCCAGCATCCTGTTCTCACACTGGCCAACTAGATGCCTGTGGGAAACCCGCAAGCGGGACCCCTGAGCACTAGATCCCTCTCCCCTCTGGTGGTTTCCAGAAACGGGTATTCAGAAGGATTACTGCCTCCAGCAGTGGAAGGCAGAGCACACCCATCATGGCTAGTAACCATTCTTAGCCTTCTCCTCCATGAGAAGGTAGCCTGCTGTCCTCAAGCCCTGGAGCAAAATCGCAGCCTGCAGAACAGGAGCCGTTGGATCACAGCATAAGTGCATTTACAGCCTAGGGCAAGGACGGAAGAGATTGAAAAGGGAGTCCAATAATCTCAAGCAGGGTGAGCCCTGATACTCTCTCCCACCAAAGGCCAGGAAAAATGCGCTCCTGTCAACAGGAAGATTCCCTCCACTCCCCCCACCCCAAAAGACCCAAACATCTCTGCTTGACATCTTCTGAACAGTGCCCAAAACAATGTGTTTTGAGGATATGAGAGAGAACTAAAAAGTATGCCAGGGATTATTCCCAAACCCATGGTGAAAGCTATACTTCAAGACTCTATACCAGCCTTCTTCAACAACCAGAGGCTGTTGGGCTCAAACTCCCATCAGTCAGCAGGGTGAAAGGTCAGGGATGATGGGAGTTGTTGTCAACTAACATCTGGAGGGCAGCTGGATGGGAAGGCTGCTCTGGACTGTCCTCCAATTCAGCCAGAAAGGGATAACTAGTGATTGGGGGGGGGGACGTCCCTGTATAGACTAAAGGCAGGTGTTTAAAGACTTCTAAGGGGAAATAAGGCAAGAGGGAACCTCCAGGATCTCTGAAAGCAGCACAGCCAGCCCTCTGCTAGCGGTGCAACCTTGTGCACTATGCAACTTTCAAACCTGGGGGCGGGGGAGCCAGGGAAGCCCCTCTTTCACGCAGCCTGGGCTCACCTCCCACTTAGTCTCTTCCAAGCGGGGCCCCAGCTCCGTGTGCTCTCGCTCAAAGGAGGCGCAGCGCTTCTCCAGCAGCTCCCGCTCGGCCAGCAGCTGTGCAAAGTCCTCCTGGAGTTTCTTCTTCTCCTGCTGCAGCTGGAAGATCTGGAGCTGCAGCACCTGCTGGCTGCGCTGGGCCTTCTGCGCTGACTGCTGGAGCTTGGCGGTGTAGCCCTGCCGCAGCTCTTCCATCTCTTCCTCGCAGCGCCTCTGCTTCTCCTCGTACACCTGGAAGGAAAGCACCCCTTTTCATCAACCCCAAGGTCACTGCTTGCATTAGGAAAGCTCTGCCACCGCTTGCAGCTTCTGTGTTTTAATTCAGTTGGCATCAACATTCCAGAATTTCCACTACCCCTCCCAGGGATCAGACCTGTCAAATTTCAGGCAGGTGGGAGGAGGGAAACAGTCCCTGTTTTGCATACTTTTTTTTAAGGCTGATAAATAGATCTTACCATTAAGAATTTTCTCCTAATGTTTAGCTGAAATCAGCTTCCTTGCCATTTCCACCCATTGGTGCAAGTTCTGCCCTCTGGAGCAACAGAGAACACATCTGTTTCTTGATCTGAGTGACAGCCCTTCTGATAGTCAAAGGCAGCTATCATGTCTCCCCTTAAATTTCTCTTCTCCAGGCTAAACACATCCAGCTCTTTCAACCGTTCTTCATATGACTTGGTTCCTCCACATCTCAGCATCCTGGTTGCCTTCCATGGAACATTCTCCAGCTTGCCCGTATCCCCCTTAAAACATGGTGTCCAGGACTGCATGCACTAGTCCAGATTCAACTAGCGCACCATAATGAAACTATCACATTTTGTGCTCTGGATACTATGCTCCTGATCACACATCCTAGTCAGCATGGGAGGGGATGTAGCCAACCACTGGGTCTCAACAGAAAGATTACAATAATAGCAGCCTGCAAGTGCCCAAAATTACAGCTAATTCACCTAGATGATAACAAAGTGCAAACTGGGTTCCAGGAACAGATTATTATGCTGTCTGGAAAAGCAAGATGACAGACTGGAAACATTTGTGAAATCATGACTCTGGTAACAAGACACACAACAATGCTCCTTTATTAGATTATGTAGACCTTATTTATGATTACTCATTTTTGTCTGTCACAATAGGATGCTGCGAGACAAACAGTTGGAGAACTTGTTAATGTCATAGTACGGAAGCTGCCAAGAAGGGGAGTGGCAAATCTGCACACTGGAAACCAAGTTATGCTGCTAATTCCTGCAAGGACTAGTTTCCAGCATGCAGTGCTGCCAGCCTACTCAACAATGACAACACACTGCACCTTGAGATAGGCAGTGTACCCCTTTCTGCCTTGAGGTGAATTTAACCTAATTGTGCCACAAAGGAGCTCCCAGTTGCTTGACGTTATTGGAGATGAACCTGCCGGTTCCTGCCCTACAGCAACTGCCTCATGAAAGCTGCCTGGTAAAACGAGAAGCTGCTGCCTCTCCAAGCACCAACAAAGGCAGTCCCACAGTAGAAGCAGCCTTTCAGAAACCAAAGAAACCCTCTCCCTGGTGAGAAACACGAGTGCTCCCCTTGCTGCATCAGACCTGCCTGCATTAGGAGCAAGCGAGCAACCCCGAGCAGCTTACCTGGCAAATGGCCACCTCATTCTCGTCCAGGCTCTCCCTCAGGTGCTGCAGCTCAACCTCACGCTCCCGCAACTTCTCCTCAAGTTCGTGAATGAGGAGGGCTTCATCCGCTCCGCTGTGCACAGGCGAACGGCCCCCGCAGGAGCCGCTGTCGGAGGAATGGTGGCCCCGGCCGCTCAGAGAGCCCGTGCTCTTGCTCGACGATGAGCGGCCGCTGTCTGAGTTTGAAGGCCCCGTGAGGCCACGTGAACTGCCTCCTCCGCCGCCGCCACCGTCCAGGGTGATGTGACCCATGGAGATGCTGACTGGCTCCATCTGCTGGCTGCATCCAGTACTGTAGGTGGGGAGGCTCGAGAGGGAGTTGCGCCCCGAGTCCGACATGGTCCCTGAGTGAGAGCTGGTTCGGCAGCTCAGGGAGTTGTGCTTCTCGGTGCTGCCCGCAGGGGCACCGCCAAAGAGCTGGGCAAGACTAGCTTGGCTCTCGGAGAGCACGGAGGCACCGGGACGCAGAGCCAAGTGCCCCTGCAGTGGGCCATTGCGGTTCTTGGGCATGACTGGCTTGAAGGCCGTGGGGCGGATAAGCGTCTTCTCCATGGCCTGAAAAACAGCACACAGGCACAGGATTGCTAGGGTGGAAGTTGATACCAGAAGGTTAAATCAATGGATAATGAACCCTCCCCGCCTTATCACACTTTGGGCAGACGCGTACTCCATATATCACAAGAGAGGTAATGGGCCTTGTCTAATCTCAGTCAAGATTAGAAGGGCTGTTTCTGAACAGGATGGACCTACCTGCCTTCTCCTCAGCTGTCACAACCCTCTCCTAAGCTACGGTGCTACTTGTAGTAACTGATGTGGTGCGACTCTGGCTGCCCTTTTTTAGCTGATACAGAGAAAGGCAAACAGAAGCACCATTTAGCAACATGGATAAGAGAGCTCATTAATAGTTGCCCCTACCGTGGATGAACCATAATCCCCAGCTTTCATTTTAAAATAAAGATGGCGTTTCTGGCATTTGTAGAAGCTGAGTTATGAGCCAAAATGTAGAGACACTATTCTGCTTATTTTGTGGGTCGTGAGAAACTAACCTGCTCCCTCTTTCGGTGCTTTAATATGCCCCTGGAAAAATTCCTGCAGAAACCCATGGACACCCTACCATGGTTTTGCCTTAGCTGCATACACCTTCCTGGGTTTAAATGGGTAACATTATAGGTGCACTGAGAAGGGTCCTGTGTTCAGTATGCATTTCTCTCAAGACAGAATCAGGATAGAGATGAACAATGGAGGAAGAGGATCCTTATTAGCCTTTTGACAGGGCTGAGGAAACATTCATCAACTAAAACAACTCTCCACAGCCTGGTGCCCTTCGGGTAATTTAGGACTACAGCTCCCATCAGCCCTAGTACAGCATATCCAATGGTCAGGGATGATGGGAGTTGTAGTCCAAATATCTGGAGGGCACCAGATAGGGGAAGGCTGATCTAGACAGACCAGCATGTTCTGCCCAAAGCACGCTCTCTCTACTTACCTTCTCAAGTTTCCCCGAGACAGGCACCAACTTGGGGGGTGGTCCGCGGATGGTGCCAACTCGGGTCTTGTCATCCTGCAGGTCTTCCGTGTCACTACAGGGGCTGATGGGAGACACCTCTTCGGCCCAGTCCTCTTCGCTTACATAAGCATAGCTGCTCTTCTTGGTGGGAAGTCCATGGCACAGGGGCTCTTGGGAACCAGCCCCGCCAGGCAGGCGGAAAGGGCCAAACTCTGTTGTGGCTTTGTGGCAAGGCCGGCCAGAGATTAGGCTGCTGACACTGCCCATGGCTGCAGGGGACGGGCAGGCACTCGTGTGGAGCTGGGCAGCCCCTTCAGAGGCGGACTCAATGGAGACAGGCAGGGTCTGCACTATGGCCATGATGTCCGCAGGAGGGGCTTTGCGCGTGGTCTGAAAGAGAGAAGGGATTGGCTGCTAAGAACATGACCAGGAAATCACCACATCAGCAGGGCCCACCAAAAAATAAGCAGCCTCTGACGCAAGGGTCTGTTCTCAGAGTTGGTTCTCCTTTGAGGAGAAGAAAAAGAAGGCCTCGCCTGGGAATGACAGCACCGATCACTGAGGAATCAGACCACACAAAGGAGCCCATCAGCTCTCAACCTCCACACTCTGCCAAGCCAGAGGTCAATGGGAAAGGTCCCTTTGAGCTGCTATGTGGGGAGACGATCAAAGGTGGCTTAGGGGAGAAAGAGAAGCCTTGGCAGCAAGGAGGGAAAAGCAAAATAGAAAACAGGCCAAGGAGCAGAGTTTGTGTTCCATAGTTCATTTACACTGGAAAAGTTAAGTCAGTCTCTTTCCTGCCAGGGAAATACTGGCATTCAGAAAATCCCAGTCTAAAAGCAACTCAAATTCCCCCAATATCACTGCCAGGCAATGATATTTAAGGTTAAAGGTAGCTTCCAAAACACAAAGGAGGAGTGATCTCCCTTGCACAGCAGGTCCAGAGCCTACCTTGCACTTGTGGAGAAGGGTGTTTTGCTTCCTGGTCTCCATCAAGCCAGGAAGACTCCCATGAGCTATTTTTACAGAATGCTATGGATGCTACAAATCCTCCTATTTCAACACATGTCCGGATGTAAATTTATATGCTCTACATATATAAACTAGTCCTGGAAGAATCAGCAGCAGTTACGTCCACTGCTTTCCTGCCCCACTGCAAAATAAACCAATGTGTATGTGGGGAGTGGCCTCTCAAGCTATCTCTACTGCACAGAGAAGTGAGCAAGTCCCCACCCAAGATTCAGCACACTTAGAGTGGGCAGGAGTGATAAGAAAGCTGCAGAGAAGGTACCTGCCATGCCTTTTTACATAACAGCAGGGACATAGGAACCACTATCATTTAAAGGGCACCTTTGATGGTGTTCAAAGAGTTTCAAAGGCTGGAAGGGAACTGGATGGAGACTAGAGTGCCAACTCTTTCCACAGAGGCAGGTTTCCTTTCAAGCAGAACCTGCGGCTTCTTAGCTGTTGTTGGACTACAAATCCCATCAATCGGCTATGCTAGGCAGGGCTGATGGGAGTTGAAGTTCAACCACAGGTTCCCCCTGCCTGCTCTAGAGTTCCCATGCAATACTATGTTTCAGAGGCGCAACAACCCACTTGCCTAGGGCAAGTAGCAACAGCCCATGAAGTGCAAAGCCTCTCTCACAGCTAGAAAGGCTGTGTGTCTTTTCTGGCCCTTGAATCTAGGAGAGACAGCTGGGGTATTGTTTGTTCCTTCCAAGATGGGCATCCTGGCTGCCTCTCCTTGCTTCCAAGAGCCAGGACAGCCAGCTAGAGCTGCCTGCCAGTCTCCATGGAAAATGCCATTGCTCAATTGCTTTTCCAACGTGGATTTATTTTGCACGCCTCTTCCTTTCTGCAGCTCAATCCGGGAGCGCCAAGTGGGGCTGCAGACAACCACCCTGCTAATGTTGCACAGAGGGAAACGACTAGCCTGCCATTTATACATACGGCTTCTGTTAATCCTTCCTGCAATTGCATGTGATTTCCCCCCCCTTCCACAAGAAGCAGAACATGCTACGTGTTCGGTTTAGGAGGTACTGTAGTCAATGGGGAAGCCACCCACCTAGAACTGATAGGGGAGCTGGGGTGGAAGGAAGCAGAAGGATTCCAGGAGGCAATTTCTCCGCCACCAACGGAGAAGAGCCATGGGGGAGGGAAGGCCAAGCACAGCAGCACCTCCCAGCTCTCGGCTTCCCTCTCCCTTCGCTTCTGTCCGCAGAGCAGATTTCCTTTTTATAACCTGCCCTCTGTGCTGTGCTTTAAATAGAAAGCGCCTGTGTCTCCCGCTCCTGCCAGCAGTTCAGGATCACCGAGCGGAACTAACTCGCATTTATTCCAACCCTAGGCACTAGACCAGCCCCTGCTCAGCTCCCATCTTGGGCAGTGCATGAGGACATGAGCATTTTTTTTAGAAAAGCAGAGGGGAATTGGGAGCGGAGAACGACTCTAATAGAACAGGATCTACAACAGGAGAAAGACCTCAAAGGTAATACTTTGGCCTTGTTTTCCTTGCTTACCACAAGCCTTTGGTCTTGCGTAATGAAAGGCAGGCTCCCCAATGCTCCCCAGCGTAAAGGGATTTGTGTTTCACTACAATGTTTCAGAGAGCATCAACATGCAAAAGACTCTACCCTTGCTCACAGATTTAAAGGGTGTTAAAGGGAACAGTTGCCAGATTGAGATGCCCAGATTACAGTCTGCAAATTCATGCAAAGAGATCAGAAATATCCTAGCCCAAGGTTGTGGGGTGTGTGCCTTCTGTGTGCTATCATCAACTCAAACATTCCTGATACAGCAACACATCTAAGAGGGACAGAAACCACTGTCATAACTTTTGCATTGCCATGTTTGAAATCCAGCTGCTCAGGCAGTGAGATGTGAATGGGAGGCATGTGAATGAGGTGAGAGAGCGGCTGAATGAACGGTGGCCACAGGTGCTACTGACTAACAAGTGAAAACATATGCAACACATTTCTGTTAGTTCTTCACACCAGAAAGCAGCAAGATGATAGCAACCGAGGTTGTGGGATTTGCACTCACAAAAATCTTCAGACAGGCACAACTGTTCAAAATTGATTAAGTACCAACAATGTGGCCAGTGCAGTACAGAATATACCAGTGGCAAGGTTAGGAAAGTGGCAAGAGACTGGGGGAAGTCAGGTGAACCTAAAGGTGCAGTTAAGGTCAGGAAAATTACATTGCTGAAGGAGCAGATATTGAGATGAAGGAACTTAAGGAGTGAGAGATGTGTGATGAACAGAAAATAGAAAGATGCTCCAAGTACGGGATTCACAGCAAGGCAAAACAACGTAATGCAAGAACAGGAGGGAAGTAAAGGTACAACGGAAAGGATTCACTTTCAGGGGTAACTTCTGCTGCATCCTACCTGGCTACATTTTTGCACAAAGTGAGCCGACTGCAAAACAAAAAAACATCCTTTTAAAACTTTTTCTAAAAGAAGCCAAAGCAGCTAGCTGCAAGAAAATGTTCCCAAACCACTTTGGCTTGTTTGTCTGGCTGACAATCTCATAGCCCTGTGATTTTGTAATGACTGCAAAGAATTTTAGATGACTGAGAATCTGTTCTCCTATTCAGCAAAAGGGCTGGGGAGAGGGGTGTATATGGAATAAGCGAGGCCACTGCAGGAGGAAGACCATCACTATCAGATCTTCTCAGGAAGTTCTTTCCAGTACACACACTTCAGGAGTACTTCCTGACAACTTCTACTTCCCCTGATTGTTAAAAAAGAAAAAAGAAAGCCCAGCGCTGAGTCATGGGATGGGCCTTTGCTCCCAAACCCCACATTCCAGATGCATTTGTACAGTCCATGCGAATACGAATTAGATCACGATCTCTGTTTGTATATTCTGCTTCTGTTAAGTGGGGCTTTCAGAGAACTTGGATGTTTTGGCAAAGGGGCAATGAAAGTGCACAGGGAAGGAGGGAGAGATTTACAAAACAGAGGTCAGAAAAATGTGAGTCAAGTTCCCCAACATTTTTCCATAGCAAAGAAGACTGGAAAGTTGTGCCTTCAAAGAAAAAGAAAAACCTGGAGGAGGTAGTTAATAATATACAAGAACAAGTTTGAAATAATAACATACAGGGAGAAATTTAAAAGGAGAGACTGCTGCAGGAAGAGTTAACTCTAGTTTTTGTGAGGCCAAGAAGGGATGTTTCTGGGAACAAGGCCTTGAATTTTGAAAATTCAAGCACACAAGAAGGAGACTGAAAATAGCAACACAGTCTTGATACTGACCAGCGCCCTTGTGTCAAACGGGAAAATTATATCAACAAGGAAATTGCAGTCAGAGCCTAATCCATTTTACTCTTATATATGTTTTCGTATTTAAGACATTTATATATTGCTTAATCATTCATGTTTCTAAGTGGTGCACCTAAAAACAAAACCCAGAAAATTAAACAATAAATTATGAATCATAGAATTGTAGACATGGAAGGAACCCCTAGGGTCACTGAGTCCAGCCCCTTGCAATGCAGGAATCTCAACTAGAGCATCCATGACAGATGGCCATCTAACCTCTGCTTAAAAACCTCCAATGAAAGAGAGTCCACAACCTCCCAAAGGAGTCCATTCCACTATTGAACAGCTTGTATCATTTATCATAAAACTGAACACTACCTTAAAATGCCCCCTGAAACAAGGAGGTCTTAGTCATGAGCCTGAAGTTCAGCAAGGAGGGTGCACCTCTCATGTCAGGTGGCAAGGAATTCCACAGACTACTACACCGAATGCACAGCTTCTAGTGGTTACAAGCGTTGCATCTGAACCACTCACCCATTGATCAAGCAGAAACACATAACCTAGGATTTCAGCCTTTCTGTGCAGTAAAGGTAAAGGACCCCTGACAGTTAAGTCCAGTCGCGAACAACTCTGGGGTTGCGGCGCTCATCTCGCTTTACTGGCTGAGGGAGCTGACATTTGTCCACAGACAGTTTTTCCGTGCACTACATGCACTCAAAGGCTGCAGTGACATACACTTGAGCTGCAATCCTATGCAGTTAATTAAAAGGAACCAAGGTGGTGGGAGGGAAGAAGGAGAAAACAGCTCTCTGTTCTCTTCCACATCCATTCACTGGCACTGTGCAGAGCATGGAAAAGCTTTTTAGAAGCAAGGTGCCGAGGTGGGGATATGGTGTGTGAGGAACAGTAGACAATCTGCAAAAAGTCACAGCTCAGCTCCATTTCTCTAACCCAAAGCTTGGGAACACAAACTCAAGTACGGTTCGATTCCAAATAGTTTGCCTTAACAACACCATCATATCTGCAGAAGTACAAGAAAGGTTTGTTCTTATTTCCAACCTGCCAATGCATATCCATGGGCACCATAAGCCTCACTTTGAAATCTGACTCTAGTGTTGCCTGCCCAGGCAGTTCTTTGGCCTAATCAAGGAGGAGGAAGAAAGAAAAATTTGGTGGGGGGTTGAAACCCACCTGCCACCAGTTCCATCCATGCCCACTGGCTGTCCACCCTGGCCATAAGGCTTCCAAACTGCAACAGGGAATTGCTGAATCTGAATTCCAGATTGCTGAAAATGAACACATTGCTTTGTGCACATGCTGCGGTGAGGGCTCAATGCTTAGCGGCAGAGCACATGCACTGCATCCAGAGGTTTCCAAGTTCGGTCCTTGGCCTCTCCAGTTAAAAAAGGTGATGGGGAAAGACCTCTGCCTGAGTACCTGGAATGCTTCTCCCAATGAGAGTACACTATACTGGGCTACGTGGACAGACAGACCTCATATACATTTTAGCTCCATGCTCACACTTTCACTACTGTCAAACAGAATCACAAGTGCAGAAAGCATTGCTACAGGCATCTGGTTGGCTGTTGTGAGAACAAGATACTGGATTAAATGGGCCTTTTGCTGGATCCAGCAGGGCTCTTCTTATGTTCTATACATAGCTGTCAACTTTTCCCTTTCCTTGCGAAGAATCCTATTCGGAATAAGGGAATTTCCCTTTAAAAAAGGGAAACGTTGACAGCTATGGTTCTATATAAGCATGCCTTCGAAGTGTGGAAAGCTAAGGCCTTTAACAAACAAAAAACAAACCCCCGATTGTGGATGTCCCAGTAGAGGAAACAATATGGACAGCTCAGCCCCCAGTCCAGATGGCATAAATAATAAGATAGCAAATAATTAAGCTGCAGTCTATAGCTTTGGAGCTGGAATTCCCAAGTGCCCACAGGAAATTGTTCAGGGCAGATGGGGAGCTAAGGGACTAGATGAATGGCCACAGAAACACCATTTGCACTTGATGCAGAGAACACCAGAATAGCATCAATGTCCTTTCCAGTTAGCTTAGGCTTCCTATCCATAGACAAGGGATTATTCAGTTCCTACTCCAAGCCGGCACAGACTAGTTTATAAAGCTGCCAGATTTTAACTCAAAGGTAGCTGCATGGCAGGGTTAACGCAATTCAACGTTCGCTACAATTTGCAATTGGAATCTATTCAAGAAAGAAAGCAATTTCGAAGAGGAAAATAGCCTACAGAGCCTGCAACAGTACAGACAATGAGCTGCTCGTATGGGCCAGATCAGAGATGATGCAAAATTCATCTGCTGCCTGTTGCAGCACAGCCAAAAAATTAGGGAATGTTCCACAAGTGTAAATGGCATTAACTTTGGTTAAAGAATACCCTTCCTACTCAACAGGTAATAAGAATAAAATGTTTTCTTATCCACCCTTCACCATAAAGTCCCAGGGCGTCTTACAGCAATGTTAAAAATACAATTTAAAAATCAGATCAAACAATTTACAATCAAAAGAATAGGTTGGGTTCTAAAAACATGCATCTCAGGTGTCAAAGGCATCTTCAGCATGTGGTGGAACCTTTATAATCTGATGTACCTCTATAGGGAAGGAATCCCACAGCTTAGAGGCTGCCACAGAAAATACTCTCTTCCAGGTCACCACCTCCCTCACCTCTGAGATAGGAAGATAGGAACTGCTGCCTTATATAGAATCAGACCATTGGCCCATCTAGCTCAGTACAGTATACACTGACCAAGAGCAGCTCTCCAGAGCTTCAGGCAGGAAGTCTCTCCCAACTCTTACCTGGAGATGCCAAGGACCGAAGCTGGGAGCCGCTACATGGCCCTGGGGGTGGCAGATCTACCAAGAGGGCCCAATCTGTTGATCTTAACACCTGAGAGGGCCTCTAGGGAATGAAGCAATCTTTCAGGTATTTTGGGCCTCAGTCAACTAAAGCTTTAATCCAAATCTGGGTCTCCAGGTCTTTCCATCTGTCCCTTGAGACTCTCCTCAGGCCACATAAATGCCAAAGCCCGCTGCGTCAGTGGCCCTGCTCCACCCCACCCTTGAGTGCTTTTGCTTGGCTGGAAAGTGTCCTTGAACTGTGACAATGCCTCTTACTTGCCTGGATGGAGAGGCAGGTGTAGAAACCTCTGAATTGTGCACCTATTGTGCAGAGGAAGGAATCACACCTGTTGCTCCATCCACTTGTTGCCCCTGGCTACACCCACCGTACGTATGCCCCCAGAATGCTGCCTATGAGGGAATATGGCTCCCCAGTCTGAAAAAGGTCCCCCAGCCCTGCTGAGCCATGTTAGTATAATGGAACCCCATCCAGTAATCTGGCCAGTGCATTTTGGGCCACCTGAAGTTTTGAGTCATCTTCAAGGGCAGCTCCATGTCGCATGTGCTGCAATAATCCGATCTGGAAGTTACCAGGGCATAGATTGTGCAGTGGCCAAGTCGTCTCTGTCCAAAAGCGGCCTGCTGAGCTTCCCATCAAGTGAAATAATGAAGCAGGGCGTTAAATGTTTAAGAAGATTCTGAAAGGGAATGAAGATGGGGCTCTGATAACCAAATTTATCAAGATCAGAGAGCCAGAGTCTTCTGCCTGATAGCGAAGGCCAGCCTCCTCACAGCGGGAGCTGAGCCATTTTTGTGCAGCCTGAAAACACTAGCTGAAATTCTCAAAATGCTAAGCTTTCCTTTTTCTGATAGCTTAGCCTTCATGGCTGAGAGAAGATAGAAAACATAAAAGTGTTTCCGTAATAGCTCACAAAAGCAGAATGAAAGAACCCACCTAACATGATGTTTTCTTAATCTCCTCACAGGATTGGAGAGAACAAAGAGTTTTGAGCATGCGAGTTTCTCAGCCATCCCAAATAGTTGGAAAATGCCATGGCTCAGTGACAGAGGACATGACCTGCACGCAAAAGATCTCATATTTAACCCCCCAGCATCTCCAGCTACAAGGTCCCAGGTAGAAGGACATCTTCAAGACTGCCACACAGAGTAGATCAGAGATGGGAGGGAACCTCAGGACCAGGAGACAATGCAACACCCAAGTCTCCCTATCTGAGTCTGACCCTTAGGATCCTCCCCATGCTACATTCCCTCCCTATTCTACCCGCCCCTCTCTGCTCAGGGCCAGCCCTGCTATTAGGCATGGCGAGATCACTACCTCAGGCAGTAGAAATTCCTGAGGCAGCATCCCCACGGTCACCCCACCAGCGTCCGAAGTGGCAGTGCACACAACAGAGGAGTGGCAGGGCACATGACAGACAGAGGCAGTAGCAGTGGCAGGTATGGTGGGAGTGGTGGCAGCAGAAGGGCAGCACTTCCCATATTGCCTCAGGCAGCAAAATAGGATGTGCCACCCCTGCCCCCTGGCTGGAATGTGAACTCTCTAGTAATACCCCCTGATTGAGTTGGTATAAAATGGAGGGAGGATAGAGTGGGGTTTGTGGGTGTGTGGTGATACAGAATAAATAATAAGAAACTAGGCTACCATATAAAGGTAAATTTTACACTAATTTCTCTGTCCACCTTTGCAGCTGGCCCCACCCCACATGTAGCCCCCAGAAGACATGGCTGACCTTGGGTTCCCCGCCCTCAAAGTAGACAACAGGGAGCCAGAAGGAGAAATGGTCCGACACGAAGGCAGCATCTTCTATGTCCATATGTCACTGGCAATTTGGGGTTATTTTAAAGGAACTCTTCCCCCCCCCCCCGGTCATTTAAATGACAGGCACAACACAGAGCTAAACTAGGTATCCATATGTTTATTCACCCATTTGCCTATAAAGTCTTACTTTTTGCACCAAAATGAGCGTATGAAGAACAAAAAAGGCCCCCATCCTGTCTTAACTCACCATATTCAGCCACTTAAGGCTGTTTGCCTCTCACAGCCTGGCTCACTTCTGGTCTCCAAGCCAGGCTGATGGAAAACAGCTTAAACCAGTCAAGCATAGCATGGCATGGCAAGGCAAGGGACAGGTTTCGTTCTGCTCCCCCTGACACTCGCGTTGATATAGGAAAGCAGGAGACACCCCCTGACCCTCTCCAACACTTGAATAAAGTGTATTCTGTTAGTGTATAATAAGCATGCACATATCTATTTTGGCCCACAGAATCAGAGATGTGTGACACATGCTGAGAAACTGCAGTTAGCATTGAAAGGAAAGTTCATTTACAGCAAGCAGACAACAATCCGCCCTTTGTCAACCCCCTTCCGCATCACCCAAGGATACTGAATTTGCGGCTTCCACAAACTTTAACAGAGGCATCTTGCAGACAGATTCTCCGCCACCCCAGTCTTTCTGCCAAAATGAAAGATGCTGATTTTTGTGCAGTGTGCTATACAGCGTCACTCTTCCCTAGACAGTGCACATTTCCATGTTTGGACCTTGATCAACGTAAACTGAGAACTTCAGTTCACTGGTTGCTGGAAAGCATTCTAAAGATGGTGTTTTCAAAGTCTGACTCCTGAACTGGCTTTATATCTATCAACTACGACTTGTGCTCAGCCCATTCAGCCCTCTGGATACTTTCCAAACATGTCCCATCCTGTTGATCAACAAGAACTAGAACAGGGGCAGCCAAAGCTGTTAAGGCTGCAAGCTCCCATCATATCTGACCATTGCCAGGGCTGGTTGTGGCTGATGGGTGCAAGAGTCCAAAAACACCCAGAGGGCTCACATTGGCTAGTCCTGAACTAAAGAATACAGCACAATTTTCACAGAAGCACAGGATGGATAGCTGCTCTGCTCTGGGTGTTGCTTTTTCCTTTTGGTGATCGCCACTGCTGTCCCTAACCAGAGGAGGAACGACTGCTGGGAAGTGTGCACCTACATCAGCGCAACCAGGCACCTTCATCTGCCCCAGCTGCAACAAAACATGTCTCCCCTGTATCGTCTCTACAGCCACAGCAGCAGCTGTAACTCCCCAACAGTTTAACTTCACCCCTGAAGACACATTCTTCCATTGTCTCCCAAGACAGACAGATGCCAACCAACCCTACCAGCACAAGTAGAAGGATCCAGAGGGATCATTGGAATGAATCCAAACTATGCTTAATGTATCCCATGCTTCCTGCCTGTCCATCCCTCCCCACCCTTTCAAGCACTGGAAGGAGACACATGGAAAGGAACATCTTGAAATGAACCCAGGACAGCAGAGTGCTCATATAATAATGCAGGGGTCAGCAACCTTTTTCAGCCATGGACCGGTCCACCATCCCTCAGACCATGTGGTGGGCCGGACTATATTTTGAGGGGGGAAATGAACGAATTCCTATGCCCCACAAATAACCCAGAGATGTGTTTTAAATAAAAGCACACATTCTATTCATGTAAAAACAACAGGCAGGCCTCACAAATAACCCAGAGATGCATTTTAAATAAAAGGACACATTCTACTCATGTAAAAACACACTGATTCCCAGACCATCCGCAGGCCAATTTAGAAGGCGATTGGGCTGCATCCGGCCCACAGGCCTTAGTTTGCCTA
This sequence comes from Podarcis cretensis, assembly GCF_951804945.1. Taxonomy (NCBI): domain Eukaryota; kingdom Metazoa; phylum Chordata; class Lepidosauria; order Squamata; family Lacertidae; genus Podarcis; species Podarcis cretensis. Next base: position 57,826,620 of record NC_137174.1, on the reverse strand, counting down.
CCCCTGTAATAATGTATCTATATTTTAAAGAAAACAACAGCCAGGTTCTTACATAACTTGTTGAAGTGGCCATGTTTGCACGAAACGGTAAGCCAAAGTTTCCAGTCTATTGCAGCTTATTGTGAACAAGCAGTGGGTTAGTGCACATTGCCCAATCATTCCTGCTTTGCTCCCCACCCTGGAGAAGAAGGAGATTGCATCTAAACCATGGATCATGGTGTATTATTCTCTAACAAGTCCCAATCAGCAAATCAACCACGACTCGCGGGTTAATATTGGCTCGTTAACATTGCTTGTTAAGGAGCAACAAACCAGGGTCTGTGAGTTCAGACATAATGATAAGCCAAGTATTCCTGGACTGTTTACCACTCTCATGTCAGGGAAGGAGTGAAGCTGGAACTATTGGGCAGGATGCACCAACACACGGCTTGTTCACAATAAACCACGAAAAGTCAGAAAGTTTGGCTTGCCAATACGTGCCAAGGCAGCCGCTGTGGCCCAGCTGAAATGTAATTACAAACAAGAGTTTGATGCTTATTTATTTTCTCCTTTGTCCTCACAATGCCAGTACTTTAAAGAGGCAGGATCTTTTTTGGCTAGTCAAATGCCCACCTCTAGGTTTCATAATCACAAAAGGTAAGGTAAAGGTAAAGGTACCCCTGCCCGTACGGGCCAGTCTTGACAGACTCTGGGGTTGTGCGCCCATCTCACTTAAGAGGCCAAGGGCCAGCGCTGTCCGGAGACACTTCCGGGTCACGTGGCCAGCGTGACATCGCTGCTCTGGCCAGAGCCAGAGCCGCACACGGAAACGCCGTTTACCTTCCCGCTGGTAAGCGGTCCCTATTTATCTACTTGCACCCGGAGGTGCTTTCGAACTGCTAGGTTGGCAGGCGCTGGGACCGAGCAGCGGGAGCACACCCCGCCGCAGGGATTCGAACCGCCGACCTTTCGATCGGCAAGTCCTAGGCGCTGAGGCTTTAACCCACAGCGCCACCTGCGTCCCATCACAAAAGGAGTGCACCTCAAAAGACAAAGTATGAAAACAGCCCAAAATCATGCCAGAGACATTATCCTCATCTAAATCTATTCTTTTATTTGCATTGCTGATGGGCTGCCGTATGACAAGAAGTTCTCTGAGCAGCCTAAAACTTGCCAACACAACACATAAATGTACTCGAGACACAATAATCTGTACGTCATCTAACACATGAGTTCAAGAAGCATTTATAAGCTGAATTTCAGGGATACCCAGAGAAGGGAGCCCATTTTCCACAGTCCGTCCATCTAGGGAGCCATGCCCTCCCCCACCCACCCCACACTTGCTGCTCCTCTTCATCCAGGACAGGCATCTGCCTGGAAACCGGATCTTTGTTTCCATGCAGGCCCCTGCTGCTCCAGGCCCTGTTTGATGTCAGGATCCTCTTGTCCTTAACATAATCAACATCTCCCAGCAACCGCCAAGCTAAGGGATTATGGGAGAAATAATCCACCAGCAGGAACAGCAGCAGAAGCCTAAGTTGGGAGACAAAAGCTCCCGTTTTCATGCAAATGTTGGCCTGAACCAATGAGCCTGGGACTCCAGGGAGGTCCCGAATTTGACCTCACAGCTGGGCCACTCTCAGAGACAACAGCCTAAGAAAGTTGCAGATTGTACCACTCAGGCCTAGCACCTGGGAAACCCATTATGCAAGGCAGGAGAGCACAGTAAGCAGATCAGTTCAAGGGAGATGAGGATCTTGGGAGTTTTTCTTTCTTTCTGCAGGATGGGTGGGGGTGTCACATATATTTCAGTGAACAAAGTATCACAAAATGGGATTTATAGTTTCAAAACTGCTGAGGAATTAAACTATTCTGAGGACTAGAAACTTCATTTGATTTTTAAAGTAAATAGCTTAATAGAATCTGTAAGGTCCAAACATTAGACGAGTTTATACAGTATTGAAATAGCTCCTCCTAAAAAAAAAAAAAAAAAAAAAACAAAACATACATTCTGCTACTATCCCCTCTACATTTAGAAGAGCAAAGGAAAACTGCCTTAGGAAAGGCTGAAAATATTCTAAAACCCTCACACATAAATCTGATATTGTTTTGTTGAGGTTGGTCCTAATGTCTGACAATTTTTAATGCTTGTCAAACCCAGATCACTAGGACCAATCAAACAGAGATCTTATTTTAAAATGACTGTGTTTGGGGGGGGGGAATTCTTCTATCAGAAAATCCTTAGATATGACAACGTTGAAATAATCCATTCTAGGGAAATCCCAACATCTTTATTGCCAAGGGATGCAAAGCAGCACCTAGAAAGTTGCACCATTTTACCTGCACATATTAGAGTTTATAGCACCTGGAAAGTTGTGTGGATAGTAAATAGAACAGGCGAAACAATGTTCAAATCCTAAAGCAGATATGTTGCTGGACATCCTTCAGTTATCTCCTTGGTTTAATTTTTGTCTAAAAATCTGAAGTAATGGCAGGAAAACATATAAAAATTTCCTAATTAAAAAGTACTAAGCATTATTATTTGAGACTTCCACTTTTGACCTGATTTTCAAAAGGTTAATTCATGATGCCTATTAAGTCTAGATTTGAGAAAGCCTGGCTGCGGCTGATGGAGTCCAAGATCTCTGGAGGGCACCAGTTTGGGAAAGGTTGTTCCACAGGTTATGACTCCCAAGACAGAAATGCATTGGGATGCACTACAGTGGATTTCAGAGCAGAATCAATGCTTATTTGTATTTATTTGCTCATTGCAGATTTATATGCAAGGATATGCTTTGTGAGTTCAACATCCTCAGGTTTATGAACATGGATGGCACAGTCAGCTGAAGTTCTTTTCTAGAAGGAAACAAGGACCTTTTTCTGCCTCCCCACTTCCAGCCACTCTCTGAAGACTGAAGAAAAGACCCTCTTAAGAATATTTGGGGGGCAGGCAAGGGAAGCATGGCTTTGTTGTTGTTGTTTTTTGCAGTCTTCAGATGAAGACTAGACCATGTGAAAAATGAATATAAGATTTTAGCTGCAGTTCATTCATTTTTCAGCTCTGTTTTCTTGTTATTTAAAAAGTGCGCCTAGACATTCCGTTGTTGCACCCATAACCTAGGTTTAAGGTGCCGTTTAGCTCCTAGCTTTCATATCTCAGTTTGTAACACTGTCTCTCTCCAGTCAAACATATAGGGTCCCTGATTTGTTGCTGTTTCCTGTAGAGCACTGGGTGATTTGGTTATCTTGAGGCAAATACTCACTTTGGTACAGTGGTACCTCTACTTACGGACGCGATCCGTTCCAGGGTGCCATTCACACCCCGAAAAGTCCGTAAGTAGAGCGCCTCTTCTGTGCATGCGCGTGATGCAATAGAGAGCTCCTGCTCTCTCCTGTAAACACTTCTGGGTTTGCCGCATTCATAACCTGAAAAAACGCAACATGAAGCAAACACAACTCGAGGTATGACTGTACTTCACATTGCTGTGCTTTCCTCCCCCTACCTCTATTGTATAAAGAAAAAACTCAACAGGAACATATTTGACAGTGGAAAGGACCCCTTTGGGAGGTTGTGGACTTTTCTTCCTTGGAGGTTTTTAAGCAGAGGTTGGGTAGCCATCTGTCATGGGTGCTTAAGCTGAGATTTCTGCATTGTGGGGGGTTGGACTAGAGGACCCTTGTGGTCACTTCCAACTCTACGATATGAAGCTGCCTCATATGGAGTCAGGCCATGGGCCCATCTAGTTCAGTATTGTCTACACTGACTGGCAGCAGCTCTCCAGGGTTTCAGGCAGGGGGTCTCTCCCATCCTTACCTACAGATTTCAGGAGTTGAACCTGCAGCCAACACTGCATGCAACAAAGGTGCTCTACCACTAAAGTCAAGAAGACCCGTCTCCTACACAGGATCTTTGGCAACACAGTATGATGCAGTTATCTGACACAAGGAGATGTTGTTTGCAGGCAGATGCTGTAGAACACAGAGAACAGCACACTGTGGGACAGAGATGCCACCTACCAAAGCACGAATGTTACCACGACTGGACCAATCTGCCAGAGGGCATCCCACCCCTTTAAGTGCAGATCCACTCTCCCCAGCATGAGGGCAGGCCATGTGATAGCTGCACACATGACAAGCTAATGAGTTATGATCACTAGGAGCGCTGGATGGATGTGGAGTGACAGGCCACCCAGAAGAGCAGCCTAGTGCACACTGATCAGGGGCAGCATTCAGTCAGGCCACGGCTGGGTCAACCCAGCAGGGTTCCTCTCCACATGCGCACACACACATTCCACATAAAGCCATGGAGAGGAGGAACCATCTTCACCCTCTTGTTGAACCTGGGGAGTAAGGATTTAATCCCATATGATGACCTGGGCTGGCACAGGAGGACCAAAAGCTACCGGGAGATGTCCCTGCACCAGGTTTTTTTTCCAGGAAAGCAGTACAATTAACACGGAGACCCTTCAGAAAAGAAGAGAAGGGGGAATGAACAGGTACAAGCAGAAGAAGACATGGCCTTCTGAGCACTATTGAACCCTGCAAGTACCTGACACATCATAACTACGTAGCATAAGCAGATCCCAAGGCGCATGTGTGCACATGTGCGCACACAGTCCCCAACTCCCCCAGTCCTCTGAAATGCCAGTATGCTGACACTAGATCCCAGCAGCCAGCAGCCGGCCACACTCCTGTACTCCCAAGCCCAAGGCCTCGCTACCTAGGCTAACCCAATCATAGTGGCAAACTGGATATGCGGGCACCACAATTCCAGCAGCATCTGCCTCAGCTATGTAAATACTTGCAGGCAGAGAGAAATGTGCTGTGTTGCACTTTTGGAAGAGGAGCACAAAGCAAGCTCAGCGACTCATGGGATGGGCAGGGCTCCCAACATACCAGGGGGCACGGCCTGATTGCCAACTGATCTCTGGAACACAGGCCCAGTTGTCAAGGGGAAGAAAGGAGTTGCTTTGGAAATTAAAATGAAAAAGAAGAATTCCAATCAACTCTTGATCATTGCGTATGGTGGCACTGTGCTACTCAGCATACAGTTAAGGGTGTTTTGGTGGGGGGGTTAGAGAGGGGATTCTAATTTGCTGACTGCGGCAAAGCCTAGGGGCAGGGCTGCCCACCACTGTACAAGTTTAAACAGCAGGAAGTCAAAAAAATGGATTGGCAGATAAACAATCTAAATAGAGGGCCAGCTGCAGAGAGCCTTAATCCCAACTAGCTGCAACATGTTAACCAAAATAGTTCGCTTTTACAGAGCATTTTAGAGAGTTTAAAATGTATCACATACATTGGTCCAGTAATGATGCTTCACAAGGTAAGATCAGCCTTATCATACCCATTTTGCAGAGAAGGGACTGAGGCTGAGAGAGTACTGGTTTGTTAAGACCTCTGAGTTTGCTGCAAAGGAAACATTTGCTTGAAGGACTTCCTAGTTCACAGTTTATACACTTCAATACACCTGCCTTGTAAATAAGCCAACAAAAGTTTGTTTTTCAAGAGTTTGTTTTTCTAGCCAGCATTCCCATGCTTGCCATAGATGTGGAGATGTCCTATTCTACAATCCCACCCATGGAAATGTAGGCTTCTCTACCCTCCTAACAAGCTAGCCACAAGAAAGAAAGAAAGAAAGAAAGAAAGAAAGAAAGAAAGAAAGAAAGAAAGAGCCTTCTACCAAGTGGACTGGAAGTAGGAGGATGAAAGGACTGACTGCTCCTCTGGCACCCCTCTGCATTTCCATGCTGATTGCAGAGAAAGGGGGTTTTCTTCTCCTACAGCTAGCACACAAACCAAGTGGGCTGTTGGGAGAAGGAGCCGCCTCCCCCAGCCCTGTCAATCCCCAACATGGAACTCCTGCTTGCCTATAGCTATCAGGGAAATAGAACTCTGCCATTGCGCATCCCTGGGCAAGCCCTAGCCAGGCATGTCCAAAGTCCGTTTCGGGGGCCTAATCCAACCCGCCAGTCGGTTTAATCCGGCCCCTGTGGTAGTTTATTTTCTGGGTAAAATCCTAAAAAAACCTCAACTACAACTTTGGTTGGCCTTCACGGCCCTTCACTTCATCAAATGTGGCCCTCTTTGAAAAAAGTTTGGACACCACTGCTAGGCATTCATATCCTGCAAAATTGAGATCTCTAGATGTGAGCAAAGCAACTGGCTACAGTTAGCAATTAACCTTCCACAAGGGCCATATCTAGAGGTTCAAGAGCCCTTGGCGCTGTGCTGGGCTTTTCATGAGATAAATCTGCAGAGGTATATAGACAATGTACTAAGGGGGCCATCTATCCCTACCCTAGCTGGATCTGAGAGTCATTGACTGTAACTGTTTCTTCATTTGTTTCTCTGTCTAAAGGTCTACTACCCCACTTTTCACAGTTGTCTCAAAGCAACTCACAAAGAAGAAATTAAACATACAATGTACAAAAGGCATAGATTAAACATAAGAAAACAAGAACATTAAACATAAGAAAACAAGGACATTAAAGCAGCCTCCTGAAATAAAAAAATTGTTCTGACCCAACATCTGAAACTTTGCAGTGTCAGTCCTCGTCTGGTTCCTACTGGACGAAGCTCCATAGAACTGGGCTCACTATGCTGAGGGTACAACCCCTTGTTAATGTGGGTCATGCTTCTGGACCATGGGGAACCAGTAGTAGCTTTTCATGTTGGAAATCTATGCTTATCCTCCACTGGGAGACCAAAAAAAGAAGCCCCTTTCCACCCCCATTTCTCCCAAACCACTCTCAGCACTCAGAGGCTTCTTTTCCCACAATGCAGCAGTGAAGGGCAGCACCTGTGCAGCACCTGTACAACTATATATAGTTGTACTTCAACTCCCATCAGCCATAGCCTGCACTGTCAACAATCGGGGGTGATGAGAGTTGTAACCCAACAATGACCACAGCCCCCACTCCCAATGCTTTGGAATAAAATGTGCTACTTTGTGCACGGCATCTGAATAAGTCTAGGAAAGCCATCAAGGGAGAGGAGAAGCCTGCTGCCTCCACTTCTTAGCATTCGGTCTTAAGCTGTGTGTCTGTGTAACAATGCTGCCCAGCAAACAAGACACTGCAGGGAGGGGAGGGGAGGTCGGTCAGGGCTGTACCCTCCCTTCCCCCATCTATTTCACTTCAAAGCAAGGAGCGGAGGCATCTGCTGAAGCTATCAAGCCTGTCCAGCCTAAAGCTGAGGAACAAAGAACATGATCAGAGAGCAAGCAGACTCTTACCCTTCCACAGTCCCCCTCCCTCCTCTCAACTCTGCCAGCAGAATGTACCCAAGAAAAAGCTGCTCCCCCCCCCCTTGCCTTTGCATGCACGGATGCACCCATCACCAAAGATTCCCTAAATCCCAGCCCTGGCAGTCTGAGCACTAGAGAGGCTTCCTGGCCCTTCAATACTTTTCTCTCCTATCCATCGTTCACGGGAACTGGCCTGGAACTGAAAGCTGCAAATGGCAAATGGCAGTGCTTTGCCCAGACTTTTCCAAGCCCTGCAGGACCAAACTGCCAGCAGCAGAGAGTTTTAAAAGTTTCAGGGCTTTCAGGTTCTTGTTTATAGAGAATGGTGATTCACAAGCTTGCAAAGGACAGCAAGCTGCCCCTAACAGGAGAGTCCCTACCGCAAACAGGCTCAGGCTGGATCTTAAAAAGCACCATATACACAGAGGCAAGAATCCGAACACAATGAGTTGTGATGAATGGTTCCTGTTGTCTGTCCTCTTCACAAACACAAAGAGGCCACCTCATTTCTCCAGGAAATGTAATTAACACACACAGTTGCCTCTTGGGAGTCCCCAGCTCACTCACATGTACCCCCAATGACAGAAAAAGAGAGAACAGAATAAGAGAATTCATAGAGCTGGAGTGAGACGGCTTAGAGCAGCCTTCGTCAACGTGGTGCCCTCCAGATATTGCTGGACTATTGCTGAGCGGGTCAGACCAGGACTGTGGAAACCCAGGTCCAACTCCCCATCCAACTACTGTACAAATCTTATAGGGCAATTCTGGACCCGTCTCTCAGCCTAGCCTGCAGGGATGTTGTGAGGATAAAACTTGAGGACAGACATATATTCATTCCTGAATTCCTTGAAGGCAGGATATAAATGCATCTTATTATCACATTCTTGTCCTAGAGAGGATCTTTTATAGTTAATGCTTCTGATATTAGCCCACAGCACCCACTGTTATTCTACATGCAAACAAAAATCTCCAGGGCTTATGGCAGCCAGCCACCACTGCTAAATGCAGAAAGAGGAGCTGACAGAAACACATGTACAACAGGGAAAGCCAGCATTGTTTGATCTGCCCAGTGCAACACACGTGCTTCCAGCACAATATGCAACTGTGTGCATATAAACACATTCAAAGAGCCTTTTTAGCTGTTGCACGTGCTCCTACAGGATGCTTAGGGAGCATTTCCCAGTATCAACATTGGACGGTTTCCTCATTGGCCTCCCCACACCTGTGCTGAAAATAGCAACCTACACTCACCCACCCTACAATTTCCACACACCATGCACACCCGCCTCCAGCATTGAGAGACTAACACTCTGTCCCAGACCCCACAGCCGACCACTGAACTCCAGCTCCCATCAGCCCCAGTCACCATGGCCAATGGCAGGGAATGATGGGAGTTGTGGTCCTACTACATCTGGAGAGCCACAGGTTTACTCCCCCTGCTCTGCACAGTTTCATCCAAGGGCTTTGCACTGGCTATCCTGGCTGCTGGGGTCACTCTGGGGTTCCTTTGGGGCATCCACAGCCCTCTCCCTGGACTAGCCCAATTGCTCAGAGCAAGCACCTGCAATGGACTCTCAACAGGCATAAACCCCAAGCCAACCCATCCAGGCAGGGGAGGGAGGGCTCTGGCACACAGCCTGGCCTCCATCAACCCAGGTTCCTGGCGCAGATTCAGAGCACCGGGGATGTGGAGGAGGAGGAGGCCACGGCCAAACTTTCCCCATGAATGAAAGGAGGGAGAAGGAGAAGCCCACTAGGCCAGACCAACAAGCTCATTGGCTGGCAAGAGGCTGCCCCGTGACGAAGAGGGAGAAAGGGGCACAAGCCCGGCAGCGCAGACTCCCGCTTCTCCGTTGCCCTTTCATGGAGAAAGTAACGCGAAGGAACAACATTACGCGCTCAGAAACCGACTCGCCGCCGGGACAAGAGGCAGCAGCGCCTCTCCTTTCCCAGCGCGGGAGACGCAAGTCGACGGATGGCGAAGGGAAAATGTGATTCCAGCAGGCAGATGGAGGGGGAAGCGGGGGGCGCATAAAGAGCAACATCGCCGGCCTGCTTCCGACTCCACGCAACAACAAAGATCGCCGCGGCGGGACCACGCAGCCAACTCAGCCGCCTTCAGGAAGGGAGGTGGACGGGGGAAGCAGAGGAGCGACCCGTCGCTGGAGAAAGGCATCCCGAAAGAGGCTCCCAAGCAAGCCCCCTCGGTCGCCAACTGGAACTCAGCGCCCAAGACTCTTAGCGCACAAATCGGCTGCTCTTTTTTTTTTGGCGGAGGCGGGGAGCTCTCCCCTTCTGATCTTCCTGGGCCCCGAAGCGAATTCCCGCCCGTCTCCCCCCCCCCCACCGGAAAGTGGACCGCGACCTCCCGCTGCCCGCCTTGCCCCGCACCTGGCCTGGCCGCCTCCATGGTGCCGGTCCGCCGCTGGGCCGCTACGGGGCACAGTTCCCCCGGCCGGCTCGCAGCGCCGCCGCGTCTCGACAAGTTTGAACAGGCTCCTCCCCTCGGCTAACCGGGACTCTCGTGTCTCGGATCCGCCCCCTACCCTCCTTCTCCGCCCAGCCCCACTTTCCTCCTCCCTTTCCCCCACCCCCACCGACTCGGCCGGGCCTGAGACACACGCCTCGCCACCCAGAGGCCCATCTCAGAGTCGCCTGGTGGTGCGCCGCGCGACTGACTTTTTTGCATCCGCACATCGCCAACCGCAAGCGATGTGGAGTAGGAGCGCGCGCGCACACAACTGCAATTGCTGTGTAACTTTAGCGCCTGCTGATGTGCTCTACTTTTGAATTATGGCGCTGGAGGAGACTCTTGAGAGTCCCATGGACTGCAAGAAGATCAAACCTATCCATTCTTAAGGGAATCAGGCCTGAGTGCTCACTGGAAGGACAGATCCTGAAGCTGAGGCTCCAATACTTTGGCCACCTCGTCAGAAGAGAAGACTCCCTGGAAAAGACCCTGATGGAGGGAAAGATGGAGGGCACAAGGAGAAGGGGACGACAGAGGACAAGATGATTGGACAGTGTTCTTGAAGCTACCAGCATGAATTTGACCAAACTGCGGAAGACAGGAGTGCCTAGCGTGCTCTGGTCCATGGGGTCATGAAGAGCCAGAAACGACTAAACAATGTGCTCACCGCTGTACATGAGAATGTACCTCCGAGGCTCTAAACACCCTCCATTCGACTGCAAAGCACGGGGCTCTTTGCCCACTCACCAAACACTCTACACCCCCAAGGGGCACCTGTGGGGGGGGGGAGGCCTCCAGTTAGCATGTGCAGCCCAGTTTGCCCCAATGTTTTCTGGTTGCACATCTTTACCCAACTGTGTAGGTGCAGGTTCAGTAGCTATGGACAGGCTTCAGCCTTATTCCACCCTGACCTAAGCTGAGCAACTGTGGTTGCATAACCACTTTTTTCCACTTATCTCTGATTTCCCCTTGTTTATTTTTCAAAGGTGACTGGCTACAAAGGTGAGCAAGACTCCTGCATGTTCAATAGTTCTGTGGCTTGCAAGATTTTTGGTCCATGCAGCTTGTCATGCAGGAATTGGGGGTGGGGGGGGACTGCATATATCTGCCAGAAATCCATCTTCTATTAAAGGTGCAATGAGGCTTGATCTCCTTTGTAAGTTGGTCATTCTCCGGAAGTTGAGAAAGAATCCCTTGGGAAGAAATTGGCTTCACACATACCTCGCAATTCAACGATCTCTACGGAAGTTCTACTATGTGCATGGAGCTCCTCCCCCTAGAGGGCTGCCCCCTTCATTTCACTGCAGTGGACCTGGAAGTTTCAAAGGATGTAAAAGCATGTCTCCCAGGAAGGGCAACGTAAGCTCATTGGCAGAGCATCAGCCTTGCATGAAGAAGGTCCCAGGTTCAATTCCTGGCATCTCCAGGTATGGCTGGGAATGCCCCCCATTTGAAACTCTGGAGAGCTGCTGCCAGTCAATGCAGACCACACTAAACCAGAAAGGTGATTGGTCTGACTCTGTATAAAGCAAGCTTCCTGTGCTCCTGCAAACTAGTGTTCAGAGTAAACACTAAGCTCATGTCATCTTGCCTATGCATCCTTTCCCATCCACCCCTAAGCTGCTCTATGACCACTTCTACCCATCCCCGGGCTCCCCTCCCACGGCTGCACTAGGTCTCTCCATGCTGTCATTTAGTCCATATCTGCCTGGGTCCAGGCATGTGTGTACCACTCCTGTCCCCAGCCCATGCCAGCCAGCCAGCAGTGCAGGCCAGGAAGTCAGTCGCACACACACACACACACACACACTGCTGCCTGATCTCGCTTTGTACATCCACCACAGAGGCAGCTCCTTGCATTGGCTGCAGCAAGCAAGGACCTGGGAATATGGCCGCATGCAAGACTCTGCCTGCTGCTGTGCTGTCGCTTGCAACTGATCTGCCCACTGAGGAGATGGAGCCAAGACAGATGGCAAGCCGAGTACAGGTGCAGGCAGGCCTTTCCCCAGATGGTGACATTCCACCCCCAACCCAGATAGCTGTCCTCATCCTCAAGCCTGGCCAAATCCTTTTGAACACATCTCCCATTATTATTTAAGCCAGCCCCCCCCCCCAACCTGTGATCCCCAGAAATTGCTCTCTCCTTCCGCCACTAGAGGGCGCCATTGATTTATATACCGGTAATCTTTCAGGGATATTCCTCCGATGGCTCACTGCCCCCTGCTCCAATAATGTGCTCATGCAGGATTTTTAACTTGCCTCAAACCTTAGCATTTCAAAACAAATATGCCTTTAAGTTGCCCGTTGATAGTTAGCACTGGGACAGCAGACTGAGCAGGCATATAGGCCACCTCATTGCACTTCACAGAATCCAGTCCAATCCCCAGCAATGGTCAGGTATTATGTGAGCTGTTGGGTCACCACAACATCTGGAATACCCCGGGTTAGCTTATCCTAGGTGCTGAACTTCAGCAGATTCTGAATTAACAGCAATGGAGGGAATGACAGATAAGCAGTGGGAGGAAGGAGTCCTCACAACACAGGGAGAAAAATAAACATGGAGGTACGTAGGCAGAGTGGCAGAGCACAGATGGGAGTTCAGGAAGGTGCCTTATACCAAGCCAGAAAATTGGTCCATCTTGCTAAGTATTATAGACACTGCCTGGCAGTGTATCCGAAGATTCAGGGATGGAACCTTTTTGCATGCAACATGTGCGTTCTACCACTGAGCCAAGGCCCTTCTCCTATGCGGTACCACTGGCACTGCTGTCACAATGCGATGCTGCATGAAAAACAAGCCAGATGCTACACAGAGCTCCATATGCTCCACACTGACTGGCAGGTTCTCTCCAAGGTCTTGGGGTCTTTTCTAGTCCCACCAGGAGATGCCAGGGACCAAACCTCAAATGTCCTTGCATGCTCTATCTCTGAGCAATGGCTTTTTCTCGGAAAAAGGAAAAACTCTGATTTAGTGGGGACTCTGGTATGCAATCTCAAGGGCTATGGGGTAGGATCACTGGAAGATCAAGAGCCCTTTGGCCTTTGTTTGCTTCTGAGCCTCTACACTCCCTTCCAACAATGCTCTGGCACCACGAGGCATTTGCAGTGAGCCCCTGATGTTGCCACCCCCTCATCTGTTCAAGAATGCCAGGCGGCTTCAGGACTGGATGGCAGAGTAGATATATCTGTGTCCTGCTTGCCGATCAGAGAAGACAGGCCTGCCCACATCTTCCTTGTCAGGAGGCTGCTCCAGGCCTTGGTGTTTATTTGCTCTTTGGATTTCTGCTTCTTCAAACAGAAGTGCATCCCCAACCCCCTGCTGTGACTATGGCAGCCATATGATTCGCCCAGCAGCTGTTCCTGGAAATTCACTGGAGAATCTTGCTATTTGGTAGATATTGGGGGGGGGGGGACAGACACTTGGGAGGGGCTTCTCTTAAAGGCCTATGACACCAATAGTGGAGAAATGTTATTTGGTCAGCAGTGCTGTCTTTGGAACAAGGACAGATTCTAATCCCTATTTGTCCACAGGACCTTGGGCAGGTTTCAGCCCAACCCATCTCATGCCACTGGTTTTGAGCAATGGTTAATTGTAAAGAACTGAAAACACCCCAAATATCAGGTGTTTACAACTCTTTAAACCTGGTCTTTTCATATATCAGCCAAAAAAGTTGGACATAAAAAAAAAAATCAAAGTCTCATCCACTTGTGAACTACAGGAAATGTTTCTGATACATTATTTCCCTGTATCAGGAATTTTTTTATGTCTGATTTTTACTGTTTTTTATATTTGCTGTAAGCTGCCCAGAGTGGCTGGGGAAACCCAGCCAGATGGGCAGCGCATTATTATTATTATTATTATTATTATTATTATTATTATTATTATTATTATTTTCATCTTCTTATAACAGCCTAGCAAGGTAGGTAGTTTTTAGCACATGCCATTAACATTTACAGTACATCTGGAAATGACTGGCAGAATCCGAGACCAAGGAGAAGAGTTGGTGGAAGAAGATTGGAAGAAATTTAAAGTTTATCTACAGAAACATTGTAAAATTAAGGAATGTTAGAAGGATGTTGGAATGAAGTAATGTGGTTTCAGCAGAAATGATATAAAGGATTAAGTAAAAATGGATTGTCAATTGGTGAAAGAACAGAATGTAAAATTATAGTATATTAAGATAAATCATTAGGATAGAAATAAAGATGGAAAGGATTTGCTGAAATGTCTAATTGAATTAGAATACAAAAAGGGAGGTGTGAGGAGGTCAAGGAAATAAGCAAAGGAAAGAAAGTTATGTAAAAGGATTGATTTGTGTTTTTTTCTTTAATTATCTGCATTTTCTTTTTTTTCTTTTTTTCCCCTTTGTTCTTGTATTGTTCTGTATTTTTCCCCCCCTGTTTAAATATGTTCTTTATTTTTTCTATTTGTAACCTTTAAAATCTCAATAAAAATCTATTGGGGGGAAAAACATTTACAGTACATCTGCTCTCCATCTGTACAAAGTTTAAAGTGATTTCAAGGAGACTGTTCTACAACAGGCCAGAAAGCAACCACCTTAGGACACCCACAGGTGGTTTATTATTTGTCTTTTGGGAACTATGGCACTAAGATATGGCCCGAGTGCATTCAGAGATATGGCTAGTTTTCTGATGATGTCTCTCTGAAATGTTTCAAGTGCTCCTACTACATTATGTAGCTTTTGCTCCCAGATGGCCCAATCCTGTGTAAGTGTCCTCAGAAGTAAGTCCCACTTGGTTCAGTGGGACTTACTGCCTAGCCAGTATGCTTAGGATGCAATCATAAGAGTTACACAACTCAAGGGAAAGCGAGCGATAGACTCCCCTTGATCTGACACTAGAGGGCAGTATGTTAGTTAAGCTGAAGTTTGCAGACGGCTACACATTTTTGCCTGTTTCTGACAGATGTTAACAATCTGTAGTCCTGCTTTCAGAGGTCTGCCCTGTATGAGTTTTCTTCCTGTCTTCACCAACCTAGTGCCTTTCAGAAGCTTTGGACTGCAGCTCTCATCAATCCCAGCCAGCAAGTCTTTGTAATGTAATCCAGGATGTCCTCTCTCCCTCCCAAATCCTCGCCTCCTTCAGCAGAAGAGAATTCACCAGGCTGGGCAAACACCAGATGGGGAGAACACTCCACCCATAGCACATCACACTCTCCAGCCCAAAGCCTCACATGACAGGATGGAATCCATCATGTGCCGCCAGTCATGTGCTTACAGAGCACATTAAAGCCTAGTAAATGTTTAACCCCTTCAAAATCTGGCACATGCAACCTATCCAGCTGCACAGGTTTGGCTGGTGAAACGATGACCAACTTTAACAGCTCACCGGGGGAGGGGGGCAGAATCATAGCAGGAAGGAGAGGAACAACATAGCTCTCAAATATTTCTGCTGTGCCACCCAAACAGAACAGTGTCACAAGAGAAATGTCAGAGCAATCACATGGGGTGAAGACCTCAAGGTGAGTCAACATTCAGACACTTTCAGAACTAGCTTTCAAATTCTCCACCTTTCTGTCAATAGTTTGTACAGAGATGAAATAAATCTTCCAGCTTGGAATAGGATTAAGCTTGACAAGCGTTGCCAAGGGCTCATCCAGACTTCCGCTTGCCTCATTGCTCCCCCAACCCAGGAGAAAACCCCAATCTTTACCGCTGAATTGGACCAAATGTCAATTGGGTTTTCTGCAGATTGATGTTTGTGCCAATTCAGCACTAAAGAGCAGGTTTTCCTGGGGAAAGTGGCAGGGGAAACGGAAAACTGCTCAGACCCATGATTTCTAGGCATGGGACAAGTGGAAGTGTGTCCCAAGAGAAAGCTGGTATTTTGATAACTAAATTACTGAAAAGTGGACTATATTTATAACCAGCTGTTTCATACCAAGAGTTGCTCAAGTGTTCAAAGAAACGAAAGTGCAGTTTTGAAATCAGTGGTTAAAATCAGCAAAGTTTTGAAATCTTGATATTCCCTTTTCCTTTCTAAACAAAAGTATTCTATTATTATTAAGTAAGTATTATTACTTACTTATCTATCTGTATTTATATACTGCTTCATCATAAAAACCTTTAGATAGCTCACACAGAATACAAACCAGTGTTTCTCAAACTTTGGCCCCCATGTGTTGTTGGACTACAACTCCCATCATTCCTAACTAGCAGGACCAGTGGTCAGGGATTATGGGAGATGTAGTTCAAAAAATATCTGGGGAACCAAGGCTTAGAAAGGCTGCTTTAGAATTACAGAAATGCAGAGTTGGAAGGGACCCTGAGCATCATCTAGTCCACCCCCTGCAATGCAGGGATATGCAGCTGTCCCATATGGGGATCGAACTTGCAATGCTGGCCTTAACAGCACCATGCTCTAACCAACTGAGCTATCCAGGCATATTTAGGAAGAGCCATCTATAAGCAGTTACAGTCCTTGCACAGTCGCAAAGGGAAGTGGCCAACCACCAGGGGCGGGGGCAGGCAATTTCACTCAGGCTTAAAAAGATGACATCCTTTGTTAAGAGAAGCTCTGCAAACTTTGGAGCTGAAGCTACAGCCCCTTCATTAAACAAATCTGGGCAAAGCAAACGAACAAAGCCAAGGCTGTTTTCCCGACTGGAAAACACGGGGGAGGCTTGGAATTAAGGAGCCTCTGCAGAGACTTGCTCAGAGCCCATGGGAGGCGAGAGGAGGCTTTGGGGCCAAGAATCTACCATGCACAAGGTGGATTCCCAGGCTGCCTCTCGCTGAGACCCAGGCTGTTCTTATTCACCCTTCCTTCTTTCCAAATCCCTTGCACTACACAATACAGAGAAGGAAAAGGAAAGAAAAGGGGTTACGTGACAGTCCTTCAAGCTGCCATCTGTGGCATGAGGTGGGCTAGTCTCTCTGTCATGGCACCGCCACTTGCTCGGCAGGACCAGAAGGGGGCAAGGCAGGGTGGTGGCAGGTGTGCCACCACTGCCAACGCGGTGCTTCCACTGCCCTCGCCCCACCCTGCCCCGTCAAGTGGCAGTGCTACCCCAGGACAGTGCAGGAGACACCCCCCACACACCTCAGACACCACAATGGAAGACATCCCCTCCAATATCAGGCAAGCCTGTTTTATGCCATGGATAGGACTCACATTGCATTTTCCAGAGCAGAAGGGAACTTAACAGGCCAGGAAGAAGGCCTGCAGGGCAGTGTGGAGTAGTGGTTAGTGCACTGGAATGGCAGGCCAGTTACTGCAGAACAGGGGCCCTTGAAAGCTTAATTTGGGTGAGGAAAAAGAAGCCTTTTGTTGTCTATTAGGAAGACCATTGGTCTCTCTAGCTCAATATTGTCTATTCTGACTGGCAGCAGCTTTCTGGGGTTTCAAGAGGCATGCTCTTAGCCCAATCTGGAGGCTCCAGGGATTGAACCCAATACCTTCTACCTGCCAGACAGATGCTCTCCCACAGAGCTGCAGCCTTTCCCCCCAAATATCACTGCAAAAAGCCACGTCAGCCTAGCTGCAGAGAAGTGCACAGGAACACTGGAAGCTGCCATGGGTAAGTTTAACTCAGTATTGTCTACATTGATGGGCAGCATTTCACACAAGGGTCTCCCACAGCCCTACCTGGAGATGCCGGGGATTGAACCTGGGACCTTCTGCATCCAAAGCAGTTCAACTGCCACTGAGATATGGGCCTTGCCCCCATAGGAAACAGGAGCCAGAAACCCTTGCCAGTCTACTGCAAACCAGCTAATGGATCCCAATCTACCTTCAGCCCACCCGAGCGCACAGAGTCCTACCAGTGCGCTGTGTCACATGGAGAAATGTGCACACAATCATAGTCCTCTGCTTTCTGAGGCCAGGTATCACCTGCAAGGAAAACTGGCAAAGCACCCTGAGCACCAACCACAGACCACATCTTAAGACAATGCTCAATGGGCTTCACGTGCACCAGTTTGGCTTGTTCCGTAGAGGCCTCTGCCTGCAACAGAAAGGCACCCATCTCTCTACTTCATCCATCTGAAACCCACCAAGGTTAACTGGGAATGATGAGTGACACAGGTAGAGAGAAGCGTCAAGCCCGCCCCCACTCCGGCAGATCTGGAGCAGAGAAAGGGTCCACTATAAGACTCTCTGCCTCCAAGAAAGTGCATTCCTTTCCTTCGTGTTGTCAGCTGGGGATTTTCTTAAAGAAAACAGAGAC
Organism: Podarcis cretensis; assembly: GCF_951804945.1. NCBI lineage: Eukaryota > Metazoa > Chordata > Lepidosauria > Squamata > Lacertidae > Podarcis > Podarcis cretensis. The sequence goes on along the minus strand of NC_137174.1, from coordinate 57,808,734 downwards.
AAGGAAGCAAGTCCTCTTGGCAGGCATCACATCACCAGATGGGGCGGGAGGAGGTGGAACATTTTTTATTTGTTTGCACAAATCCGGATCCAAGTTGTTGCAACTTTTGCCAGGCAGACAGGAAGGTTTAGAGTCCTAGACCGCAACATCTCTCAACTTAGCAAGCCCTAAACATCCAACACCAAAGGCTGCTCCTTAGGCCTACTGACATCCAGTGTAATTCTTCTGTTTCTCCCAGAGGGGAAATTCCTCCCCAAAGGGTGAGTCACTTTGCTCTCGTGTATAAACCTAACCCATTGCACTGGCTTGAGATGCAGGAAATTCAGGCACCCATTGAAAGCTCTGTCACAGACTTCCTGCAGAGACATTGGCAAGTCTCTCTCTCTCTCTCTGTCTATCTAATCAAGGGGCCTTTTGGACAAGATGTTTAGAAATATACAGGTTTAGCAGATGGAAAGCAAGCACACATAGGCAGTGCTAACTTCAGAAGAGCAACAACCCAGCACTCCCAAGATTCACAGCAACCTTTACCAACCAGCTTCAAAATATCACCTTTCTCTTTCTCTGGCCCAATTCAAAGTGCACAAACTGTTCCTTTCAGACTCAGCCAGAATCCTCCAGGGAGGTGTGGCTTGAGATACTTCCTACATGGATTTTTAGATTAATAGTACCTTAATGATCATCAGACAGTAAGAAACCACCTATGGCTACAGAAGAACCTTAGAAGATGATGCAGTACTACTAAACCTAGGACCAGCCCAAATGGAACAAGATAGCAAGCAAGTTTTTGAGTGGTCCTGGGCGGGACGCGGGTGGCGCTATGGGTAAAAGCCTCAGTGCCTAGGGCTTGCCGATCGAAAGGTCGGTGGTTCGAATCCCCGCGGCGGGGTGCGCTCCCACTGCTCGGTCCCAGCGCCTGCCAACCTAGCAGTTCGAAAGCACCCCCGGGTGCAAGTAGATAAATAGGGACCACTTACTGGTGGGAAGGTAAACGGCGTTTCCGTGTGCTGCGCTGGCTCGCCAGATGCAGCTTTGTCACGCTGGCCACGTGACCCGGAAGTGTCTCCGGACAGCGCTGGCCCCCGGCCTCTTGAGTGAGATGGGCGCACAACCCCAGTCTGTCAAGACTGGCCCGTACGGGCAGGGGTACCTTTACCTTTTTTTTGAGTGGTCCAGAATTCCTCAGGCAGGATGTCAGACAAAGGAGATGGTGCAGGTGAAGGGAGAAAAATATGGTCTAATGGTAAAGCCATAAATTTGAATTGGTCTTAAAATAGAGCAGGAGAACAGCTGGGTGCTGTGCTGGTTTTGGGTCATACTTTGGGATTTTGGTATGAAGAAACACGCAATGGCCGATTCCCCCTTTTTGGAAATGTAAAATCCAGCTGATACCCAGATCTGTTTCTAGCAGGTTCCTTATGACAGAAAACACACATGACAAGTCTTACAATAGGAAAGCCAGAAATTAATTTTAGCTGGTGTACTCTTTTCCCTTGGTAAACCATAATAGTGTACCCGTGACTATTGAGTAATACTGTCATATTTGCTTTCCATGCATCTCCTAAAATTACTTCAGCATTACTAATTCCTCTTCTGTAACATCCAAACCCAGAGTTAGCTGAAGATGTAATTATTCCTGTTGCCCCATTCCCACCAAATGTGCAAACTAAGACATGCAGCCTGATCCAATGCATCCTTACTCAGAAGTAAGCCCCCATGAAATCAGTGACATTTGCCCCCTGGTAAATGTGCAGAGGGCTGCAGCCTTAACCGTGTGATCCACAAAGTCAATGCAGTGTACACTCCTGCATGGCACTGCAGAGATACATTCTCAGGGCCTCCTCAGACCCAAGAATTTCTAGCCATACCCAGACTCTGCGTGCATGTGTGTGTGTGTGCACGTGCACGCGCATGTGTATGTGTGTACCTGTTAAATGAGGAAAACAGTTAATGAATCTGACGAAGTGTCATTTAGTCCACAAAAGCGCATCATAAATGTGTTTGTCTTTTAAAGCTTAACAACTCTCTCCATTTATTTATTTTTGGTGCCACAAACTAACATGGCTACAAATCGAAGTTTCGAGACAAGTTACTTATTTACTGGCTAGGCATTGTTGGGACTCCTCTGACCAGTCACAACAACCCTCTGGGAAACAGTGTCCAAGGCTTGTGGCTCCCAGCCAGGAGCTCTTGAAAATGCTCTTGCAAGTCACAGTTGCAAAGTCGTCTCTCTTCTCCAGGTACAGCTGGAGGGTGTTGGAGCTGAGGAGGCTGTGCATGATGAGAAAATGCACGGTCTGCACCTAGTAGCACTGCAGACCTTTACGAGGGTGCTGTGTCTGCCCCATAGTCCCTTGCAATGCAAACAGAGGAGGCAGCTAGATTTATAAAGGACAACCAACCATTAATAATTGCAACTCAGAGGACACAACAGAACACCCTCCCTCAATCACAGAGCATTCAAAGAATGCTGTCGAGGAGATGCCGATCCACATCAGTGACAAAGACAACATTTCTGGTTAATTGATCAGAAATAATAATAGAAAAGCACAATGCAAATTAAGTTTGTGAGCTGGGCAGTGGAGGAATCTTTGGCCACACACTAAACATGCGTCAACTGTACTGTGGGGATAAGCATGTGGTTAAAAGCGTCAAGACATAAGTAATCCTTCTTGAGATCTTGAGAATGCGCCCCCAAAATGGACCAGAGCAGGAGTTGGGGACCTGATGCCCCCTTCAAATATTGTTGGACTACAGCCCCCTAATCCCTGATCATTGGCCATATGGGTTGAAGCTGATGAGAGGCCACCAACAGGTAGAGGAACATACCTGGTCTAGAGCAAAGTGAGCTAAGGGGTGTGTGTGTATGTTAATGACCACGAGAACCAAAATGAGGGAGTTTAGCCCAGAATAAAAGAACACTGTAGCTGCAATCTTATGCACATTTTTCTGGGAGTTGGCCCTACTGAAAACAGTGGGATTTAGCGCTCATCCACACTTGTCCTGTGTTTGATTTCTAAGCACAGGTCTGCTAGATTTTTTGATTGATATGTGCTCCAATTAAGCAGTGAACTGTGGGTTTTCCTTTGGAAAGAGGTGGGACAAAAGAAAAACTTCTCAGACCCATGTCCAGAAATCACAGGATAAGCAGAAGCATGGACAAGCCCTTACTTCTAGGGTTGAGCAGTGTTTTGCGACAAGTCTTCCAGAACAATCTAAAGAGCGGATGTGGTCAGTTCCTAGCTTTGCTTTAATAGTCAAGTATCTTATGGCCATAGGGACGCAGGTGGCGCTGTGGGTTAAAGCCTCAGCGCCTAGGACTTGCCGATCGAAAGGTCGGCGGTTCGAATCCCTGCGGCGGGGTGCGCTCCCGCTGCTCGGTCCCAGCGCCTGCCAACCTAGCAGTTCGAAAGCACCTCCGGGTGCAAGTAGATAAATAGGGACCGCTTACCAGCGGGAAGGTAAACGGCGTTTCCGTGTGCGGCTCTGGCTCGCCAGAGCAGCGATGTCACGCTGGCCATGTGACCCGGAAGTGTCTCCGGACAGCGCTGGCCCCTGGCCTCTTAAGTGAGATGGGCGCACAACCCCAGAGTCTGTCAAGACTGGCCCGTACGGGCAGGGGTACCTTTACCTTTACCTTTTATCTTATGGCCACAGAAAAGTCAGGACAGTATCAGTCATCATAGTCGCCTAATCAAATCGCCTAGACTGGCATGGGATTTGCAAGCGACCACATCTGCCACATGATTATCTGCTCTGCTTTTGAGCGACCACAATGAGCCCAAATGACCAACGCCTGGTGGTCATTTCTAAAGAGGCGTGTTAGGCCTTAGGCCCATGGAAGCCACATCCTCTTGAAAACCTTCTTCATAATCCCACACGTGTGGTGGTGAGTTATGGCTACTTACAGGAGTAAGGAAAATGCACTTTCCACATCTTCAGAGGCACCAGCTTAATTACAATTTTGTGGCTTTCCAGGATGAGTCCTGGCACTGCAGTTCCTCAGGCTGAGCCCCAATGAGCCTTGCCAAACAACCATTCCTAGGGCTAGAATGTTTCTGTAACATCTGACCCAAACCGAAAGTCTTGCCATTTGAACCCATTGCTTCTTGTGCCCCCCAGCCAGAAAACTAAAGGAAAACAGCTTGCTATCTGCTTTGCTGCTATCATTACAATATTCCAAGATTGTTAGCAAGCCATCCCTTGCTGCATGAGGACTGCTTGGATGGATCAGCCTATGCCCATTCCGTGGGGAAGGATGGAAAGATCTGCCACTTTTGGTGCTCTCAGTTTCTTGTTTTTCTAATCTTAAATACAGTTCTCCTTATTTTACATCGATTTGAGATTATTATTTAAAAAAAAAAATCATGAAAATTCATCAGTACATTAGTGCAAATTTCTCCAATAAACACGTTTTTAATACACCGTTTTAACATTGTTCATTATTCTAAATAGCCAATCATTATCATTAATTCCTCCATTTTGGATACTTTAAATACATGCAAGTATAGGGGGTATTTGTTTTTTCATTCATTTGTTCGTTCTGTCATTCATTCATTCATTCATTCATTCCAGCCTTTGATGCCTGACAAAACACATCTGGGGCTACTGCGAATAACAACTTCACCTCCTGAAAAGCTATTAGTCTGCAGAATAATGTAGACCAAAGAAAGCAGTCCCATGATTTTCATACCACCTAGTGGGAAGAAAGGAATGTCTCTAGGAAATAAGGCCTACCCATTGAGCTCTAGTAGAAACCCAGCCAGATGGGTAGGGTATAAACAATATTATTAATAATAATAATAATAATAATAATAATAATAATAATAATATTCACTTCAGTGATGAACCTGTGTCTGGACTGGACCATTGTAGACTGGGTGGGGAAAGGCTTACTTTAATTTTTCTTCTACACATATGCCTTTAGGTAGAAAAAAGGATGTCACAGAAAAGGTTCTAATCTAGCTTTCCCCCTGACATTATGGATTTTATGTGAAGGGTTTTATTTATTTTTAATGCAAGACCTTTCAGTCTCCCATACTAAACAGCTGGGGTTTTAAGACCTTCAGGAGAAGCCCTCTGGTCTGTTCCAGGAACTTGTGAAAGCATAGTCTTTGCATTTTATTGCTGTTCTGTTTTTATTATTATTATTATTATTATTATTATTATTATTATTATTATTATTTTATTAATTATTATTATTATTATTGTCATTAAACACCTTAAACACCATTTGGTGGGAAGGCAGGATTGAATTTTGCAAGCAAACAAATTACTTGATTTGCCTACCTTGCCCACCCCCAATCTTTGGCCACCTGAAGTGGTACAGCCCAGACATTGGTTTCCCATCTCCAAGACCCCCTACCTTCAGAAAAGTCAAAGCATTTTGACAGTGAAGACTGTTTATTTTGCTGGGGACTATACAATACAATATACAAAGGGATTTGACTGGAGATGAAAGGAATTGACAGGAGAAGGAACTCATCCCAGATATGTTTAAAGGTGTGGTCTACCTTCCTGCTTGACTCAAGATCAGGTGGAAACAGTGAGCAAAATAATAAGCAGACATAATCTGTCTCTCCAACCCACAAGTGGGAGAGGCTGTGATGCAAATCCTCTCAAACTTGGTCTAAAATCAAAACAGCCAGCCAAATCACGGGACCCAAAAACTGCCTGAAAACCTGGGTTTCAGGGATGCACAAAAAAGCAGTTGTGAAAAAGAGGTCTGTGCCAGGGGGCACATTAAAACTTCAAAGCACATTGAGCCCCTTGGAGGAAAAGGTGGGATATAAACAAATGGCATGACTGCTTCAATATATGCCCAGAAACACTCCTGGAGAGGACTATCCTCTCCATGGAAAACCAGGCTAGCAAAGATTCTCACAAGGAAGCAAAATCTATTGACTCCTAGCTCCTTGCCTGGTATGCTAACGGTTAACTTGCCACTTGGATAGAACTATGTACCGTATTTTTCGCTCTATAACACGCACCCGACCATTACACGCACGTAGTTTTTAGAGGAGGAAAATCCGTAGACATGCCACCCGTAGGCATTCCCTCCATAACACGCACAGACATTTCCCCTTACTTTTTAGGAGGAAAAAAGTGAGTGTTATGGTGCAAAAAATACGGTAATTCTCTGCATAAAGTTTCTACTTCTGTTTGGGGATTTAAAAAGTTAAGAGACATGAAAACCATGTCTGTTCTTGCAGCACGTGGGCCCTGTTCATGCTTAGAAACAGATCTATTTGTTCTCCACTAAACTTCCCTGAAGTACACCATCTCCTCCAAATGACAATTCCAAAGATCACTGCCCCTCACTGTGACACACGCCTACAGTCACCTTGCTGATCTTAAAGAATCAAAATGCTGGAGGAAAGGGACTTAAAGGTCATTTCATCCAAATCCTTTTCCATTCCATTCACTAGAAGGTCTTACACAGACCATACAGTGGTACCTTGGTTTACAACCATAATCCGTTCCGGAGGTCCGTTTGTAAACCAAAACAGGTTGTAACCCAAGGCGTGCTTTCGCCAATGGGGCTTCCAAAAAAAATATGTTTGTATAGTGGTACCTAGGGTTACAAACACTTCGGGTTACAAACTCCGCTAACCCAGAAGTAGTACCTCAGGTTGAGAACTTTGCCCCAGGATGAGAATGGAAATCAAGTGCTGGCGGTGCGGCAGCAGTGAGAGGCCCCATTGGCGAAAGCATGCCTCAGGTCAAGAATGGTTTCGGGTTGAGAACAGACCTCCGGAACGAATTAAGTTCATAACCCGAGGTACCACTGTAATCCCAAAAAAATGGGTTGTAATCCAAAAAAAAGTTGCAAACCAGGACATGCACTTCTGGGTTTGACATGTTGTAATTCAAAACATATGCAAACCAAGACATATGCAAACCAAGGTACCACTGTAGTAATAAATTCAGATAACATAGAAAAAAAGTACACTACAGTCATACCTTGGGTTGAAGTAGCTTCGGGTTGAGAATTTTTGGGTTGCACTCTGCGGTGACTCAGAAGTAACGGAGTGTGTTACTTCCGGGTTTCGCCGCTTGCGCATGCACAGACGCTCAAAATGACATCACGCACATGCGCAGAAGTGGTGAATCACAACCCGCAGGTGCGGGTTGCATTCGCTTCAGGATGCGAACGGGGCTCTGGAACGGATCCCGTTCGCATCCAGAGGTACCACTGTACTCAGAAGTAGTGAAAAATAACAATGCCACCTAATCAGTTTCCCACAGCAACAGGGTAAAAACAATAAGAGTACACAAAACAGACAAAAGCCTTCTGGAAAAGCAAGCCAGATCTTGGGAGATGCCAAAATGAATGCAGTGTAGGGGGCTTGACAAACCTCTATGGAGAAAGCATTCAACTATCAGGAGCGGATCCTGCTCCTTGGGGAATGTCCACCATACCTAACCACTGTAGCCCAGGCATTGGTCACCTCAAGGCTGCATTACTGAAATGTGCTCAGTGTGGGGCTGCCCTTTGGCTGGTTCGGAAGCTCCAGCTGGTGCAGAATGCAGAATGTAGTGGCCAGACTCCTATGGGGACACCTGACATGTGACATCATTTATAGAACAACTGTACTGGCTGCTCATCCACTACCAAGCTAATTTATAAATTTAATTTATAACGCCCAGAAAGTCTTAGGTCCAGGGTGCCTTAGGGAACCACCTGAACCCTTATATTCCAGCTTGATCAATGAGATCATCTATACAGGAATGTCATTGGTCATCCCCCAAGCTGGAAAGCCCATTTCTCAGCAACAAGAAACAGCCTTTAGTTTCATCGGTTCAGTCCTGTAGAACAGAGGTCCAAGGAGGCGCCTTATGTTCCAACCTTCAAATGCCTGTTGAAAACCTTTCTATGCCTCCATGCTTATTCTCTATTCTAAGATAATATTCTTAGTGAGAAAATATCCTTCTGTAACAGTTGATCTCTGGGGTTTTTAATATATACATATATGGTTTTTACTGCATGGTTTTATGTTTGACTGTTGTAAACCACTTGGGTTTTTAATGAATAGAATGTTTTTTAAAAAAATAATAATAATAAGCCATGTCGGTGTAAAGTGTGGCTGGTTTTCAGCCCAGAGGCAAATTCTGTTTCTCATTCAAATGCATGCAAGTTGCCTCTGGATTCAAAACCAGCCACACTTTGCACAGACACAGCATAAAGTATAGCACATACATCTCACCTGATTGCAAACGCTGTGAGCTTTTGGGAACCTTTGACAGATGTGCACCTCAGATTTGGGTCTGGCTGTTCTTTTGTTAGAAAGGTTCCATATGCAGCCTTTTCTCTTCCCTACATTTACCATCCCACTAGTTGGGTAACATAGAGCTGGAAGGGCTCAAATAGAGTTCTCACCTGGGGTAGACAATGCTTGGCACCAGCCCTACTGCAGTTATAATGTGGGGAGGGAGGGAGTTACGAGAACACTTCCCTTCTTGCATTGAAATGCGTAACTCTTTTACATTTGAGCAACGGACCGGACCATGTTCCTATCAAACCTGCAGCCTTTAAAAATAGCACACTTTGCTGCAGAACAAACTACTTGAAACAAAAGGGTAGGGAACTTCAATGGCAAGTGCTTTCATTTTGCAGCAGCGCCTATAACTAGGAAACTAAAATGAAGGGGGGGGCTGCCTGGGTTTGTTGCCCTTGCATTAACAAAGACTTCCTCCAGAGGATCAGGACATGTCCTGCCTGACCTGGTAATGGAGGAACAATAGCTGGCTCAGTGGGATTTGCCCACTAGAGTCACAATGGGAAGCAACAGTGGCTTCGACTGGGGTGCTCATGAGGCTAGCATGCCATCCATGCTCAAAATGCAAAGTAAATTCTCATCAGCACCAGCTAAAACTGGCACAGTGCTAAACTTTGTTCCTATCCAAGCTCTTATGCAACCATCCATCCATCCATCCATCCATCCATCCATCCATCCACAGCAGGCTGATCATTGATTACTCACAGAAGGAGAAGGAGGAGCAAAAAGAAAGTTGTGCTCTTGCCAGTGCCAACCAGGAGCTGTGGTGCCCAGCACTGGATTCCCCTGGCACTAGGGAAGCACATCCTGCCAAATGTGTTTAGGCAAAGGAGCTTCTCAGCTTTTTAAAGATCCAGTTATCTGTGCTCAGGGAGAGCCTTTCAGTTCCTTATCTGCTCCCCACCCCCCACGTGCAAAAAGGAGGCTTAAAGGAAGACCACAGGTGCAGGCCACAGACTAAGCAAAACTGCCTCATCAATGAACCCTTAGCTGATGAGAGAGCAGGAAAGCAGTTAAGCCTGTTCCTGCCCAGGAGATGAGAGAGCGGAGCCATGTCTGGCTCCATCTGGAGTTTTGCGCAGACCACGTGCATGTTTCAGCTTGCACTAAAATAGCTGCCAGACTTGGAGGAAAACAAACTTCACTTAAAGGGGAAAGTGGCAGCATTTTCCACAAACAAACGAAGGGTGTAAGATGCACATCACAGAGATTCTTTTGGTTAACAGACCCCAAAGGACACCAAGCAGATAACCGGTGGATGGGGGTGGGGGTGGGTGGGGGTGGGGGTGGGGGGAGACATTCTATTTCTGGATGGATGTAAGGCAATAAAAAACACTGTTCACCGCTGAGGAAGGAGGGAGGAGATAATGAGCCCTCCCTTCACAAAGCGAGCACAGTGCCAACAGCAACATCTTGCATCTTTCTTAAATGCTATTGTTTCCTTTCACAGCTGACCTGTTTATCTCAGAAGACACTCTCTCCCAGGTACCCAAATCTCAGCCCTCCACATTTATTTTGATTTCACCAAATTTATGTAGCACTTGCTTGTAATAAAAACTCTAAAAACAGTTTGCAAGAAATATGAAAACCGTCAATAAATACAGCTAGAAACAAATAATCCAAAACATTCAAGAAATTGTTAAAAAGCAACAGTAGCTAAAAAGAAATAAAACGTATATAACTTCTACATGTCTGGATAGGTTTGTCTAAACAACAAAGAACTATGCAAGTATAGAAGATTGTAGCCTGTTAACTCTTACTCAGAGTAGACCCACTGAAATTAATAAACCTGTATTGGTCCTGTCTATTAACTTCAGTGGGTATTCCTTGAATAGGACTAACACTACCACCCAGTGCAGTCAGATGCTAATGGTGTTTGTTATGGAAACCCAAAAGTTCTGCGTTTTGTTCCTGTTAATCTCCTAATGTGAAGTCCTATCCCTCCCCCGTTGCTGTACTATTTCTTTGTATTCTCCATTGGGAGGAAGGGAGACGTCACCATCCTCCCTCCACGGATGAAGGTCAACATCCTGAGAAACAAACTAACTTACTGGTTATCACCCAAACATCTGTCAGAACAGAGAAGTGCCTCCCAAGGCCAGGGGCTTGTTTGAGTGTTTAAAATTCCTCAGTGGGAAACCTCAGAATTTGTGGGCAGAAAACAGACATCCATCAGCTGAAACATATTACAGAATTTCCACTAGACAATTCTTCAATGCATCTGCATGTGTAGATGCATAGATTTGCATAGCATGATCGCACAAGGGCCAAGATGTCAGGTGGGACTCCTCGATGATACTGTGGCTGCGTACACACCATATATTGAAAGAACATTCTCCACCCACTCAAAAACAAAAGAATCCTGGAAACTGTACTTTGCCCCCCTACAGAACTACAATTCCCAGCACCCTTAACAAACTACTATTCCCAGGACTCCCTGGGTTGGGTTGGAATAAGCAATGTGTACCCAGCCTGTGCTACAAAGCATTCTGAGTGGGCAGGGCAAGGCTGGCGCCATCTAGAAACAGACTGCACAGGAGCTCAGCTGTCAGGGAACCATTCTGAAAGATTGTCATGATATTTCAGGGGAGGACAAGTAGCTGATCTGTGGATTTCAAAATATCCTTTTACTGGTCAGCAAAGCACTCCACAGTTTTCACTTCTGGGGCAACAGGATAGGCCAGTTCCTGCAGACCCAGCGCTTACGGATGCCCATCAAAGCCCCATTACTTTCAGCAGGCTCATCAAGCTTTCTCTGGATTGCAGCCCTTGTTCTTTCACTGCCCAGTCTGCTCATTTGGGCAAATGGTCTCTTTACAATTTTGCCTTTGCAGAAACCAAGCTTTTGCTTGCTGCCGCACCTGTCCCTACTGCCCCCTGATTCTTGTGCTGCTTATCTCTGTCATCCATCTGAGACAGATTGCATGCTTGAACTCTGTGCCCCAGCTCCAGTCTGCCCCCTGTGGTCACTGCCTGTGTTGATGGATGTCCTTGTTGCAGACACAAGAGACTGAATGCTGCTCTACACCCAGGCAGGCCTCCCAACCTAGCAAGTCAGAATGAGATCCTCTCTGCCGTGGGGGGGGGGGGCGGCCAAACTCAACCATTGAGAACTGCACAGCATCAGTGCCATTTAGGGTGAGGCAGAGGGGAGTCTGGTTGCGGCTTCCAACCCTTGCAATTTTCAAGTGTAGCAGAGAAAATTGCTAACCTCGTGTGGGAGGCTGTCCTTTGCTCCAGGGTCATGGGGAACTGACCAAGCTGCAAAGATAAGGCGCCAGCTCAAAATTCTTCCCTTCCTAGCAGAGACAAAAAACAACAACAAGGGCTCGAGTAAGGAGCGTTGCCAAGCATGCTACTAGCCCGGGCGGGTGGAGGGTGGGAGAGAATGGGACTTCTCATGAGCACAGTCGCCCACCACTCCCAGAATTCCCTGGGGCAGAGTAACAGCAACAAGAACACATGAAATGTCCCGTTGCACCATAAACGAGAGCTTGCTAATCTATGTTGCTCGTGGCACATGTTGAGCAAGATTTAGAATTCAAAGGGAAGAGGCCCTCACCCACTGGGCCCCCCATCCCCTTCCCACACATCAGGGAATAATTAGTTCCAGCAGACTACTTTCCCCAGACACAGTAACCTAAGAGGTAGGCTCCAGTGACACAGCTGATATGTTGCCGAGTGTGACAGAACACGGTGACTAACCATCAAACCGCCTAATGCAAAGGCATTCCATAGGAAGCAACAGAAACCGATTTAACAGGAAGCGCAGTGGGGGCAGTCCCCAAGGCCGGGGGGTGGGAATGAGTTGCGCCTTGTGGATGTTCTTTTGCATGTAGATCAGGCACATGGCCACTCACACCAGGTACATGGGCCCCACCCCAAGCAGGATGCATCCTGGAACAAGGGAGCAACCTTTCTCTGCTGTGCCATTCCACAGAACAGCTCCTGTTAATTCCTCCCTTGAAATCAAGCTCTCCTGTTTGTTTGGTCAGTTATCTTTCTACGGAGCCATCTGTGCAGCCTACGTCCCACCAAGGGGTGTGGCCACCTCCGGGTTGCAATCTATTCAAATTGGGGAGGAAACCACAATTAACCTGATCCACGAGTTATTCTGTTTGCAGAAACTCTATTGACATGCAGGGCCCACCCACACAAAGAGGCCTCTGGCACCAGGAGAGCAGCTTGCAAGGCACCTCCAGCAAATCCATAAAACTATAGTAGTGTTAGATCTCCATTCAAAATAGGGTGACAAATTGGTATCCTAAATGGCTTATACCAAACGGTAACTCTTCCAGGTCACCAAAGCACCTTAAGAACCATCAGATTCCTTTTGCTCCACCGTGATCACAGATCATCTAACGGGGCACTTCTGGTGGTTCCCCATATCCTTGAGGTTCAGTTGGCCTTCACTAGGATTCGAGCCTTTTACTTGAATGCTAGTGTGGCATGCACTGCCCTGTGGAACTCCCTGGCAAAAGAAGTTGGGCAGGAACCATCCCTCTCTTCAGACACTTTTAGAAAACTTTTTTGTTTAGGCAAGCTTCTAACAACATGAATCCCCCTCCCCTCTCCTTTTAACCAACCAGTATTTATTGATGTTTTATGGGTGTTTTAATTATGGATATTTTTGTTGATTTCATTATTATATACAGTATTGTATTCTGCCTTGCTGTGTTTTTACTATAGATTATAAATTTGTAACACAATCACACAAACATTAGTGAGCACGCCCTTTGAGTCAAACAGCCCGATCGTGCTGTGTTTGTGGGCTCCTGTAAGTACATATTGCTACCATAATCAAGTCTGCCTTTATTTTAGGCCTCTTGGTCCAAGGAAGGCAGGAGGAATCAATCAGAAAGTGAAGAAAACTGAAATGATTCTCATTCTCATTTATTTACACCAGGGGTAGCAAACCCCAGGCTAGGGTTTTTTGCCTGGCCAGAATGCATCACTTTCTTGCCTGGATGCAGAACAGAGGAAAAACGTGTGGCTGTGTGTTCAGGGCTACTGAACAAAAGTTAAACTGGCATTTGTTGCTCTGCCCATTTTTGCTCCTGGCCCTTCTCACCAGTGACACGAGGCCACCAGGAGGCTGCCCAGAAAAGAAAGTGGCTTTTGGGCTGGAAAAAGTTCCCTACCCCTAATTTGCACCATTTTCGGATGCAGTATTGGTGAGCCCTTGAGCTGCCATGTAAACGGGAACGCAGCACTCAAAGGAAAGGGAAAATCCCATTTCACATCACCTTTCATTTCTACCAAAAATTCCTCCTCGCAGCTTGGAATCTTAGCCATTTAGAACAACTATCAAAAGAAATTATGGCTATTCCTGCCTTGCATGAAACAAAGGAACACAGAGAGCTGCTTTACACTGAGTCAGACCATTAGTTCATCTGGTTCAGCATTGTCTACACTGACGTCAGGGACTGAACCCTGGAACCTTTTGCATGAAAAGTACATGCTTGCTACCACCGACCTATGACCTTCATTCACCCCCTCTATAAAAGTGCATTGTGACTAAAAAAATTTGCATGATCCACTACTGAAAATTGTGCAAGAAGCTCTTTTATTCCACATCAAATTTTATGATTGGGAGGTCTTAGTACTCAAGTTTAGAGTCATTTTATAAGCGAAATTATCAGTAACAAGGTACAAACTTTCTCCCTATTGCCATTTCAGTTGTACACCCATTTATCTAGATATCAAACACAATTCTTCTGGGAGTGTCTTTTAGCTGAAGCCAAAAGACCCTGATGTTAGGAAAGATTGAGGACACAAGGAGAAGGGGACGACAGAGGATGAGATGGTTGGACAGTGTTCTTGAAGCTACGAACATGAGTTTGACCAAACTGCGGGAGGCAGTGGAAGACAGGAGTGCCTGGCATGCTCTGGTCCATGGGGGTCACAAAGAGTTGGAAACGACTAAACAACTAAACAGCAACAACAACAAACCTGGCTACTTCATAATTCATAAATTCATAAATAGGTGAAACTGTACAAATTCAGCATTCATTAACAAAACGAAATCTGCAACCCAAGCTTGCAGTTCCAGGACGAGGAAGCATATGTGAAACCCTGAGATTGGTACAAATAAGGTGAAATGGCAAAACGGAAATGAAGACGAAAGGAGGACCGTAAGAAGTGGGGGGTGGAGGGGGTGGCCCCTGCCTCCCACCAGCTGTGGAGCTACCAAGGGCGCACACAGTCCGTAAGGGCTGCTACGCATGTGCAGTCCTTACAGGATGCCATACATGCGCAGTCCGTAGGGGATGCCGCTCGCACGGTAGCCTGTATGGCCTCCGCGCATGATCAGCTGCCCATATGGCCACATGCGCAAGCGGCAGCCCATGCGCATGTGTGGCAGCCCGTACGGTCATTGCGCATGCACACTCGATATGGGATGCCGCGCATGTGCACTCCATACGGGATGCCCCGCCCCGGGTGTCGGAGAGGGTTCCTCCATCACTGGACAGCAGTACTAGACAATCTTACTAGTTTGGAGTGAGACTCAATGAACTCATTTGAGACTTTCTTCCTAGTACAAAGATCCATACTTGTAAATGAAATGCCATACAGCACTTTCCTGGGCGCATCCAAATTCATGCCGTTGATGTTTTAATTTGCTGATGCTTTAAGTTGTTGGAAGCTGCCCAGAGTGGCTGGGGCAACCCGGTCAGGTGCACAACATATAAATAAGATGTTGTTGATGTTCTTGTTATGCATGTTTATTCAAAGGTAAATCCTGCTGTATTTAATGGGGCTGTAACCTCTTGCACACCTACTCACAAGTGAACCCTCCTGAAATCAGACTTACTTCCATGTAAATATGAGGCTTGCTTCCATGCACATTATATCCTGCATATTCTGTTCAGTCATTTCACAGTCCTGAATAATATGATTGCCAGATGGAACCCAGAAGCTTTACATTAGTGTGGAGAGCATGTGGCCCTTCAGCTGCTGCTGGACTCCAATTCCCATTAGCCCCACCCAATACGGCCAATGGGTAGGGATGATGGAAACTGTAGTATAACAACAAATGGAGGGCCATAGGTTTCCCAGACCCTCCAAGTGTCCCTATTTTCCAGAGATAGTCCTGGATTTACAGAAGCCGTTCCACTTTCTGATTTGATCCCAGAATGCTCCACTTTTCCTTAGGATGTCCCTATTTTCATCGGTGAAATGTTGGAGGGTATAGAGTTATGCAACCCACGTGCCAAAGAGATAAGATACAACCTTTGGAAGACATCTGAAGGCAGCCCTGCATGGGGAAGTTTTTAAATGTCTAATATTTTATTTTGTTTTTATACCTGTATATACTCGAGTATAAGCCGACCTGAATATAAGCCGAGGCACCTAATTTTACCACAAAAAAACTGGGAAAACTTATTGACTCGAGTATAAACTGGTTCACCACACCACAAACCTCCTGGTGGGCTGAAGTGTGTGTGCGTGTGCGCAGAGGGGGCTTCTCTCCCCCCCAGCCCCTCCTGCCCCCCTGTCTACCTAGGGTGCTCCCAAGAGGCAGAGGCTGGTGGCGGCAGCAGCGGAGGAAGAACAAGCAGCCCAAAAGGGCTGCTTTTGGGCTGCTCGTTCCCTCTTCCGCCGCTGCCAACAGCAGCAAAGGTGGTGGAGGAGGAAGGAGCAGCCTGAAAGGACCCTCACTCGAGTATAAGCCGAGGAGGGCTTTTTCAGTATAAAAAATGTGCTGAAAAAGTCGGCTTTTACTTGAGTATATACAGTATATGTTGGAAGCCACCCAGAGTGGCTTGGGCAACCCAGTCAGATGTGTGGGGTTTAAATTATTATTATTATTATTATTATTATTATTATTATTATTGAATAGGATGTCCCTGTTTTTATCAGAGAAATGCTTGCAGACTTCATTCGAAATCAGAGGGCAGCTGCAGTCTTGTGAAGAGAGGCGAGGTCTCACCAAGCTGCAGGTGTTAATTTTGCATTTCAGAATATAGAGATTAAACAAAGCAAGCAAAGAACTTTATAAGTACTTTCAGTAATCACACCCAAAGGGATGCAAAAGGAAAGCCCCAGAACTTGTTTCAAAATCAGAGCTCAATTTTCAAATGTGTGAAGTAGTAACAATAAAGGGAGTGCCTTTCTGCAGCTTCCAAGCTCCTTTCCCTTCTGATGGAGAAACTGCAACCAGCTATGGACCCATGTAAAGAGTTTCCAGAGCAAAGACTGTTGTGTTTCAAGGATGTATGAGTTCTAGCATCTCCAGTTTTGGAAATTAAGCACTTAAGTGATGAAAAGCACAAAAGTGACTAATAGCAAATTTCTCAGCTATATGATGAGGGAGGATGTCCATCAGTCCATGCATGCACCACAGTTTTGTGGGACGACACAACAGAGAATGAGTTTCCATGAGGCCAAGCGGCCTGGGTCTGACTGTCATGTGAAAGATCTAAAGAACAAAAAAAAAAATCTACTATAAACATGGCCATTTCCTAAGACCCTGGTGCCTCTTTCTGTCCACCTCCCATCTGAGGAGGCATTAGACCTGCCCTTGTTGAGCTCAAGACATGTGACAAGCCTTTCATGCACAGTTAAATTATAAAACTATTACTACACAGGGCAATAACACATGGCAAAGACAGCCCCAAGGCTGTCCGTATCTGCAAATGCTCTGAATACATATTAATGTCAATTTCACTGCATTTATCATCACTGCTCCGAGCTGCCTTGAGCAGGAACTGCAAGCCCAAGATTGGAAGGTCATCTGGTTTAATGAGTGCTTTTGTGTCAGTCTCTTAGTGGCCTTCACAAAAAGGGGAAAGGGTGGGGAGGGCCCTTTTGTAACTTGCTACATAATTAACTCCCCCTCTGGAAGTCAAAGCAGGCATCCCAGTTCTTTTCTCTCTCTTGCCACAAAGACAACCAGTGTCAGAAAAGTTTTGCCAAGTTAAGTGGGCAGGCTAAGCTATGCTCTGTTGGCACCAGAGGAGGACAGAAATTAAAGGGAAAGGCCTTAGGATTGCAGTAGGGTAGCAACCAGGTGCAGTGACAAGAATGGGGAACACTGAGTGCCGTGTGAATGCACAATGAAAACATGTACTAAAGGTAAAGGTAAAGGTACCCCTGCCCGTACGGGCCAGTCTTGACAGACTCTGGGGTTGTGCGCCCATCTCACTTAAGAGGCCAGGGGCCAGCGCTGTCCGGAGACACTTCCGGGTCACATGGCCAGCGTGACAAAGCTGCATCTGGCGAGCCAGAGCCGCACACGGAAACGCCGTTTACCTTCCCGCTGGTAAGCGGTCCCTATTTATCTACTTGCACCCGGAGGTGCTTTCGAACTGCTAGGTTGGCAGGCGCTGGGACCGAGCAGCGGGAGCGCACCCCGCCGCAGGGATTCGAACCGCTGACCTTTCGATCGACAAGCCCTAGGCGCTGAGGCTTTAACCCACAGCGCCACCTGCGTCCCATGTACTACCCAGTTTTATTTAGTAAGCTGGTAAATCTTTTCATTCTATATGCAAGACTGAGCCAAAGTAAGGTCCAAGTTTCCAAATACACACAGGGTCAGTTTTCTAAAGAGGGTATTGGTGAGCAATATCCTGAGAGATGGTTGTTTTAAATATCTAAGTCATTTGATGTGGGGGATTTGGGGTGGGGAGTTGCAAATTCTCCAAAAGCTATCATAAGCACAAACCATCCCCTTTCAAAGTGTCAGTCCCTCAAAGAATGCAAGGGGTCCAAAGAAGGGGGTGGGAAGATAAATGAGAAAGACAAAAAAGGAGGCTGTTCAGAATGTGATTCCTTGGCCATTCCTTGCCAACCAAATCTGCTGCACTTTGATATAGTCATAAATGTACCAGAGTAAGCAAAAGACTGCACATTAAACTAAACTAGCTTGCATTATGGGGAGAAGGAGAGCGGCCTTAAGCGATTCATATAAAGAACAGCACATCATTTCAACCTCCAGCACATCCTAGGAACACAGAAGCCAAATGACAGTAACTCTGTAAATTTTGCTGTGGTATCTGAGGGGACGCTCCCTTCATGTACCTTACCTGCCTCAGGTCTTGAAAGTGAGCTCTGCTCTCCTGTCATCAACTTCCTCCTGTAACAAGAGAAAAATTGTGAGGCCAGAAGATTAAGTGAAAAATCAGTGCAGTTTCTGGCATGTGTAGCACATGATGAGTTTCAGTCACAACAACCAACCAGGCTATAGGGTAGGTTCTCAGAAGTTATCAGTCCCCACTCTCCATATTGCTCTGGATTCCTTGTGCAAATGCAAAATTAAGGAACATTGAAGGATAAATACACAGTAGATGGTGTACGAGGAAAATACAGATCGCCCCTTGCTAAAATCAGCCGAGACCCTCTCTACATGCACAACTCAATAGCCACAGGGAAAGTTCGTACTTCTCTACTTTTCTATTCTGCAATTCATTGCTGGAGGACTCCCTCATTACAGTGATTTTCGCTATAAATTCATCTGCTCCACAGTGGAGTTCTCCACCCAAACAGCCAGCTTTGGTGTCCAAGTTACAAACGCAAGCAATTAATTTAACAGCGGCTGAATGGAGTTTGTTTTTTTTCCCTCCTCAAATTTATCGTTCGAAGATCAGGGCAGGGACACTCTTCCCTCTAGGCAACATTATGTTTCAAACTGTGCCAGAGAAAAGTGAGCTGCACAGCACCACCTCCCCTGCTCTCTATCCCACACCATATGCCTTGGCAGGCAGAAAGGCAGAAAGACATACCGAACAAACGCAAACCCGGTCAACAACAGCCAGACTTCCGAACCAAAGGACAAACCACCAGAGAAGCTTGTCCATGTAGGATAATGGCAGATGAGGCTGGCTCACACATCCTGCAAGAGTAAAACCACTAGCAGTTTCAAGTTGATTCCTGCTGCCTGCCCTTCTCACTATCATTCCAACTCCCCAAAAAAATCCTGGCCAGCGTCACAGCCAAACAGTCTTACCAGCTAATCAGAGAACAGGAGGGGAGGGACGCCTGTCGCTTCACATTTCTTTCATGCTAACAACTAGGTTCGTGTGTGCATGTTCCCACATGTGCAGTGCATATCACGTTCCTCTGTTTCTGTGCAGTTCATTTCTTGTAGTCTTTACCAGCTCCAAGACATAACCTAGAACAACTTAAGGCAAATGCACACGAAGCCACCAAATTTAGGATCAGGACTAAAAAGCAGCAATTTGTACAGCCTCTCTTCTTTCCTGCGCCTGGCACAGGAGAGCGCAAAAACTCCTGGATTCGTGCCAGAGGAAGGCCCATGAGATTTTTCTCTTTCCAGCGGGCACAATGAGCAAATCACACACAGCTTACAAGCCCCCAATACTCTCTTCCCTCCCTCCCTCCTTCCCACCCCATTCTCCAGCCTTAGAAGTCAGAGCATCATGTTACAGACCCTTTAATGCTCCAAACACAAAGCAGAGACCGGCTCATTATGTAGCGCTCAACTAACTACTCATGGAGCAGCTGCTGTCAGCCTGCTACTGCGTGGTCCAATCCAAGCTCTGAAGAACAATGTCACGTGACCATCAAAATCCTTGCATATGCTTATTAACAAATGTGACCCAGTAAAAAAAGTACCATTTTACCAATCTCTTTTCCCCCAAGGTTGTGAAACAGATAAGGTCGTGTTATGTTCAGAAGAGAGGAGAGGGACACATTTATCCCACTACTGCCCCCAATTCAAAAGATCATTGCAGGCAAAAGAAATGCCACCAAAGAAAACATAGTGGCTTTTCAATTTTGTTTTTTGTTTTTTTTAAAAAAACTTGCCATCAGTTCTACATTAGAAGAGAAAACACTTCCAAAAGTGGAAGTCAGAGCAAAGCTAAATATGTTCTCTACCCATGAGGAGCTCACATAAGAGTTTCTTCCTTTGATTTGTAAAGTGTCATTCCTATGTTGGGGCTTGTGTTAACAGGATGTATGCGCAGGGCAAGAAAGCTGAGGAGCACTGAGGAGTGCCATCTATTTAGGGGTCTCGGAATCTGCACAGGAGATGTAGGATATGATGCATATGGGAACAGTCACACTAGGGGGCTAGTAGTTCCATGCAAAGCTAAGGGATTGGGCTGAGCTAATGCTGATGGGCTAGGACAGAGGTGGGGAACATTGGGCCCTCCAGATGTTGTTGTCTCCAACTCTCATCAGCCCCAACCATAAGGTTGCAATCCTTTGCACACTGACCTTGGAATAAGTAAACACCCACCAAACTCAGCGAAACTTAATGCTGAGTAAGGGTACATGGGAACCCTTTCTGTTAGAGTGCAGAAATTATAATGAATTTAGTGAGAAAAAATCTAGCTCAATTTGACAGAAGGGGAATCTGGGGGTCAAAGATATAGCATAGCCTTGGAAATAAGCCCACAAAAGTTACCAGCTTCTGTTTCCATGCTGGCTGTAGAGGAAAGGAAGCCCCCACCCTCTGCTGCCAGCATGCAGATACAGGTTCCTTAGACTCTAAGTAGGCTACTGAGTGAACGGGCAAAGGAAGAACAGATTATTTTCCATATCCGCCTCTTCTCCACCAGCCTGCTTGGTTTGCATGCTTCTCAGGGAGGAAGGGGCTTTCCTTCCTCTGTGGTTAGCACAGAACTCAAGTGGTGGAGGGAGGCGAAGGATCCACCCCTCATCCACCACCTCACCCATTTGCCTGCAAGTAATTCTTAGTTACCTGCGGCAAGTTGTTCAATGGAGTTGCAGCGATGGCTGGCCCATTTTAGTGACTGGAACACTGCCCCACCAACCTCAATCTGACCATAGCTGTCAACCTTCCCTTTTTTTGCGGGGAATTCCCTTATTCCAGTGCCGTTTCCCGCTGCTTCCCGCTGCTATCCCGGATTGTTAGATATCCCGTAGACTGTCCCCGGGACAGGTGAGGCTGCTGATCCCTTATTTTCAAATCTGAAAGTTGACAGCTATGAAACTGACATCAGCCAGGCAGCCCACCCAGCCTTGCCTTCCAGCCTTTCTCAACCTGTCGGTCCCCAGATGTTGTTGAACTACAACTCCCATCACCCCTAGCTAGCAAGGCCAGAGCTCAGGGATGATGGGAGTTGTAGTCCAACAACATCTGGGGACCCACAGGTTGAGAACTGCTATGAGCTGGCGTTGCCTGTCAGCTTCCTCCACCTTATGTCTCAGTGTTGCCCTTGTAACAGGAGTGCCAACTTGGCCCCACGACCGTGGTTACCCAGGGTTGTGGGTGCCATGCAGTGTGCACAGCCCTGGCACCAAAATTTGTGGATGCCCGGCCCCTTCATGGGGAATTTTGGGGCCCCAGGGAGTTTGCACCTATGCCTTGTAAGGAGGGCAAGGGGGAAGGGGGCAAAACTTGAATTAGTTGGCTCTGAATCTCATTGACTCTGGCTCCATCAGCTGTTGGGCTCACTGCTTTCTGCCCTAGCACCTCCAATGGGCACAAACCACACTGTGCAGAGAGTACATAAGGTGAAGCAATTCAGGCAAATTTAGCTATAACCTGGGGAATGCCCAAGAGGCACAGCCTGCAGCACAACCCTGAAAAAACCATCCAAACCAGCTAGGCAGGAGTACTTAGGCTTAAACCATCTGCTCTGCATCCTGGGCTGAAAGCTAATACCAAACAGGAGAGAAGAGTTTGCCCAGGGAGGGAGGGGATAACAGGCAGTTGCCACTCCAGATACCAAAGTCTCTGCTCCTGTCCAAATAAGCTAGAACGTCCAAGGGTAGATGTGGCCAGGGATGTGAGGAGGGAGGGAAGGCGTGCGAATACTTCTAGTCACAGTTTTCAATATATCTGATTGCAATGGAGCCAGCTTTCCCCATGTGGCTGTGAAATGGAAACTCTATATTCCGAAAGGGAAAAGGAAGGCTGCCAGGCAAGCTGGGCACTGCATATATCGGAAAGAAGCTTCGGGGAAAGTTTGCACTGGAGGTGAGACAGGGAACGAAAGCCACTGAAACCTCTCCAGTCCCTGCCGGCTCCTGAGCCTGGAATGTACACTGTTGAAACAGTCCCTCCCTCAGCATGCCAGAGACTTCTACAGAGAGCCACCCTCTCAGACCCAGAGCCCATCTCAGCCAAACCCCTTGAACCCCCAGAACCTTTGATCCATTATCTGGGAAAAGGCATGATATAAGCTTTTGAAATCAATCAATCAAACAAATCCCCCTTCAGTAATCAAATCCCCGTCCCTGGAAGAGTCACTTTTGCCTTTTCAGCCCCTGCCCCACACTTTGACCCAGCACAACACCTCAGTACCACCGGATCTCCCAGTCCCTTGCTCCACTCCACCCAAGATCTGTCTCCCCAAAGACCCTCCAACAACCCATTGCCCATATTCCACTTCTGGACAGTGGTTACATAGCCCACAGAACCACCAGCCTCGTAGCACATTTTCCCCGTGCATGATACCCCCACGCTCCTTACACAGGTTCTCAGCCCCCTAAAAATATCACACTCCAACTCTTCTGCCCCACACATACAAACCATCAACACAGCAGCGTATTTATTTTAAGCTTAGTTTAAAAACATGTCGAGGACATTTAGCCCTCCGCAGAGGCTTGCCTTAAGCGCCTGGAGGATCTCTCCCCTGTATCCCCACATTTGCCCTACAACGCCCCCCCCCGCCCCCCGCGTTTTAATTCATCGCTGCCTCAGTTTTAAAGCGTTTTCCTCCACTGACCGCCACACAGCATCTCGGGTCCACACAGCCAGCCAGCTCTCTCCCCCTCGCCCAGAGGAGCGCTAGGACAGCCCGCCGCAGCCTCCAGCTCCCCTCGCCCCCCGGCCAGTCCATGCCCGGCCCCAACGCCAGGCTCCGCCCGGCCGCCACCCCCCTAAAGCCCCCCCTAGATGGCCGGACGGCCGAGCTAACGGGCAGTGGGAAGGGGCCGCGCTCGGGAGAGTCCCGACGGGCGGACAGTGTCTGGTCCCAGACGATCAATCGGGGGAGGGGTAAGGAAGGGCGCCTTTAGGGTCGAGGGCAACGTCCCAGTCCTAAAACTGTGGGGTTTTTAAGAGAGACAGCGGGCAATGCCGGCTTGGCTTGGCCAAAGCTATGCCTCTTGCCCTCCCTTCAACTTTTTAAAGTTATGATGATGTCTGGAGCACTTTTTCTGGTCTTGTTTCCGGGATGGGTGTTGTGTCGTTGTTTCCCATACCATGCTCCTCTGAGTCTGTTGTGCCCTTTTAACTTCTGAGATTACAAGGGAAGAGCCAAAAAGCTGACCACCTGACCTCACTATATACTGTATACTGTAATTCCCGGGCTGCGCGCACGTCAATAAAAGCAAACGAGGTTAGACGCTCCTCGTTAAAAAGGCTATTCAGAAACAACCACCTTCCTTCTGCACCACGTGCCGTCAGAGACATATCTTTATTTCTGGACCAACTAAAATATTACAAAGCAACAATTAAGCCAGCTTTCGAGGTCTCCAGGACTCTTCTTCAGTCTGGGTGTTAAGCAAAACATAAGGCAGCAGCGGGAGGTTGGGGGTGGATGGCGAGAAATACTAGTCTGTAGTTTGTAAGAGCCTTAAATTGGAGTGCAGGAGGCATTAGGCAGACTTAATTAGATTAGACTCTGTAGGTGCAGAACAGATTTCAGGTTGCAGCAAGGGCTGCTGGGACACAGAAGCAATAATAACTGATTTCCTTACTTGCTGAGGGAGGGACTGTCATTGTGGGTGGTTTTTTTGGTCACAGTAAATTTTAAGGTGCAACCTGAAATCTATTGTATGAGGAGTGTATAATCTTCTCAACACCTCCTGCACTCCATTTTAAGACCCAAATTGTGGACTTCGAGGCTCCAACATTTTGTCTTCTTTTCCTCCCCTCCCCCTTGTTTTCCTCAATATCCAGAGCTATGAAGAACCTCAAAGCTTGCTCACTACTTTGCTCTGCTCTAGTTACTCCTCCTCATAAGGGTATTACCATATGGTAACTTTTGGGGTTGTTTTCTTCAAGTGGGTCAAGAGAGTTAGTTACCTACATTTTTATTTTTACTCCTGTGCACTTCACACATTTTATACACGGGAGCTCATTCAATATTTTTCATTATGAGGAAGATCACGTTTATGGAAACATTGCATATGCTCTGTTTTCTTCTCCTCTGTTCTCACAGTGCAAGCCATACATTCAAAGCACATAGCTTTCACCCAAAGAACCACGGGAACTGTAGTTTTCCACTCACAGAGCTACAATTCCCAGCACTCTTAACAAACCGCAGCTCATAGGATTCTTTGGAGGGGGAACATGTATGGTGTGCATGTGACTTGAGTGCCACCCTGGACCAAAGTGAACTGTGTATTCTGGTAAAGATTACAGGAGCAAAATAGTTCTAAAGTGGGCGTTATGTACTAAAAAAAGGCCAAGGGACGGAGGCGTTTCAATAGAGTCATAGCATAAAATGCCACCGCTAATATTTCTGTTTGCCACTTTGCTTTTGTGGTAGGAAGATTGTGCTTCCTTTGATAGCATTATGGGAACAGGTTTTATCACTTGCTGGTTACTGTGTGTGTGTGTGTGTGTGTGTGTGTGTGTGTGTGTAATTTTATGGCTTTAATCATTTGCATTGCATACTGCCCAGAGAACTTCTGCTGTTGGACAGTGCAGAAAAGCAACAAGTAAAGCAATATAAAAAAGATATAAGTAGAGCAAGCGCTTGAAGGGAGTGGGGAATGGCACAAGAGAAACTCTAGAGTTGTTGATGATGTTCTTTAGAGTTCTGCCAAACTACAACAACTTGAAAAAGGCGACTATCACACTGTAACATCTTAGAAAAAGAAGGGACATCTGGCAAAATGCATGTTGGAACAAGCAGGTAAACAAACCTCTGCAAAGCAGGAGACACATGAGTGATCAAACTAGATTAAGTTCCTTGAAAAATAAATGCTGGCATAAAAAGACTGTGTGTAATTCATTAACCATAATTTCCAATGGAATTAACACGTAGGGTTGTCACAGAGCATGCATTATTTGACATTAGCTATGCAGGCATCTCAAGGCAAGTGACTTTTCCCATGTTGCCTGCGAGACAGGAGTTAACTTCCTGTGCTTTTGAGGGCAGGGAGCAGAAGAAGCCTGTTTTTCCACTCCATTACATTCCTTTTAACCACCATGTATCTCCAGTGAATAATGCATTTGTTCACCTTTTGCAGAAGATGCCTGGAGCCCCTCCCCCCAACCCCCAAAAAGCAGGGAGTAGAGCACAGACCCCTATTACCAAACTATAGAAGCACAGAATAATAGGATGGGAGGGATACAAGGTTCAGAGCAATTTCTGCATCAAGGTGGGACCTCCTCCTGAGTTCCTAGGGCCAGAATACACTGGCAGAGGGGGTGAGAACCCTGATGTACCTTCGTATTCATGCAACAAGCACCTAAACAGAGGATCCCAGAGGCTGCACTGGAGTAATGGAGTCGGGGAGATGTTTTGTACAGCACATGGACAACCCTCTTCCTGTTTTGCTGACGAAGCTGGGAGTGTTTTGTTTTGTGTGCATGTGTGTGGTCTTTTTTTAGCATCAGGCTGCAACGTACTAAAAGCATTATTCTTTTTTACACCAAGCAGCATCTGTCCACCCACTCCAAGAAATGTCTCCACCCAAATACGTCAAAAGTTCCCCTCTCCGTGCAATATACACACATAGTAGTTTCCATAACCATGTTATCGATTTTTTCTTTTCGCTCAGATCATTTTTAGCTCAGATAATTAGCCAATCCAGTACCAAGCGTCGACTTACTCTGCTCTCACTGCATTTCATTCCTTACATAAATCACACAGCATTTGGGAGACACTTTGCGCATGAAATATTAAAGATAAAAAAAAACCCCTTGATTAGTAGCTTATGAAACGTTAAAGAAAAAAGAGTCGGTTTTGCCATTAACTGATGCTCCAAGATTTCCATAACTGCCTTGAGCCCCTGGCATAACAGCCCTGCTGTTGCAAGGCTTTGTGTGTGTGTGTGTGTGTGTGTGTGTGTCCTTGCATGATGCAGCATTTTGCAATTGTTTTCTGAAGCAATGTGTTTTAGGATCAGGCTCTTAGTTATGTAAGCAAACACACACACATATACACACAATTGCTGCCGATTCTCTCTACAGGGAGACTGCTGGAGATTTTCTTTGAAAAGTCAGTGAGCATTAAGCACAGACTACACATTAACAAGCAAACATATGGAGCTGAAACCATGTCTATGTCACATGCAGCCAGGGTGGAAGATCACACACACTTTCCCTCTCCACCTCCATCTGCTCTGACCACTGGTCCCTGTGCATGGTTAGTGTCCCTACTGCTTTTCCGAGACCTTTCCCAGAAGATGCCAGGGACTGAAACTGACATCTTCTGTATGGGTGGCATGCAGCCTACCATCAAGCTACAACCTCTCCTCCAGAAATGTGTGCTGGTAGTAATGCTTATACAGAGATAGATAATACTTTAAACAAAATGATTTGTTTGTTTGTATATACCAGGCATAGGCAAACTCGGCCCTCCAGATGTTTTGGGACTACAACTCCCATCATCCCTGACCGCTGGTCCTGTTAGCTAGGGGTGATGGGAGTTGTAGTCCCAAAACATCTGGAGGGTCGAGTTTGCCTATGCCTGGTATATACACACAAGGCAGGTGGGCAGAGAATGCCATTCTTCTTCCAGATAACTGATTTTAAGAATTTGAAATTGCAAGGGGGGGGGGTTGCATGCATATTTTGTAGGCTCAACTCCAACATTCTTTATTGAGACTCAACAAGATGTCACAAAAAGGTGGCAAGCTTTTGAGTGCTTCAGAAGTCTTCATCAGACAAGATGTTACACAAAACAGGAGGCGAGAAGAACAAGGAGTTAACAAAACACAAAAAGTACAAAAATTAGGCTTAAAGTTCATTTGAAGTTTGGGACCAATATTGTTATGTACTGAGTTCTCATCCTGGGCCAGCAGGGGGATACTGTAGATAGTTATGCAAATGAAGGATCGAAAGTGACGTTCAGTGATTGGATAGTTTGTATGCAAATGAAGGATAGAAAGTGATGTTCAGTGATTGGATAGTTTTAGAAAATGGCAACAGTTACATTGTTCTGGAGCTCTATATAAGCAGGCTGACCGAGCTCCTCAGTTCAGTTCTGTTCCAGCTTACAAATAAAGAGCTGCTTTGGAAGAATCGCTGTGTCGTCTGATATGTTCGCCCACAACTTAACAAATATGGATTAAAAGCTTCCTCATCCTAGAATCTAATGAATGGTATCTAACTTAGTCCTAGTCAAAGGATACCCATTGAAATTAATGGACCAACTGAAATTACCCATAAACCAACACTGGCTACAACTCTAGGTGTGTAACCCATATCGGGGTTTGTGAAGCGAGACCCTGTCCTTTCACCAATATTGAAGAAACATTCAACTACCAGTCCAGTTGGCTTCTGTGCATCTTGACCTTCACCTCAAGCAGCAAAATGTATTGAACAGGCCCTGGTGGCCATGATCAAAGTAGAGCTCAGCCCACCAAGGGTCTATTGCCATCAACGCAATTAATGTCTCCTATTCAGTCGCAGTTAATACTGGAGGTACGATGAAAGCATGGTATGCCACTAATAACAGCGACAATCAGGCATGACCAAGTAACATCAGTGTATTCCATTACACCCGTGTTATTTGGCTGTATATACAGGCCCATGGAGAGCTGCCAATGAAAAGTACAATTTTCATGCTGGAGATAATGATCTTTGTGTGATAATGAAAACCACACAGATTTGAAATTGGAGAACATACTGCAAATGCTGTTTGCTGAAAGAACATGTGGATTAAAAAAAAATACATTCCAAAATTTCATCAGCAAGTTATAGCAAAGCTGTATGCAGAAAGTAGTTACATTTTAAATAAAATACTCATTACATTTTTTTCCTCAGACCAATCCTGTCACCGCAAAACTTTTAACTTCTTAATGTATCAGGATTTATTATTATTATTCTGAAGACTTTAAACTTCTCAAAACCACGAAGAAAGAGATACTTTACTTATTCAGAGGATTAGAACATTTTTTCACTCCACAATTTGGGCCGGGGGTGGGATGTTTTTGCTTTGCCAAAATGAAAATACACATTACGCTGTTCAGGGAAGTTCCCCCAGGAAAGAAAATAGAAAAGGGTTTTGCTATAGTCAATCTGTTTTAGTTTATTGTGATTTAAGAAGAAGGGAGTACAATAAAGGCAAGCAAATAAAACAGCTCTGAATTATATCAAATCCAGGCATACAGAATTGCCGAGAGCAAAAAGATCCACAGGCAATCATTTTCCATTATTTGCTACCATTCAGACACAGACTTAGGAACTGATGCTAAGACAATCATCTCCTCCCGGGTGTCCAGACAGAATGAACATTTGAGACAGTGGTCAAGTGACGTCAGATATAATCAGTAAAAAACAATTAAGAGACACCAAGAGAGCATTTGGTCCAACTCCCAAACTGATTATGTTGGAAATCTGGCATACACCTGTCAGCTAGCGCAGCAACCAAAACAAGCAGCCCCATGAGTCAGCAAGTTTGCTCTTTGAGGGTTTTTTATTATGGGAGCATTTCAGGTTACAAAAAGGGCTTTGTGTGCATAAAATTCAACATACACATGAAATGGGAATTTTAAAAAAGCAAGAGTGAGAAAAACTATTATTTGAGGTTAAAAGCTTGCACAGAAAAATCTAATTTTTGCCTGGGGAACTCAAAGGCACAGGGTACAAATAAATAAATCTGGATGAATTGAACCAAGAATGGGAGATTTGTACAAGTAAATAGTGTTTTATTTATTAAGCAGGTTAGGATTTGGCACCACATACAAGTTTAAAATACGTTGGTCACAAAGTTGTGGGAGTTCAGGCAAGACTGAGCCAACATTTCTTAATTGTTTATAGCCACTGGGAGAAGAACAGAGAAACGGATGTACTAAATGCAAACGAATGGCTTTTCCCCAGTAACAAAATATTGCTGCTATGAGGACAATGTTGCATCAAACAACATTATGCTGAGCTACTTGCAGGAGATTACTGAAACAAGTAATGTTGTGTTGTTGTTGTTTTTTAAAAAAGGACATAAGAAGAATCCCTTGGATTAGACCAAAGGTCCATCTAGGCCAGGGCCCTGTTCTTATAGTGGCCAATCTATGGGAAGCCTGCAAGAAACGATTCCCAGCCACTGGCATTCAGAGGCATGCTGGGTCTGACAATGGAGGCAGTACACAGCCAACAAGGCGACTAGCCTTTGGTAGCCTTATCCTCCATGAATTTGTTCAGAGATCCGAGTTTTAAAACAGATACCCTACACTTAAACAAAAACCAAACCTGTCTGCAAAAGTGAAGACTGCTTAATTAAAAAAAAAAAACAACAACTCACCCTGAAATTCTAAAGGAGCTAAATTCTGTATTTTTTTGTAAGACAGAAGACAGATGCACAGAGTGTGCATATTCCAGAAACCATTGGAAGCATGTCACTACACCTACAGGCTTTCCTGCTCCTTCCAACCAGCATTCCCCATCACAAAACAGCCCTTGCATCACAGAAGGACAGACACAGTCCTGCCATCCCCACCAGCCAGTTATGAAATTAATAGTGAATCAATTACTTCTGTTTCCCTCAGTACATTCTAATAATCCGGCAGGTTCCTTCCATTTTCTTACAATAATGTTTTCAGGACATTATGGCTTTCCTTCCTTTGCCTTCCCTGATCTTCAGTACTGAATCATTGCTGCAATTTATTGAAACATGGCAATGGGTCAGGGCATCCGGCTGTTAACCAGAAGGTTGGTGGTTCGAGCCCACCCAGGGACAGCTGTGGGTGTCGCGAAATTCCTCGCGGCGCTTTCAGCAGAAACGCTCAGAGTCCCAGGTTTTTCCCAGTGCAGTCTTTTTAATGTGAGCTATATACAGGTATTTACAAAAACAGTCCAAAAAGAGTACCTGCTCCTTAAGGCAAACGAATACTCTCCACACGACTTCCGGTCGGCGCCAGCGTTTTAATGGCGGTCCGAGCCTCGAGCTCCGAGGCAGGACTGCTTCGCTAGTTCGGGTCTTACCCGCTACGGCGAGCGGGGGACCCCTAAAATCACAGGCGCGGAGCCTGTGAACAAAGGAGATTCGGTGGGCACCTTTTGCGCCCCCCGGCACTGTGAAGGAGCCTTTTTAAAGGCTTCTGAGCGGCATCGGGGTAAGCGCGGTGCTGAGAGTCGTCACCCAGCTAGCGGAGTGAAGCCGCGTCGCCATGAACGGAGAGCGCCGATTCCTTCCTGTAACTGGAAATTGACTACAACACCCGTGAGTAAGATTGGAAATTGACGGGACACTAAAATAAGAAATTTGGCTGAAAACGGGAAAGGCATAAATTAAGGAAGTCTGCCTCCCCGGAGCAGCAGGAGAAACAAAGCAACGAAAAATCAAGCTGCATTTGAAGGGAACTTTTCTTTTTTTTTATAAGCTGTCAAACTGACATCGGACTTAAATTTCCCCCCCGACAGGCAGGAGAAGGGGGGAAGGGATTGGGACATTGTTAACCTGCTGGAAAATTATTGGGAAAATAAGACCTTCCACTGTCAAACCCCCCCAGGTCGGGCTGCCCAAACAAGACACCGGGATGTGAACTGTCATTTAAAACTCTTTAAAGTGGGGGCTTGTTTGTAACAAAGTTACTGGACTTTAGATTTACCCTGTTGCATTTTGGCTACATAGAAGACAGAGAGTTTATGGTTTGGACATTGGAAACTACTGGCTACTGTTATACTTTCTTGCTCCTTTGTTTTTCCCTGCCATTTGGATACAATTGAATGCTCCCTCTAGAGGGTCTCAAGTGAAATTGTTGCATTTGGAAAAGTAACAGTGGGATTTTCCACTTGGAAACTAATTCTGTGAAAACGACCTTGAGGATATGAGTGGCCCAACAGAAGAGATAGTAACAAGGCTTAAAGCAAAACAATCCCAGAAGAAAAGGGGCTCGATATCAGGAACTGCACCAGCTGCACAGGAAAAAGCAGCAGCTTCTATGGATCCTATGACACAGGCACTCCTTAAAATAAATCAATCTCTGGAAGCACTGACAAAGCTGTCGACAGAGAACTCCAAAAAATTAACAGAGTTGACAACAAGACTAGATGTTAACACAGCCAGCGTAAAGTCTAATACAGATTCTATAAATAGACTAATCCAGGAGAGCTCTGAAACACGAAAGATTGCAGAAAGTGCAAAAACTACGGCTGAGGAGACAAGGGAAAAGTTTGGGCCTATTATTAAAAAAGTGAATGAGCATGATGCAGCCCTCTCTTTACTGGAACTTCAGAGGAAAGAGAAGAATTTAAAACTAAGACTGGTTCCTGAAGGGGAAGGGGACAACCTTGTGGAATTCCTTACAGAGAACTTTGCAGTTTTTTGGCAAGAGGAATGGGCGGAAGAAGATGAATTTGAGATAACAACAGCCTTCCGGCTGGGCAGGAGGCAGGACAAGAAACCAAGGGATTGTCTAATCACACTGAGATCAAAAGAAGAAAGAGATAAAATATTGAACTTGCACTATCAAAAGGCACTGGTGATCCAAAACTGTCAAATACAGATCTTTAAGGACATTCCCAAGTATATTTTAGAGGTGAGAACCTTCTATAAAAGCTTAGCAGACCTGTTGAAGAAAAACACCATACCATTCAGATGGGAGTTCCCACAAGGACTGTCCTTTAACTTTAAAGGAAGAAAGATCAAAATAAAAACAATTCAGGACAAAGAACAATTTCTGGAGAGATACCTGGAGGATTTGCAGAAAGGAACTGTAGAGGAGAAAGAACCACCTGATATAGCAAATCTATCATTTGGACTTTTACCACCACCATCGGAGGAAGAACAGAAGCTTGGAGCAGTTGGAGGAACAGGTACTTAAACACAAAATGTCTCTGCAACTTCTTAGTTGGAACTGTAATGGCTTGAACCTTCCTCGGAAAAGACGACAAGTTTTTCACATTTTGAAGAGAGAACAATTAGATGTAATATGTTTGCAAGAAACCCATATTGCCAGGATACACAGGAAATTATTGATAAATAAGAGACTTGGTCAAGAATTTATCTCATCAGACAAAGTGAAGAAAAGAGGTGTGGTGATCTATGCGAAGGAAAAATTGGCTCCAAAATTGATATTTAAAGATGAACAAGGAAGATACCTGGCAATTGAAATACAAATCCAAGGAGAAAAGATTTTGATTGTTGGAGTATATGCCCCAAATGAGGGGAAGGCCGAATTCTTTAAGAAGTTGCATGAGACACTAGTTGACTTTATAGACTATAAAATCGTAATGATGGGAGATATGAATGGAGTTGTCTCAACAAACATGGATAAAGCACAGAGACAAGTGATCTCAAAAGAAGGGAGACTACCAAAGATCTTTTTTGAAATGACTGAAACTATGGACTTGATTGACATTTGGAGAACAAGGAATCCTCTAGAGAGAGAGGGAACTTTCTTTTCTGAGGCAAAAATGACATGGACAAGAATAGACCAAATTTGGATTTCTAGCAGTCTGGCGTCAAGAACAAAAAAAGTAGAAATATGCCCAAAAACTTGCTCCGACCATAATGCTGTGAAGATGGAGATGAAACTAACAACAACTGGATCCTTTAGATGGAGAATGAATGACACCCTATTTAGAGATGAAGAGATTTACAAGAAGGCCCTTAAAACATTAAAAGATTATTTTGAGATTAACAGGAAAACAGATGTGGAGAAAAGAACAATTTGGGACGCAAGCAAAGCCGTGATGCGAGGTTTCCTAATTCAACAGAATTCTATAAAGAGGAAGAAACAAAACGAGAGGAAAGAAAAAATCCTAGAAAAAATAAAAGAAGGAGAGAAGAAATTGAGGTCCAAACCAAAGTCCCATGAGATTTTGAGAGAAATAAAGTTTTATCAGATGCAGTACATGGAGCTCATGAACCAACAAATAGAATGGAAGATAAAGCAAATGAGACAAAGAACTTTCGAATCAGCGGATAAATGTGGGAAACTTCTGTCATGGCAATTGAAAAAAAGGCAGAAAATGAACACCGTGACAAGTCTAGAAATGGATGGAAAAATTATCCACAAACCTAATGAGATAAACAATTGTTTTCAAAGTTTTTTTAAGAAATTGTATGCACAAGGGCCAATTAATGAACAAGAAATAGAAGAATTCATCAGAAAATACGGTTTACCAAAAATTCCAGAACAAAGTAAAAGGATCTTAAATGAGGAAATAACAGAACAAGAAATAGAGGGTGCCATCCAAAATATGAAATTGGGAAAATCACCAGGACCAGACGGCCTGACGGCTAAATACTACAAAATGCTGAAAGAATGGTTGATACAACCATTGAAGGAAGTTTGCAATGAAATTCTGAAGGGGAAAAAGGCACCTGAATCGTGGAAAGAGGCTTTCATCTCACTTATACCGAAAACAGAAACTGAGAAGAACCAGGTCTGAAACTACCGCCCTATATCTTTACTCAATGTGGATTACAAAATTTTTGCAGACATTTTGGCAAAAAGATTGAAAAGAGTGTTGATAGAGGAGATTCATAAGGACCAAACAGGCTTTCTCCCAGGGAGACATATGTCAGACAATGTGAGGAACATTATAGACATTTTGGAGATGCTAGATGTTGACATTAACAGGAAAGCAGTTCTGATTTTTGTGGACGCGGAGAAAGCCTTTGACAATATCTGTTGGACTTTTATGAAAAAGAATCTCCAAGGGATGGGGGTAGGTCAAGGTTTTGAAAACGGTATAGGTGCAATATATTCCAAACAAAAAGCCAAGTTAATTGTAAACAATGTGGTAACAGAAGAAATACCCATAGAAAAAGGTACACGGCAGGGATGCCCAATATCCCCTTTGCTTTTTATATCAGTCCTGGAGGTTTTGTTAAACATGATTAGAAAGGACCAGTTGGTTAAAGGAGTTCAGGTCGGAGTTAGACATTACAAATTAAGAGCATTTGCAGATGATCTAGTATTGACCTTTCAACAGCCAGACACTAGTACTAAAAGAGTATTAGAATTAATTGAAATATTTGGTCGAGTAGCAGGTTTCAAATTGAACAAACAAAAAACGAAAGTGTTGGAAAAAAATTTAACAATGGAAGAAAGAGAGAGTTTTCAGAATGAAACAGGCTTGGAAATAACAAAAAGGGTAAAATACCTGGGGTTAAACTTAACATCCAAGAATGTGAACCTATTTAAGGATAATTATAAAAAAAGTTGGTCAGAGGTAAAGAAGGATCTGGAAATATGGTCAAGGTTGAAACTTTCCTTGTTAGGCCGAATTGCTACTATTAAGATGAATGTATTGCCTAGAATGCTGTTTTTATTCCAGACGTTGCAGATTTTGGACAAGATGGACTGTTTCAAGAAGTGGCAGAAAGACATATCAAAATTTGTCTGGCAGGGCAAAAAGCCCAGAATTAAATTTAAGATTTTAACTGATGCAAAGGATAGAGGGGGGTTTGCCCTGCCGGACTTAAGACTTTATTATGAATCGGCAGCTTTCTGCTGGTTGAAACACTGGCTACTTCTTGAGAACACTGACATTTTGGACCTGGAAGGGTATGACAATAGCTTTGGTTGGCATGCATACTTATGGTACGACAAGGTAAAGGTGTATAAAAGTTTTAAAAACCATATTGTAAGGAAAGCATTGTATAATGTTTGGATTAGATATAAAGATCTGCTGGAAAGTAAAACCCCTAGGTGGGTGTCACCAATGGAAGCTAGGGAAGTAAAAAAGCTTAATATGGACTCTAAATGGCCAAAATATCATGAGATTCTAGAATATGATGGTGAAAGGGTGAAACTTCAGAGTTATGAGAAACTAAAGCCTAAGGTTCGAGATTGGTTGCACTATCACCAGATAAATGAGACATTTAAACAGGGCAGGAAAATAGGATTTCAGAAAGAGAGGTCAAAACTAGAAACAGAATTGTTGGAACCCAATACTAAGAACTTATCAAAAATGTATAACTTGCTGTTGAAATGGAATACACAGGATGAAACGGTGAAATCAGCAATGATTAAATGGGCACAAGATATTGGTCATGATATTATGTTTGCTGACTGGGAACAGTTATGGACCACCGGTATCAAATTTACTGCATGTAATGCTTTAAAAGAAAATATTATGAAAATGATCTATCGGTGGTACATGACCCCAGTCAAGCTCGCAAAAATTTACCACTTGCCTAATAATAAGTGTTGGAAATGTAATGAGACTGAAGGCACCTTCTACCACCTTTGGTGGACCTGCCCAAAGGTTAAAGCTTTCTGGGAAATGATCTATAATGAAATTAAGAAGGTCCTTAAGTGGACTTTTCCTAAGAAACCAGAGGCTTTTCTCTTGGGCATGGTTGGCCAAGTGGTGTTAAGGAAGGATAGGATTTTCTTTATGTATGCCACTACAGCAGCAAGAATTCTACTGGCAAAGTATTGGAAGATGCAAGAACTACCTACTCTGGAAGAATGGCAAACAAAGGTGATCGACTTTATGGGACTGGCCGAGATGACGGGCAGAATCCGTGACCAGGGGAAAGAGACAGTGGAAGAGGACTGGAAGAAATTTAAAATATATCTTAAAAACAATTGTAAAATTGAGGAATGTTAAGATGTCAGGGGGTAAGAGGTAAAGAATTGCAGCAGTAATTAAAAAAACTAAAGGAAACTTTATGAAAGGGAATTAAGACAATGGACCTAAGGGTTGCTAAAGAACCATTAAACAAGGATGCAGGGATGGGGAGGTATGGGGAAGTCAAAAGAAAGAAGGGTATGAAATGATGATTTTGAAGCTATATTGTTCTATATTGTTTTTATTATCTGTCTGAAAAACGAATAAAAATTATTATTAAAAAAAAAAAAAACGAATACTCTCCACACAGCATCACCACACCACAGCACAACCACCACAGCAACCACAACCACTGTTAAACAGGCTTTCCTTTTTAAAACAGGTGATAGCCAATCACATTAATCACACTCTGACTCAGCACTTCACAGAGTATTGCATCATCCTGTTGAAGCCTGCAGACTTATGCAGTATCCTGCGAATCCCAACAGTGGGTGGGCAGGATTCCTGCCTTGCAGGGGGCTGGACTAGATGACCCTCTTTACTTCTATGATTCTATAAATGGCTTAGAACCAAGTTGCTTAAAAGATCACTTTCTCCCACATATACTTTCCTGAACCTTAAAATGCTTTTCAGGAGCCCAGCTCCATGCCCCCACTAAGTAAAACAAGGTAGGTGCTTATTAGGCAGGGGACATTGTTGTGGGTGGCACCCAGCCTGTGAAATAGTCTCTCTAGAATGCCTCACCTGGCACCATTTTAAGTGTGTTTTTTATACCAGGCAAATACCTTTTTATTCACCCAGACCTTTTCAAATAATTGGCCATCTTGAAATCTGGGCTTTTAATGTCTGGTATGCGACTGGTTTTCTCCATGTTGTTGAGAAGGTTTCGTGATGCTATTTATTCTGTTCTCAAATTTTCAATATTTTCATTATTTTATTTCTTCTGAGCCACCTAGAGAATATATTTATTGGGTGGCCTGAATAATAAGTAAATAAAGAAATCAACTCCGGGAACAATAGTGAGGGGAACCACTGTGACCACCTATGGCCAGGCTTATATAGGTTTCTGAAGGGCTTCCAGATGATCAAAACACATATTTTCTCCTTAAGAAGTTCTGCTACGCAAGATTCAGCACTGCTGTTGGGAGAGGGCATGATCTTCATAGGAAGTTGCCTCAGACTAGAACAGACCGTTTGTCTGACATGCCCAGTACAATTAGCAGTGACTTTCTAGGACAAAGGTGGCTAATCTGTGACCCTCCATATGCTGTTTGCCTTCAATTCCCAGGAGTGCCACACAGCATGGCCAACAGTCAGGGAAAATAGAAGTTGCTGGCCAGCAACATCTGGAGGCCACAGATCCCACAGCCATGCTTTAAGATCGCAGACAGATGCCTTTCACATCATCTGTTATCTGATCTTTTGGAGTGGCGAAATAATAGAACGTGGGGCCTTCCCATGAAAAACGTGTTCTCCGCCATTGAGCTATATATGGCGAGTGTTTGCTACCTTTAAGAGCTAAAAGAAGACATCTTTGTTTGAGTTGTACAGGAGGGGACAGCACAACATTCCAGTAAACATTTTTAAAAGAATTAAAATTAACCACGAGGGAGGAGCTTACAGCAATCTGAAGCTGGGATGGGAAGTAGGACAAGAACAATCATGAAGCAGAATGAGACAAGCACCTCAGGGGATGAAGGTGTCAAGCTGCTCTCCTGTCCACTTAATCTTGCTGCTGAATCTGCCACCATCCATGTAAGGCTTCTGCAGGGCCCAAGGTTCTCCTCTTCCCCCTGGCTTTGCTCAGAGAAAGGGCCAAGATGGTCCTTCCTCAGAGAGAGGCATTCTAGGAAAGATGGCCAGAGAATAGAACCTGCAGCATGGCAGCTAGGAGACCTTCTTAAACTAAGTTTAAAAACTGGGCTAGGGTCCCAGTTACCAAACATATAAGCCTTCGCCAAAAAGTACTCACCAGTGGAGGACAGAGTTTGTGGGTGTAGTCCAAACAGACTAAGAGGAAGCACAAATAATCAGTCTAAGTCCAAGCATGATTCAGAGACAAAACACGGAACAACATCCCAAGGTCAATATCACAAGGAGTTCAGGCAAGGTGCAATGCAGGGAGACTGAAGCTATGAGTTCAAGGGGGGTGCCTCATATACTCTGCCCTTCTACATCACACCCTAACCTCAGCTGCTGTCAGTGAAGGAGTGCCTAGGACTGCTTACTCATAAGTAGACCCCTTGAAGGTAAAGGTACTCCTGACTGTTAGGTCCAGTCGTGGACGACTCTGGGGTTGCGGCGCTCATCTCGCTTTACTGGCCGAGGGAGCCGGCGTACAGCTTCCGGGTCATGTGGCCAGTATGACTAAGCTGCTTCTGGCGAACCCTTACTTACAAGTTAACCAATGACTGTGGGTCTGCAGACACATGCTGCTGCTGCTGCTGCTCTTTGGTCTGGACCTGAAGCTTTTGGCAACAGTGCTCTTGGGTCCCAGGAGATGGCTCCACTTCTTCTGACAGTGCCAGGGGTTCTTCATCAACTTTTAACATGGAGGGCCCCTCAGGGAGATCCTCAGCGTTGGATTCAGACTGCTCTGCTTGCTCCTCGAGGTCTTTGACCTGTGGGGTGCCTGGTTTGTCCTCTAAGGATGCCATGTCTGTTACCAGGTTGGGGCTAGGCATAAAAACATAAAGGACTCCATTGGTCCTGTCACAAAGCGAAGGTGGATAGTTGTTGTGACAGAATAATAATAATAATAATAATAATAATAATAATAATAATAATTTATTATTTATATCCCGTCCATCTGGCTGGGCCTTCCCAGCCACTCTGGGCGGCTTCCATAAAAACCAAAAATACAGTAAAATCACACGTTAAAAACTTCCCTGAACAGGGCTGCCTTAAGAAGAAGAAGAAGAAGAAGAAGAAGAAGAAGAAGAAGAAGAAGAAGAAGAAGAGGAGGAGGAGATTATTCTTAGAAAAAAAAAGTTTTTTGCATCTGAATCATTACATAGTCACAAAATAATCCCCAAAGAGCAAAAGAAATAAATCAAGATAAATACACCAAACTGCTTCTCAATTACTAAAACCCTAGCCCTTTCTTCTCTCTCCTGCACCAAGCTTGAGTTCTTCAGATATTCCTGTGGGTCAATATGATCCCTTGATCTGATCAATCTGATCCCTTGATCTCCACAAGCAACACCCTATTTATATCCCTGAGCCACCTTTCCCCCTTTTTTTACAGTATCAATTGTCTTGTTTTCACTGGGAAGCCGAGTAACCAAAGGATTTGTCAGCAGCAACACCAAAGGTGAGCAGCAACCAAAGCAACTTCCAGGTCAGTTGGAGACCAAGCAAGCAAGCAACAGAGGGTTAGGAGAGAAGCAAAGTCAGATCAATCTAAGCAGTGCCTGATGGGGGGGGGCAAAGGGGTGTATGTGCCCTAGGCAGTAGGGTTTTTTGGGGGGGCAGCAAGAATACCAGCTTGCTTTGGAGAAAATCCCTTTAAGTATGTTAAGCACTTATTTTAGCTGTTTTTATTGATAATGTTTCTTGTAAACCACTTAGAGGCTTTATTACAAGCAAGTGATATATAATTTTTGTTAAATAAATAAAGAAGTGTTTACCTGCTGGACAAGGTTGACTTTGTTACTCTGTAAAGTAACATAACAATTACATAAATCAGACAAGGGGGAAAAACACAAAGAAAGGCCATCTAGTTCAATGTCCTGTTCTTAGGCAAAAATTCCTACAACTGCTCTGACAAGTATATGCAGATCCTCTTTCTTTGAAACTCCCAAAGAACAAGATACTACAGTCTCCGTAGGCAATTTGGGCCACCGCTGAACTGTCCTTGCACTGAGGGAATAAGAACAGTTTGGTAATAGAGCAAGCTGGATAGTTAAACAAGCTGAATTTTGCAAAAGGTCAGCTACAAGTCACTTAAGATTACAAAAAAAGAGCTGAACAATAGACCTTTAGTGTGTGTTTCTTAACTGAGCTCTGGTCAACAAGTGTGGGTCATGGGACAGAGGTAAAGTGAGGTAAAACCAAGTTTCAAATTCCAACTCATCCAAAAA
The DNA here is from genome assembly GCF_951804945.1 of Podarcis cretensis. NCBI lineage: Eukaryota > Metazoa > Chordata > Lepidosauria > Squamata > Lacertidae > Podarcis > Podarcis cretensis. The sequence continues at coordinate 57,768,790 of NC_137174.1, read as the reverse complement.
AGTCATTGAGTGTTAAGTCACTTATCTCTCAGTTTACTTAACCTACCTTACAGGGTTGTTGTGTGAAAGTGGAATAATCCATGCATGTTCTCCAGAGCTTCTCAGAGAAAAGAGTGGGGGGCCAGTGCAACAAAAAAACAGAATGAGTGGAACAAATCTAAATATTATCTCCTTAGGATTTGCAAAAGTTGGCAAGTATGTTGTGCACTCATCCACCACCCTAACTTTTTTCTTCCTACCTTTATATTAGTTTTAAATAACAACCTATTCTGTAAGGCAACAGATTAACTCACTTATGGTAATTTCAAGTTTTACGTATACAGAAAATGTGTCACCTTTGGGGTGGAATACCAGTATGCTGCTTGCTGGTCTCTCACTAGAACATGTAATGACTATGTCTTCATGACTTTAGGATATGAACAAAAGCATCTGGAGAAGGCAGCAGGACAAGGTAAGGAGGCAGCCTATAATAACCTGGAATTTGGCAGTTCTACAAAGGTGAAAATCTAGGCACACTGACTCTTCAGCGAACTGCAAATTAGGCCGCCCTGTTCCATCAACCAGGCCCTGGCAGATCCAACATCAAGCAACACTCTCCAGAGTCAGATGATTAAATCATGACCACCTTTTCTTGTATCTTTTATTGCTGTGGGGAAAGGCCTGAAAATACAGAATAAAAGCCAGAAGGCAAAACCAAGAGACTGGGACTCCTTTTTTAATACCTGGGTCTGACAGTCTAAACACTTAGTCCCTTTTCCGGCAAAACAGGCTTGTCCGATGCAGGTTATTTCTTCAAATCTCCTGAAATTAATTAATGTGAAAAATTAATTAATGTGAAAAATTGGGGCTTGGCTTTTGCTGCCCAACTCCCCATGGGACTCTGAGTCCCCCTAAATCCGTGATCGGCCAGAGAAGAATGGATGGAGGCAGGATCCAGTGGGAAGGAAGGCAGATACTTCTTTTTCTGTTACAACAAAGTTCCCTCCCCTCTTCGCAAGGAGGAAGAGACCCAGAACAAAAGTGTGCTGGAACCTTTAAAGACTTTTGATATCACCCAAGTCTCTTAGCCAAAGACCACCCTAAAATCACCATACATACATCATAGGAGGTGGTCTACAGCATAAATCCTGTCTGTCAGGATACCTGATAATGGTCGCTTGTAGCATTACCTGGGCAGCCTGGCCATTCTTTTGTGATGGTTAATACTTTAGTTCCTGAATCCAGGTCACATGCTCACCCTATTCGTACACAAATACAGTGGTACCACGGGATAAGAACTTAATCCATTCTGGAGATCCATTCTTAACCTGAAACTGTTCTTAACCTGAGGTACCACTTTAGCTAATGGGGCCTCCTGCTGCTGCCATGCCGCCGCCGCACGATTTCTGTTCTCATCCTGAAGCAAAGTTCTTAACTATTTCTAGGTTACTATTTCTAGGTTAGCAGAGTCTGTAACCTGAAGCGTCTGTAAACTGAAGCGTCTGTAACCCGAGGTACCACTGTACACCCTTATGACAGGATTTGTAACCAAAAAGACAATGGGAAAGCTTTCCTCATTTGTCTGACTTACTGCAGAGGAATATTTGAGGTCCCTGGGAGAGTAAAAATGACTTTAGCATTGCTCTCCTGTACTATTTCAGACACATGGTTTATATATTTAGATATGTGTGCATTTATAAATATTTATTCTATATTTGAGATCTGAGAATTCTTATAAGAAGACTCACTATGCATAATCTCTCATTGCCTTGCTTTGGTTGAATATTAGTTCTCACATGGAACACACCTAGCTGATCACAAATGCTTGACTTTGTGAGATCTTTTAAAAAAAAACAAACAAGAAACATGTATAGGGAAGAAGATGTTTTGGAGCAATGAAGAAGAGTATGTAAAATGTGTGTTTCTCCCCCTGGCACTTGGTAACCACAAGAAGTCTCCAGACATCTGGACTTTACCAGCATCTGAGTCAGGCTTCTCATGTAAACAATTTTCACCTGAGACCCAAATCTAAGACATTGCCCTTTCAGCACTGCACTGCAAAATCAGAAAATGTACCCCTGAATCTTTTGCTGTTTCTCAGAGGATGGCAGAGTATGCCTCTTAAACTACTCTTTCTTTCTTTCTTTCTTTCTTTCTTTCTTTCTTTCTTTCTTCTCTCTCTCTCTCTCTCTCTCTCTCTCTCTCTCTCTCTCTCTCTCTCACACACACACACACACACACACAATTTCCTTTCCAAGCGGTCACTTGAATTGGTGCTTGTCCAAGTGTGCAAGAAGGATAGGCCTCCTGTTTCTTGACTGAGAACATTCAACCTTCCTCAGAGTACTTTAGAACTGCTTTCGTGCCCCTCAGACAGCCTTCCGTTTGGGGGACTAAGCCCCTGTGTGTCAAGTCTGTTTGAGTAGAGCCAGACAGTTCCATCAAGAAGACATCGTCTGGCACAATGCCCTGTCTCCACTTTCACTGTGTCCAGCCTCCCACTGTGGAAGAAGAGTCAGAATGTTTAATATTTCAACCTAGATGTTGAATATTTAAACAGTGCACTGCTTTTTTGGGAATGCTGAGGCAGCATCAAAGCAGAGAGGGACATGTTCCCTCCAATGTCTTTGTCACTTCCCTCAGTGAATCCAAAACACAAAACCCACTTTATGCAGGGCCTGATCAATCACAAAGCAAGCAAGGGAGTTGGGCCTAAGACACTAAGGCTGTATCCCCCTGCTCTGGACAAGACTCCATCCCCAGAACTCTTTTTTCATTTCTCCCTGCCTTCTGGCAGGAGCACAAAAACATCATTGACTAGAATGCACATTCAGTTTTCAACTGGCCAGCTGCCGGCTTCTGTTTTATTTCCGTCACTTTGTATCTTCCTCTTCTTCTTAGGAACTCAGGATTGCATACGCGCGAGGTTACTCCAGCAGTTCCCAAAGGTTTTTCTCTCCACGGACCACTTGAAAAATTGCTGAGGGTCTTGGCGGATGATATACGGTAAGGATTTTGCTGCATGTTGTAGCAATTGCAGGGCACTGTATGGTTTTTAATTGTAGGTTTATTGTTCATTTCATTTCATATATGTTGTATGTTACCATATTACAGTTTGCATTCCATAGAATTAAAACGGCAATGCGTACAATATAAGAAAGAAAAGAAGCAATGCCAATTCAATTAAAAATCACATGTTTAATGTGATGGGAGTGCTGTCTCCTGTTTTAAAACCACAAATACATAGATATGCTACATACCATCTGTATCAAAATCAGCCCGTGAACCACAGTTTGAGGAACCCCTGGGTTATTACACTTTATTTGCACCACAATCCTGTGGAGAAAGCCAAGCTGAGACCCACAGCTACTAAAGTGGTTTTCATGGCTGAGTGGTCATTCCCACCCCAACCCCCATACTTAAAAAACTGAAGCAGTTGTACAATTGTGCTGAGATGTAAAAGGGACTTTAGACAGACCACTGGATTAAGCCAGTGGCCCATCAAGTCCAGCATCCTGTTTTCATAATGGTCAACCAGATGCCTTTGGGATGTGCAAGCCCTATTCCTCAACAGGATAAGCTCTTACTTGAAAACTGAAAACAGCTGAGCCAGCTCTCTGTGTGTGGTACGATATCTTCTTTCTTTTATTAAAGGTATTACTTCTCCGTGGTTGACTGGTTGATTTAAGCCCACAGTTTGACGCAGGGCAACACAACAAAAACTAGCACCTTCACAGGAATGTAGGAAGCTGCTCTATCCAGTAGCCAACCATCTTGCGTAGTATTGTCTACTAGACTGCAGCATCTCTCCAGGGTTTAAGTCACGAGTGTTTCCAAGCCCTCCCTGGTGCTTGTACACAGGACCCTTTGCATGCAACACATGAGCTATAGCCCTTCCATTATCAATCTAAAGTGTGCAATAATCCAGAGAAGAAGATTGGGGGGCGGGGCGGGGCGGTTAAACCAATGTATGGGAATTCTTAAATATCATGACTAAACATCCTTGTCAGAATATTTAAGGAATTCAGAAATTTATATCAGCCTGTTATATGTAATTGAAATAACAAGCAATAAACTGCCCACCACAGCGACAATATTCTGGCACAGACACACAGGTCTCCAGAGATAAGAGCAATGCTACTTTCTCCCTTGATCATGAGAGATCACTGACCTCATGGCTTCCATTAGAACGAGAAAGACACCAGTGGGAGAAAAATGAAAGTTATAATTAATTTTCCAAAGTATTAATAATTTAGCATAATGAGAAGAAGTGATCATAGTTAATTAGGGTAATGAATTAGGATGTCTGGTCTGCACCCAGCTGGAGGTGAAGAGCGTGGGGGTGAGTGGGTGCAGGGTGGGAAATGACATATGACTCCTAAACCTATGGGATTCAGAGTTTACAAAGACTCTTGTTTCTTCTTTTTTGTGGACTGACTAGCATCCTTTTTGTTGTGTTTCCACATTCAGGATCATTATTTTGCTTGGTATACAATATGCTTCTATTTTAAAACACAAAAGGGCAAATCACTCAGGCTTGTGAGTGTTTGCATATTCTAAATATGGCCCCAAATTCCAAACCATAACAGTGAGGCTTAATTAATGCAATGAAATTGGTATGCTGGGAATGTGGATCGGGCAGCTCTTTGCAGAATTCATCACATGCTGAAACAGACATCTTAACATAACATATTTTAATCCTTCATTTCCTCCAAGGTGCTCAGCACAGTGAACCCCCTTCATGATGTCTGCTCCACAGGACTAGAGTACAGTGCTGCGGTCTTCAGTACATCCCTGCCACACACAAGCTGCTTATTTAACAAAAGCAAAATGCCAGAGACACTACAGTGCTTAGCCAGGGGCTCAGCGATGTGGCACCTGGGGCAGCCCGCCTGATCAATGCTTCCAGGTGCCAGTTTGCAATGCAACCTCTCGCTCCCTCCAAAGGAGAGCAGGTGGGAGGCAGGGTAGCATGAACATGTGAATATGGGCGCTAAACTGAATGGGTTCTGATGGGTGTTAGAGGTCTGGATGCGCTGGGAGAGAGCAAGGTGGGGAAACCGATGCATCAGCTGCTCCTTTGTCACTGACTGGCCTTTCTCACACTTGGCAGTTAGACTTTGCTGGCACCGTTCTGTGCCTGAAACAGTGAACAGACTCTGTCCAGTTGCCTGCACCACCCATTCATTCACACAGTGCCTTCCTCAACTGCTAAGCACTCTTCCCCTACTTCCACAGACCAGTACATGGGCTTGGCAGGAGAGACTTCTCAACGGCTTTGATAGAGGGGAGCAGAGAAGGAAGGGTGGCAAGCTGTCCTTTAAATCAACCCCTCCCTAATAAACCTTTCAATGAGTGGTTAAAGAAAGGATGGAGGTGAGGGGGGAGGGATGATGTTTGGAGTGTGGGAATTAGGGGTGAGAAGAGGAGAAGTGGCGAGGAGAAAGCCAGGCCCAGCTGCTGGGAATATGATCCCCATTCTTAAGCCTCCCACCCGCCCACTCTCTTCTTCTTCCACCCGCCTGGAGATGGACTGCTTGGAACTCAGCTGCCAGTTTTCTGTGAGAAAGGTCCCCATGTATGTGGCTTTGACAACTGGGCAAAGATACAGCTGCTGATTTCTCCCTGCCCAGCGTCTCCCTTTCCCTTCTCTTCCCTCGCAGCAGAGTTTTCTCAGGAAGGAGGGGGACGCAGCAAGCTAAGGATTCCTCCTTTGCCAGAGTAATCCCCCAATCTCTTGGGAAGTAAGGTGGGGAAAACTCCGGCATCAAATGGTTCCACCCTGATTATCTCAGAAGTCCATTTCTGAACCAAAACCAGGGTGCCATTTCTTTATCCAGTGCCATTTGCCTTGGGCAGACCACGCCTGGAGTACTGTGCCCAGTTCTGGAAACCACAATTTAAGAAAGATATTGACGAGCTGGAACATGTGCAGAGGAGGGTGACCAAGATGATCAAGGATCTGGAAACCAAGCCTTATGAGGAAGAGTTGAGGGAATTGGGTATGTTTAGCCTGGAAAAGAGGAGACTGAGAGGAAATATGGTAGCCATCTTCAAATATCTGAAGGACTGTCGCATGGAAGATGGAGCAAGCTTCTTTTCGCCTGCTCCAAAGGGTAGGATCCGAACCAATGGCTTCAAGTTACAGGAAAGGAGATTCTGAGTAAACATCGGGAAGAACTTTCTGATGGTAACAGCTGTTTGACAGTGGAACAGACTCCCTCAGAAGGTGGTTGACTCTCCTTCCTTGGAGGTTTTTAAGCAGAGGTTGGATGGTCATCTGTCATGGATGCTTTAGTTGAGATTCCTGCATTGCAAGGGGTTGGACCAGGTGACCCTTGGGGTCCTTTCCAACTCTGATTCTGTGATTTTATGATTCAGTCCTAAATTCCCAGTAGCCTGACTACCAAGCATCTAGGCACATGGAGATTCTAAAACCCTAAGGCTGGCAACCATGCGCACATCAGTGATCAAATTAAGAAACTTTATAAGGTATAAAGGACGAGGGGGAACAGGCAGAAAGTCAAAACAAAATACAAAATAAACCTGAGCACAGTCTGAACTAACTGTAGCCTAAAAACAACCCTTGTTCAAGTTTACTCTCAAAGAAACAGCAGGGCTGGTCAGCTTGATAAGATTGTCTTGGAACCCTAAAGCTGAAAAGGGAATGGGATTCTCTGGTGTTGAGGGGAACAAGCTGCAGAAAGCAGTCCAGCTTTTTGAAGGGTTTTTTTTTTTGTCAGATAGGCCTCTTTTTTGCATATGAGAAAGCATAACAGGAGACACATGACAATTGTTTAGGGAAATGGTGGGCAGCTCAGGCCCTTTCTTCACATATGTGTCCTGACCTTCTCACATACATATTTTATTAAGAGCTAGAATTCTATGTACATGAGATAATCTGTCCCACATAACTCAGTACTGTTTAAGATTGGACTGCACATTGAGCCATAGGCTTTATAATACTTCAGTTCAAGTTTACATACTAATCAGAACCAAGTCACATCTGGTATCTTGCAAAATTGGTATTGCTTAATCAATGCCTTTAGTAAGGAATTCTGGCTTGATCTAATGCTCAGATCTTGCTTTAAATGCAAAAACAAACCCATGGCTGGGTCAGAATTCTAGAAATGCCTCTACTGGGAAGGTAGCTGTGCTTTAGTGAAACAAACCACCTCATTAACAAGCTGGTTACTGGGAACACTTAACTGTAATCTCCTTGGGATCAAAGGGACTCAAGCAGCATTAATCCAAGGACTCTAGTTTAACTGGTTTGCAGATCAAGCTGCTAGCAGCTATGGCAGATGTGTTTTGGTGTGCTCTTGCTTGTTGTGCAGAAATCTTTGTAGTTTCTGGAGTCCTTCCCATATCTCCCTAAGGACAAGATCCAAGAAACACAAACATTGCACCATCTTATCAACCCATTTTTCACACATTTAACAACCATCACAGTCTGTGACCAGGATAACACCTTTCCTTTCCCCACCATTCTGTTTTCCCAGCAGTTTCTATTGAAGTTAGGTGTCGATAGTCACTGGTGCCTGATCTAAACAGCATGTCTTAAGCTCAGACATTGGACTGGAATGAGATACTTGGGGTGTGTTCACACTTCTGTTTACTGCGGCTCCAGTGCTGGCTTTTTAACACATGTTCACACCGCAATATCCAGAATGTGTTGTGATCCTGGACTTCTTCATGGAATGCTTCCATTTGATGCATTGCTTCTCAAAGCAGCTTCATGCTGGCTTTTCCCCTCAGCATGTGCCTGATCCGTTTCCTTTAAGGGCATGAACACCTCTACAAAAGACTACACATCAGCCAGGCACTGTGCCTAGATGGCACCAAACCTATAAACACACCTGTTTATGGATGAGGTAAGAAATCACACACACTTCCCAATGTGAGCATTTGCAGAAATGAATTAGGCACTGACCAGTGCTGGTGTGAACAGACAGCAAGGGAATGTGTAGCGAAAAAGAACCAACAAAAAAGCATTCACTGCTCTTTAAGGTGTGAATGTGGAGATAGGATTCAAATCCCCACTGAGGCACATAAGCCAAGCCCTGGGTAACCTTGGGTTCTCTCAGCCAAATAAACCTCATAGGGGTACATGGGTGAGGGGCTCCTTGAAGGGTGTGAAAAACATGTTGTAATACAGATGGTCCAATGTTGCACAAATCACTTATTTCCTGACAGATGCAAATGTCTGGTTTGCCCACAGCTTTTGGTTAGGGAGGGTGGAAGCCTGTGATTGAATCATGCTTCAAGAGCAGCTAGCCATAGCAAAGGAAATAGCTTCCAGGCACAGCTCAGCTTCCGATGAGCCCCGTTTGAATTCCAGGCTCCAGCCTTGGTTTCAACTCAAACCACAAATCAAGAGGCAGAAGAGTTTGAAACACACTCAGAGTCTGGTGTGCCGCTCTGTCCAGACTCTTGCAATGTGCAATGTTTGGATTCAAAATATCCCTTGCTGCCAAGTTGAAGGCTAACTGGGAACCGGGCTATTGGGTCATCCTCTCAGAGGAATAGGCCCTGCCCATGGCTCAGTGTCCAGACCCGATTCTCAGCCAGCCCTGGGCCCTTGTTCCTCTGCCTCCTTCCAGTTCCCATCATTCAGTGGCCAAGTTCTTTTCATCCTGCCCTGGTGCTGCCAGAAGCTAATTATTAAAAGCTGCAGTTGCCCAGGTCCCTTTCCATCCCTCTACAGAACAGAGGGGAATGCTCTGACTAGAACTAGGTTGAGGTATGTAGTAAAGAGTCCTTCCAGGATCAGCCACCCTCTGCTGTGGGATAAAACTTTGGAACCTGCAATTGTACAGTCTACTTCATTTCACCAAGATGGCACCCACCATACATTCTGGTCTACAATTCCCATCAGGCCCGGACAGCCTGGTGTTGGCTGGGGCTGATGGGAGTTGTTGTCCAAAACTGCTGTCAGGTACTAGGTTGATAAAGGCCAGTATGGAGGAAGGGAACAAAACCAGCACTTAAAGTTATAGGGAGGAAGCTGGAAGAGTCCCATAATAAAATCCACAAGCCCCCTTCTTCTCCCCGCTGGCCTGTTTTAGACAACCATGTCCTCCCTGTAGCCTTTCTAAGCAGGGGCCATCGCAAAAGATTAGGGACTGGTTCCCTCCTGCAATTCAAACATTGGCATGGAGGGGAAAGAATTGCTGCTAAGGGGAGGGGAGGAACAGTCTAAAACAACCTAGCCACAGAGAAAAAGCATATTACTAGAGAAAGGTTGCACCTTCTCTCTTCACCTGACCTGATCATACCCCCAGGCATGTAGCTTTCTGACACAAATGAGGGCAAGTGTGAGAAAACAGAGGTCTGTGTCAGACCATGAAAACAGACCCGGCACAGCTGTTTGGCAGGGTCTTTGTGCCACCAGGCCCTCGCAGAGAGCCCTAAAGGAAGTTAACTTTCCTCTCATAGCAGTTAGGCCTCGTGCCAGAGACTTGACGGTGCTGATCTGGAGAGGTGCAGGACTGTCCGGCTCCAGCAACGCTTTCCAGGCTTGGCAAAGCAGAGCAACAAAATGGCACAAGAGGCCTTGGGCGCCAGACATTCAACAAAATGCCAAGACTTCCTCTCCAGACCCCACGTAGCTCTACACAAGAAGCGACTGCACCCTTTTATATTTCAGCAACCAGATTGACAGGGATGCCGTTTAATTCAGCAACTCTTCAGTTCAGTCAGTTTATAGTTCTCTTTGGGCTTATGCCTCGAGCAGGGGGGTTCACTGCCACTCATGATAGCCCTGGGATGGGGAATGCGTGATTCTCCTGCTGCTCTTAGAAGGCAACTTCAACCATCCCTGACCATTGGCCAGGCTTCAACAACAACAACAACTGTCCTTTCTGCAGCCTCTTGAATCTTCCACTTGACTGCTCCCTTGAGCAAGCAAGTAGTGAGAGGAGCAAGGAGAAAGAACAATGGTTTGCACACTTCTTATTCTTTTCCTCTGGGAGGCGGTACCAATTGGACCCAAGGGGAAAGGTAAGCAAATAGGCAGTGGCAACCATGCTCATGAATGAGGCACACTGACAGCACTTCGTCCAAACCCACTCACCCACCCCAAAAAGCTAGAATTGGCACTGCTTGGACCCATGAGACAGAACTGAGAGGAAGGGGTAGAGATCACACATTGCATGCATAAGGTCCCAGCTTCAGTCCCCAGGTTCTGCAGGGAGGGCTGGGAAATATTCCTGTCAGTCAGTGCAACAGATCTCTGTTCTCCAGTGCTGGGCCCCAGAGGTTGTTGGGACTACATCAAAGGCAGTGGTCAGCAATGCTGGGAGTTGTAGTCCAACACAACATCTGGGGAACCATGGTTGAAGAAGACTGTAGACCGTACTGAATTATATAGGCTGGAGGTCTGATGCAGTGTAAGGCAGATTCCTAATGTTCCTACAAAGTGCAGGATGGAACTCTTAAATTTCCCCATGCATTTTACCAAAATGATGTCCAACTCAGAGTAGGCAAAAGAGATTAAAGATACAACACAGCCACGTTCATGCAAAAGGAAGTATACTTTTAAAGGTTGATGAAAGTCCATCTAAGAAACACTTGCCTGCCATCCCATTAGTGGGTAATTATGAGCTCTGCATTATAACAAACTATGTGTGGACCTGCTGCTCTTTTCTATTGGCAATGGCATAAATCATCACCTTAACTAACCCTTGATTCACCCTGGTGTCCTCCAGACATTTTGGGCTACAATTCACATCAGCCGCAGTTAGCATAGCCAATGTCAAGGAGTGCTTATAGCCTACAAATTAAGCCCTGAAACACTAAGATCAGATGAAAAGGGTTGCTCTCGCCACTCCCCTACATGTTGTCTCACAAAAACTATTATTCCCAAACACCTCCTGCATCACTTCTGCTGGTCCTTCTATGCTTTCTGAGGTCTGCTCTTATTCAGTGGTTGCTTAAATACAAGGTCAGGTTACTGGAATGGAAAACATGTGAGTAAAGGCTGAAGTAAGCATTTTCATTTGCAGGCAATGCTGATAATTACAGAAGTTCTTAACTAGCTAAAATGCAGGCCCAAAGAAAAAGGGTAGCAGCTGCTGAGCAACATCAGAACAGGACAACCAGGAAAGAGGCTCATGGTGGATTAATATATATATATTTGGGTTGAGTGAGGGATCCTCTTAATTGCAAGAATAAGAACTTGGAAGGTTATGGAAGTTAGTTACCTGTAGATTATAATGATGATGATGATGATGATGATGATGATGATGAAGAGTAGTTGAGCATCTTCAGGGACATTAAATCTAGGGAATCTTAGGCTAGATGATACTGCTAGTAACACCACAAATCGCCTGTTTTAGTGAACTTGCTGCTATACTCTTGTGTCTGCAATTTCAGAGCTCAAAGAAGCATGCCAGTGCTTGGCACGTGATGGAGGTAGTGTGGGTTAGCATGGGAATATTATATAAATCTTCCATTTGAACAGGCTGGCCTCTTGTGGACAGTATAAGGAACAGCACACATTAAGTACAAACTGTACTGTTTTTAATTTAAATAAATGACACAACATCCAACACAATGTCGATTAACCCGTAATTTCTAGAATGCATAGATTATTTCAAATACTGTTAAAAGACAGTGTGTGCATGGCCAAACCAAATCACAGTCAGAATTAGTTTGGATTCCTGCCCCTCCGCCCCGTAAGAGTCATTCAGTTTATTAAAGTCATAAAGGTTGAGGGAACACACTTTTACTTCCATAAGCATTTCAGCTTATGCACTGATCAGAGTCAGTTGTGAGATAGGTTTTCAAAAAGCAGCATTTCTACATGTTTATATCCTAAACAGAGGTATCTCTTGGTGCTAAAACTGAAGTGGACAAAACCCAAACCCACTCAGCCTCAAAACCAGGGAGATCGATCCAAAAGTTTGATAGAACCATGAATGCTTTAGAAAAGGCTTTTTCAACAAAGTTGCTACTTTTCTTAATGACAGCATTTCAACAGCCCCCTTTGGAATACATTAATAGTGTGGTTTTTCCTTCAAGTAATCTCCTCTCCTGAACTCACATTAGGCTAGAACAGTAAAGTCCAGAGCCAGTATGGAACAGGCATATAAGAAATAATTTGAAGGAAGGAAGGGCATTTCAGAGCGATTTACCTTTGTGCCAACCGTTTACTCAACCTCCACAGCTAAGTGCTTTGTCAATCCCCTTTGCCGAACCCATGGCTCATTTAAATCTCAGGATTTGCTGACTCCTCCTCGGCTCAATTTAACCATTCTCACTTTAATTCAAGCCCTGAGATTAGGAGAGAAAGCACAGCTCCTGTTGTAACATTCGCAATTTTAACCAGTGATTTTTGCAATGCATATGGATACAGCATGTCCCCTCTGATCCCATGCCAGGGATCTAACACTTTACTAGGCTGCAGCAAACCATTTTTCTGTATGCATACTAGTGCAAGAAATACACAAAACAACTTGGAAGTACTTTCAATGTTCCTTTTGATATAGTCTTCACTCTTTGAAGCTACTGAGTCCAGGCCAAGGCTAAGCCGAAGATGGCAAAACAAAGCTACTTCCCTGCACTAACAGCACAATCTCCTCTGTGCTGCACAAATGGAGCCACCCAATAGTTGCCTCGGGTGGAACGAGGCCGGTATTAAAGTTTCCTCTCCAAATTATTGCTTGATTAGTAAAATGATACTGGAAATCCTGTGACAACCCCACAGATTTGTCATACATATTTCCAGCACATTATCCCAACGGAAAACAGGCAACCAAGCAGGAAATATCCCACCAGTGCCTTTCTTTGCAGTCCAATGATTATTCCTATGATCAGATGTGAGGCAGTGATTTTGCTGGCTTCCAACCCTTTTCCAAGTCCTACACTCCTCCTCCTCCTCCTCCTGGTTTGATGGGCTCATCAGGAGAGGTCCCTGGGGCAGGAGCTGTGCTGCTGGGGGATTGAGACCTCTGCTTCTTCGAAGCTCCACCGGCACCTGCTGGTTTCTTGGCAGGCACACCATTGTCATCCTTTACCTTCTTCAGCTTGGCTTTGCCTTTGACGGGGGTAGAAAAGGTGAGGGATGCTTTGCTGAACTCCAGGGGAAAGACTCCCACATCCCCATCAAAGCGATTCTTGGAGACCTGTAGATAGCGCTTTCCTGGGCCTGTCACCAGCTTCCTGTCCTGCAGGATCAGCACATTGTCGGCTTCCTGGCTGGCCTGCGCAAGAGACGCAGAAGGAAACTTATTGTTTGAGGGGAGAAGGGGCGGCCATTTTGTACAGCATGGAATGTAACTCAGCAGTATGAGGAGGAGCAGCCTGCAGCTAAAAAAAAGCAGATTTAGAGTACATGCAATATGAATGCAATTGTACTGAATGTGGTGGGTCTTAGGCCAGTCAGGTGATCTTACTACACTTTCCCCAGGTTATCTGCACAGTTTTCCCCGCAAACAATTTGCAACAACTTGAGACATGCAGTATTTTTCTCAGATCCTCCAGCCAGCTAAGGATCAAGAACCACAATGTAGGTATCTTCATTGGATCAAAAATAATGGCACTTCTCTTTAAAAGTGAGAACGATACAATTTAATAAACGAGTAAGCACTTTAATCCCACTGACTGTAACGGGAGAAAATTAAGCACAAGTACATCAAAGGGTGCCAGCTGAAGCCGTCCTACTTCTGTCACTAGGAGTTGCTAGGCAGAAGATGGTTAAATCATCTGACTATGGGTTGTCTAGTTAGAGCACCCCAAATATGCAGAAAAAATGGATTCTTATGGGCCAGACATGGGGAACCTGTGGTTCTCAAGATGCTGTTGGCCACCAACTCCTATCAGCCCCATCCAGGATAACCAGGGGTGATGGAAGTGGTAGCCCAACAACATCTGAAGGTCCACAGGTTACCCATACCCACTATTGCCAGAAGGGATCAAAGGGACAGAGAATTGCATACCAGACTTAGCAATTCCAACAGCCACTATGTTAGGGATACAGAGTGGTGCAATGAACTCTTGATTGTTAAGGATAAAGTACACACACTTTGAACTAAGCTGGAAATATAAGCTCTCCAAAGACCAAATTTGCCCACTTCCACACAAATTCTCACCTTTGCAGACCCAAAAATCGAGGCCGTCTGCAACTCCCTCTCTTCATCTTCTTTCCGGGGGTGAATGACCACGGTGACGTGGCAGCTGTTTTCTGTGGCAAACTTCCGGAAGGCACCCACTATGTAGTCTTGCACAGCTAGCCTAGAATGGCAACATGGTGGAATAAATATACCTTGTAGCAAAAGTAATTACATTAGACACATGAATAGTGAAGTACAAAGAACAAAATTTGAAAAGAAAGGTTACTTGATGTTTACCTGCTAGAGAGGGGAAATGAATATTAGAAGAAGATGAAAAGAAGAACTGCACATTTTCATAGTGAGAGACACTATTTTCCTCTTGAACATGTTCCTATTTATTTATTATGTTTACTGCTTTTTATAAAAAGTCTCAAGGTGACTTACAAGACACTTAAAACACAGTACAACTTTTAAAATCCAAATACAGTACCATAAAATGACCACAAAAAATAAAACATAAAAATGACTAGAAGGCCTAACTGTAGTTACTGTCACTACCAAAAGAATGCTTATCTATGGTTAAGGAAGAAATTCACTCTCAGTCAGGACTACTGTTTGCATGATTACAATTATTTTCATGTCACTATAAATAAGTGACACACTGAGTCATTTTTTAAAGAAGGTAGAGGAGAAATACAGTGTTGTAAAAAAAGAGTCTAGGCCAAAGGATGAATGCATGGGGGAGAGCTTACCTGTCCACATTGAGCTGTTCCTGGCCCATCATGAACTGAAGATTGTCGATGATCACATGACTGATATCATACATGTACACAGCATGCAGCATGGTGTCTATCACTGTCCTGCATGGAAGAGACCATCACAATTACACACACATCTTTCATCATCAGTCCTGAAAAAGGAATGATTGAAATAAGGGTCACACATGGAAATATGAACAGGAATGCGGCCTTAGCATCTGAACAACTAGAACATTGCTTCATGCCCACCACTGCATCACATCAAGAACATTAAGCCATGACATGCAGGAGGGAAGCTGCCACCCTGAACCTTACTTGATATTCTGATGCCCGTGGAAAGTCATGAAGTAGAGCGGAAGATCCTCAAACTTGTCTGCCCACTCGTCATACTTTTCCAGCCGCTCTTCCAGCCTCCCCATGGCAAACTGGGTAAGCATGATCTTGGCCAAGCGCACATTGTTGATCTCAAAGCTGCCCCACAAAGTGTTCACTCCCTGTGTGCAGAGGTCCAAGGCATATTCACTGATGAAGGTTGTCTTCCCACTGCCCGTTGGGCCTGTTCCACAGACAGGATAAAATTAATATGAGGACAGGCTGTTGCAACCTACAGGATAGATGGTTTTCACCTTCCTTGAGTTTTCATGTGTAGACCAACACGCCCTTTCTTCTGAAAGACCACCCACTTCAGATGTAAACAAAAAAAAAAAAAAAAAAAAAAAACAGTTATTTGGTGGGAATAATGGCAATCAGAATTCATGGCAAGTAGTGACATGAAAATTGGCCCAAGGCAGAAAATAGCAAAATATAGGTTAGACTCCTTACATTCCTGAAGGAAAAAATGGACAGCTCAAGAGCCACCAGATTGAGGTAGCCCAACTCTGCAACAAGTCATTGAGCTGGCAAGCAAGCATTACAACAAAAAAGCCAAGAACCACACGGTACTAAAGCATACTGTGATGGCTCAATAAGCCTTTGATTGTAAATGACTTGTGAATGAAAAGTCAGTCAGCTACTGGCAGTATCCTTTGGAGAGACCCCAAGGAAGACATCCAGCTGAGATTTACAAATGAACACTCTTTCTCTCTCACACACACACAAACACATACACACACACACAGAGTGAATGGAGAATGAGAGTTAAAGTGCCACAAACCACATAGCTACTCACCTGTGAATACAGTGAGCTCCCCTTTTCGATGGCCCTTAAGGAGTTTGTTCAGTTCTGGGAAACGAGCCCACTTGACACCTGCCACCTGCTCCACATTGGCCAGCTCCCCGAGCACCTCTTCCCGCAGCTGGCGAAATGAAATGATGGACTTGTGGCCAGCTGGTAGAGCGGAGCGCAGAATCTTGGTGAGGTTCATGCCCTGGGTGAAAGCTTCCAGGGGCTGTAGTTGTTGGTCACTTGGCCGCACCAAAGAACAACGCTTCGGGTTCAGCTTGCGGGCAAAGAGTTTGGCAGCTTCCCAGGAGCGGAGGTCCTCCCCTAACCACAGGGTGATCCGCTTGAACTGTTCTAAGTAGGGGAGAAGGGCTGGTGGGAGGCAGGAAATCCCCCGGGGCAGGGCCAAAGTGGGTAGCCCAGTCACCTGGTGCAGCACCAATGTGTCAAGCTCACGGCCAGTCAGTACAACTTCTGTATCTCGTCGGCTGATCAGAGGCAATCCAAATAGGTTGTGATAGGCCGCAGGGCGAGGTAGGGTGTTCTCCACATAGTGCACCATTTCCCCTTGGCGCTCAACTCCCAGAAGCTTTAACCCCTTCAGGCTGGTGCCACGGGGGCTGAACCAAGGGAAGACCAAGGCCCGCGCTGTCCGCAAGTAACGTACCCCAAACCGTTTGAGTGTGGCATTTGAGACATTGGAAATGCCGAACATAGCCTTGGCCTCCTGCGTCTCCTGCTCATCCAGCAGTTCCCAGAGAGGGAGGGCTCGTTCCCATATATGCATAGCATCTTTCCCATCTTGGTCTCTTTGCCCACTGGCCTCTTCCAGGCCACCCACAGCCATCCCTTTATGTCGCAACTCTACACTGGCCTGGAAGTCTTGCCAGTTACCTTCAGCCAATGAGGCTGTGCACACAAAGCGGCCAGTGGTCTTGTCAATAAAGAGGCTGTAGCTATGGCGGACCTGCTGCTGCTCCTCCACAAAAATACTGGGCACGTGAAGACAACTATAGCCATCATGAAAGGGGATGCCCTGCGCCCTCAGATACTGGCGAATCTCTGTGACTGAAACAGGGGGGATTGGCCCTTCTGGGGACGGAAGCGTCTCTTTCTTGTAAGATCTGCAGGATTTGCTCCCTGCAAGGATCAGCCTGCCCCTAAGGGGCCAGTGGCTTGAAAGACTGAACAAGGAGCGGGTGAGGAACCACATTTTTTCTGTACCAGTGGCAGAAAGATGCCTGCCAAGAGCATCCTCTCAAGACAGTAACCTTCCAGACTGGCACACTAAAAACCTCTGCTGGGAAACCTTCCCCCAAGAGCAACCTCTCCCATATCGAGACTGCCTTATTTCACCTTGCTGTAATACCTCTCCCTCCTAATCACACGAGCGCGCACACTTGCCTTCATTAGAGAAGCAACCCCGTCCTCAACCATCCCCTCCTCTGCCTCGCCGCTTCCCTCCCGGCCACCCCAACCACCTCGCAGGAACTCGCTCGCGGCGCGAGTCCTGCCGCATAACCCCGCTCTGCCTTGCGATGGGCAAAGAGGCGCCAGCCCCAGATTTCAGCCCCCGGCAACCGGCCGCTTTGAAGGAAGCCCCGATCCGATGCAACAAGCAGCACCTGCCCCCAAACTCGACCTCCCCGCCCTCCCTCCCTCCTGTCACCGCGCGATCGGAGAGCTCCGCGCCTGTCTCGGATCGAGCATCATCCTCCCCCCCCCCCACGTGCGGCTGCAGGGAGCGCGCGATCGCCGCGCCCCGGAACAACAACACAACATGAAAACGTCACTTCCGCGCGAGGATCCTGGCCTCAAACGTCGAGCCAGGTATATAGAGATAGGAAACTATAGAGGCGTCATTTCCACGTTAGCACTTGGCGAGTGTATAATAGGGCGGCCGTGGCAAGTTAGGCGCTTCTAAGTGCTCAGACTAACGGTGACCTTTGCTATTTCTACCGGGCAGGCAAAAAAAAGACGGGCGTAAAAAGTGACCGTCAGAGCCTTCGTAGGACTTTCCCATCAGAGTAGCTCTAGGGCGCTAGCGGCCTCCCTGCGTCACTTCCTCCGCTGCTTCTCCTTCCGGTGAGGAGGAGAGGGAGGCGGCCAACCTGCTCCCATCCCGCTTTCATCTGCCATGACCAGCCGAGGCACCCCGAGCCGCTTCCTGGCCAGTGTCTTGAGGAACGGGGTGGGCCGCTACGTGGGGCAGCTGCAGCGCCTCACCTTGACGGTCAGCCGGGATGCGCCGAGCTCGCGGGGCGCCAGGTGGGCTGCTTCCCCCCTCCCCGCAAAGAGGTGCCGGGGCTCTGCCTTCACCGGAGCGCCCTTTGCTGGTCTCCTCCATAGAAGGGCTTCGAGCGGGGCTTGACTCTTCGGCTCTGGGCAACGCGGACGCTGCAGCCTCTCTTTGCAGTCGTGGGCCGTTTTCACCCTGCCCTTCAGCCGAGAGGCTCCCAAAAACTTTTTTTTTTCCCCTGGGGTGACGCAGGGGCACGCATATTCCTAAACATTTGTGAATCTTCGTACAGTACTTTTGTCCGCTTAATGTAGTATTTATTAACCCCGATTTGAACTATAAAAGGGTGATTTGCTTGAGTCAAAATGAGAGTGCCCCTAAACATTTTTTAAAGAAAAAAAAGCACTGTGTAGCACTATTGAGTTCTTATTGACTGACTGATAAGTAAAAATTTATATTGCACATTTATGATAAAGTAAGTATGGTTCAATTTAAAAAGAGACAGTCCCCGCCCCCGCCCCCCCCCATTAAAAGGTAAAATACATGGTGCAAAAAAAGAAAGAGGGAGGAGGAGGGAAGAGGAATAGCCACTGGAATACTGTATTGACTTTCATATCTGAGCCAAGGGGGTCACTGAATTCTTACTTTTTAGGGCCTTGAAATTCAGTTTGAAGTTTCCAGATTAGGATGGGGGGGGGGAATACATGTGTGTCAGTCAGTCGGTCAAGTTTATTGCTTATAGCCAAAGGCTGCTGCAATGTATTCAATGTCATTCAATAAAATATATACTAGTTTGATACAAAACTTTAAACATTTGTATAGTCAAAACATGACCTAATCTGCACAAAACTATAAAAACTCCTTAATATAGAAATCAAAACATTAGACATTTAGTTTTATAGCTCAGAATCAAATAGGTTTTCAAGGCATATGAGAAATTGTGTGTTTTGTGGAAGAGGGTCTTTATACATCAGGTGGCTGGTACAGTGGTACCTTGGGTTACATACTCCACTAACCCAGAAATAGTACCTCGGGTTAAGAACTTTGTTTCAGGATGAGAACAGAAATCACGCCACCACAGCATGGCGGCAGCGGTAGGCCCCATTAGCTAAAGCGGTGCTTCAGGTTAAGAACAGTTTCAGGTTAAGAACGGACCTCCAGAACGAATTAAGTTCTTAACCCCAGGTACCACTGTATTCAGGTAGAAATATTACTGACTCATATTAATAAAGTAATGTCCAAGAGCAATAAAGATTTGACTTGGTTGATGGCTTTGAATATTTTTTTCATTCTTTTGGGTTGTGATTCGCTTGCTTATTAAGAGTATATATTTATGAAACTGAAGTCTTTGGCCTTCATGCATCTCTAGAAAGTGCCCCACTTGCTTTCTATTTCTGGCATACTATAATCTGGTAGTTTTCATCTGTTTTGAAAAATGTTTAAACTGCTTAATGGGGGGGGGACCCTCTAAGCCATGTACATAAAACAATTATCAGTAAAACACAGATAAAATTAGCGAACATTAAAATCGTATATCCCAACTATGTTTTGGGATAGGCCTGTTGAAATAATATTTTTAGCAGGCATTTAAAACACTATAACTAGGGTGCCTGCCTAGTACCATATATTTATGCTACTAATATTTTAAATATTTGGGCTAACTGTTTTAGGTGTGTAGGTGGCTGCCAAAAGGGGATTGCCTGTCCTTTCTGTTCTGAATAATTTTGTATAGAATCACAGAATAGTTAATGAAGAAATATTTACCTGGCCTGCAGTTTATGTAGATTGCAATGCTGCCCAATGGGAATTACTGCAGTTGAAGTCCCCCAATTGCAGGTGGTGGTGGCAGCTTTTCCTGAGCTCTCCTTCAATTGTTCATAAGAACAGTTATTTAAATACCTCAGTGACTCCTTTCTTTTTTGTTCTAGAGAATACATTGAAGAAAAGGTGGTGGACTTTGCCAGGCAGAACCCTGGGATTGTGTTCTACGTTGCTCCAAAGCAGTGCAGGGTCCCTACATTGACTGCTGAATACAGTAAGTATAGAAAATGCAGCTTTGCATTAGAGCCATGTTAACGAGAGATTGGTGTTGGCATTTCCTGTGAAACTTGCTCCTAAAAATCAGCAGGGAGGGTGCACCCTGTCTCAACAAGGCTTCTAAGGCAACCCTCAGCAGCAATTGATGTGTGCTATCTGCTGAAAGAATTACACACCAAGGAGCTGTAAATCAAGCCTTAGTTTGTAACATTCAGGAGTAAGAGGGTGGATGTGTGGATTTATTGAGGTTCATCAACAAAAAATCCTTGGGATTTGGGTATAACTGCCCAGGGAATCTTATTACTCCAAACAGAAAAAGAATTGGTCCACATTTTATCTACCTAATTTTCTTTCTAGTGAATGGAACCGTGAAGGTAGAGTGTTTAACCAGCAAGACAGTGGATGAGATTGCAAAGGTCATCCAGAAGCTGGCAGGCCAGTCTGGCCTGGAGATCATCCATATCCGAAAGCCTTTCCATACAGATAATCCCAGTATCCAAGGCCAGTGGCACCCATTCACAAATAAGCCCAGCAAGCTCAATGTGGAAGCTGTGGGTCAGCAGCTTCTGCAGCCCCCCAAAAACTAAATCTACAATGGTACAAGCTGCCCGGGGCTTTTGTGAGTGGGAATTTCTTGTATCCAGGCCAAGATCATAAAGCTACATTGATATAATTCATCTGGAGGAAGAATATCATCCCTCTCCTGAAAGAAATGGGCTTTGAAAGGATTCCAAACTACTGTATGTTGACATGGGACAGTTTCCTACCTGATTTTTTATCAGCTAAGTCACAGGCCAGCCCAGGTCAATGGTGAACAAGGCCTAGAACTGGATGGGACTGGCTCCTCCTCCTCCTCCTCAAGAGAGTGGCAGAGACTTTAGAGGCAACTGTTCTCTACACCACCAGCTACTTGTGCTGGTAGCTTGTCTTATCCATGTTTTGTGCTGAATGTTATCCTTGGCTAATGCTACTCTTGCTGGAATTGGAAATAAATGGATGGAACTACCTGTAAGGTTCTCTGAGGGCTTTCTTGCTAATGAACATGCCTTGAGTTGCAAATGCTTAAGTCAGTAGAGTACTAATTGTGAATTCCTCTCTTCACTGGAAGCTGCGTTGCCCA
This sequence comes from Podarcis cretensis, assembly GCF_951804945.1. Lineage (NCBI taxonomy): Eukaryota > Metazoa > Chordata > Lepidosauria > Squamata > Lacertidae > Podarcis > Podarcis cretensis. The sequence continues at coordinate 57,747,441 of NC_137174.1, read as the reverse complement.
TGATAATTGTTTCCTAAGCCCTGTTTTAGTGTTCAGCTCAAGCATGGAGGGCTAAATGTTTGTAGATGGCCAAGCCTGCATGTGGCACCTTAACCCGTGGTGTGCCCTGCATGTCAGGCACTCACTCTCCTTCCTCCCCCTGACTTTTGCATGTTTAGTACAAAGGTCTGGAGAGGGCTTCTGATTCCAGTTATAAAATATTTTACAGAAACAGGGACCCTGCCTTGTTAGGAGTTTTGATCTTGCGGAGGCTTCTAGCAATGCTCAGCTGAACATGCCTAGAAGTCCTCTTGAGGTTTTTGAGCTCAGTGAGTGAAGGTCTGAAGGGGTCTTTGAAGGTGGTGCTTGCATTTGTTCAACCTTCCCTCCTCCCTCTACATACCCTGTAGAGGATGGTGCTGAGTTGCTCAGCAAGTCTGAGTACCTTGTCCTTGGCTGCTCCAGATGGAAGGAGGCAAGATGATAGAGGTGTTGATTCCCTACTCTGCTAGCTTTCCTTGGTGCAACATAGTAAGGTTTGGCTCCTCATGCCTTCAGAGGTAGCATCTACACAACTTTAAAAGGAGAGTCATGTACTGTTCTGCTGGAAAGAGTCAGTGTTTCCTGTGCATACAGTACAGAAAGGATTAATTTGTGCTGAAGTAGTGTTACCTTTGACATTCAGCCTGTGGGAACACTACCAAACTTCATTGGCCAGCACAGAAAGAAACAATGAGTTATCTACCCTTCCTTTGAATTAGCAAATGTATAAAAATCTCCCTGTTCACTGGAATTTCATAAGAGTCTGGGCTAGAGGTCTTTTTTGTTGTTGTTCAGATGTAGTGCCAGATATCATCTTATTTGGAGATGCTAGAAATCAAACATCATTTAGCACTGAGCTGCAGTTTGGCTAGGATATTGGAGTTGAAATTCTCATACCTGGTTTCCAAACCATTCCGAAAACACACACACACACACACACACACAGAGAGAGAGAGAGAGAGAGAATTCAGGCAAGTAGAAATCAGCTGGAACTTTTCTCTAAACAAGTCTACATACCATTGTCTACATTGAGTGGCTCAATGTACCATTGTCTACATTGAGTGGCTCCTCCCTTCTATTAAATATAAATTAAAGAGAACCCTTCCTCCTTGTAAAACCCCTGCCATCTCTTAATGGAAAGCACTGGGGAATCTGAATCAATTAATTAGCAATGTTGGCAGCAAAAGAAAAAAAGCATCCGGCAGCTTGGCAGAAGCAAGTTCTCATCTGGTTCCTTTCAGAGATTTTGTCATAGATTATCAACATGCGCCAGAGTCTTGGCAGAAGAAACTACATACATGAAATGGGATTTTTACCTTGGTATAAGGGTAAGAATATGAAGCTGCTTTAAACTGAGTTAGGTCCTTGCTCTGTCTAGCCAAGTTCTGCCTATTGTGATTGCCAGGGGCTTTTGAGAATCCCAGGCAGAGGTATTTTCCGGCCCTTCTACCCCCGATCCAACTGGAGGTGATGAGGATTGAATTCGAGTTTCCCTACACACAAAGCATTTGATTCGTCGTAGAGCTGTGACCTGGCTTCCATAAAGGCCATACCACTAAAAAGAAGAGTTTGCCATCACTTCAGCTCAGTATATTAAACTAGTGTGTAATATGGCCCTACGTACGGCCAGGTCATAATTTTGGGCATGTGCTGCCTTTGTTTACATTCCTTTTGCAGTTTGCTTGCAAAGTATGGGCCTTTTGCAACAGTTCAAGGTGTCTTGGCATTTTCAGCTTCACCAGGTTGTGCAGCGATGGGAAGGATATAACGCTTCTTTGATTAGCAAGGGGAGGAAGCAACCAGCATCTAACTTTTGCTTCCCAGGGACATTGTGGACTTTTGTAACATGCCAGCAAGTGATACTTCTATTTCAGGAACGCCAGTCCAACAGATCTTAAGACTTTGAGTAAAAATTCCTTTTATCGCATTCTGATCAGTTTGAATTTTACATTTCTGTTAAACTGTGTATCAGTCAGGAGGTTTGAGCTGTGCTCTTAAATGCTTTAAACAAGAACTTAAAATGTTTTTTAGAAGAACTTACGTTTCATTAACAGGAGTGGAGATTGGAGCAGGAAAGTGCTTTCAGTTTGGCATGAGCTGCAGTTAATGAGAAAGCTAGGGCAAGAAGCAGACAGAGCAGCATGTAGGCAGACCAGGAATGTTGTTTTGTAAGAACAAATTCTTTTTGCACTTAATGGGTTGGTTCTAGACATTCCCTTCCATGAATGTCTTCTATTAATGGAAGAAATTTGGATCCAGTGGAGCATCCCCTAGTGCAGTTTCCCATGCTGTTCTGGGGGGATCCCTCAACCCTCTAGAACAGATTATGAGAGAGGGTGCAGGGAGAAGGCAGTTAGTAAAAACTGCCTCCCAACTTGCTTTCTCCAGTGCAAGCAGAATTCCACTGAGCGCAAGATTGAACCCAACCTAGATTCTTCATATGCCATGTTTTCAGTCTTCATAAGATGTATGGCAGTGGCAGGACTCTGAACTAGCAGCAAAAAGAAACTGATTGAAAGGGATGAAAATAACTCCTGGATTTTCATTTCTGTTACATTACACTAGTAGATACAGCTTGTATATTTTTTATGTTGTGAACCACACACACACACACACACACACACACACACACATATATGCACGTTCCGTATGCAGGTTTACTTATCAGGTAGTCCTACACTCTTCAATGGGACTTATTTCCAGGATTACATTAGTATTCAAGATTCTGAACAGTGATCAGTAAATTCCTGGCTTGCTTCCTTCTCCTGTTTGAGCCTTGTTTTAATGCCGTTTGCTACTGTCAACAGGCTGGTGCTTGCACAATGGAATTTTCTATTCATCAGCAGCCCTTGTCCCCTGCCCCATGCTCAGAATCTGCCCCCAGAGGGTTGGAAGACCACCTTGGATTTTGAGGGCGTGCAGAGATAGGAAGGGGACATCCCACTGCATGAGCAGAACTCCATACAAGAAGCATTGTCTACAACCCTTACTATATCAAGGGGATTGTCCCTATGCTTGTCTTCTGTCTTGCATGTGGTTTGGTTTCTTTTGATTGGAGAGAAGATTCTTTGTATTGGATGTTTTGACTATAACTATTAAAAATCTCATGCTCGGGTTAAGTAATGAAGGTGTAGAAGAAGTGTGTACCAAACTGTAGCTTTGTATTGTGTGAGAAACATTAATGTAATTAGCAGTCACAAAGACTAGAAACTTGCTTTTATTAAAACTAAAGCAGTTTCTGAAGATGCTGAAACTTTCACTCATAAATTTCTGTTCTTGTATAATCTGAGTGCATTGAAAATGCTCTTGAAACCTTCCTAATAATCACCAGATGGCTTTTTCAGTACCCCCCCCCCCAGTTTGCAAATGACATCAGGTTATTTAGAGTGGTGAAAACCCAAGTAGACTGCAAAGAGCCCTGCAAGGGATCTCTCTAAAAAGGGTGTGATTTGACATCAAAACAGTAAAAAGAGGGTCAATGTACAAGTGTAAAAACAGCTTTTCCCAGCCTGGTGCCGCCAGATGCTGGGTCTCGCAGACCCAACTGAAAATAAAAGTATCTTAATGCCCTTAACACAAAACAGTAGTGTGCACGTACAGTATTTAGAATATTGTGTATAATTTGCATGTCTCACCAAAAAGGATGCTACAAAGCTGGGAAAGGGCAACTCTGAGGATTGAAGGTGGAGAGTTTCCCCCAATCCCATCAGATATGTAAATGAAAACCTTATCATAGATTTCTGCATTGCAGGGGGTAGGACTAGATGACCCTCAAGGTCCCTTCCAACTATAATTCTACGATAGAACCCAAGGCAGAGAAGAGCAGCAACTGTGTTAAGCGTCCATTGGGTTGAAAGCAAGGCTGTGTAAGATGTCATAAATGACATTGCAGCCTGTGGCACTCTCCCTCTAGGTCTGAAATGCATGATATATTTATATTGAGGTCTCCAGTATCAATGCTATGTGAATGACACATAAATTAGATTTCCTAAAGGCTCATAGAAGATCATGAGAAACGATGACAGTGACAAGAACTTCCTTAAGTGCACCACAAATATACCCTTACAAGACTAAACTCTGTGGTATGTAAACTAGTGGTTTTTTTACCCTGTATTGCAGGTGGATTGGGCTAAGAGATTCTACTCCTGCTTCCCTGTCATTTCTCACCCACGGGTCACTCAGACACCAGTGCTTGCCCATGGCAGTGCACAGCCAGACATTGCTGGTTCTTTTGATTAGTCCTTAGGGTACCATTATGAGCTCTATGAAAGAGATTTCTCTAGTCACCCATTAGGAATGGTGCTGCCTTACACAACTGTGAATACAGTGGTACCTCGGTTTTTGAACGTAATCCATTCCAGACAGTTCGACCTCTGAAATGTTTGAAAACCAGGTTTGACTTTAGTGAAGAAAGTGAAATATTTGGGCATTAATATGACAGCAAAAAATGTGAACCTATTTAAAGATAACTATGAAAAAGGTTGGTCAGAAGTGAAAAGAGACTTAGAAACTTGGTCAAATTTGAAGCTTTCCTTGTTGGGTCGAATTGCAGTTATAAAAATGAATGTATTGCCTAGAATGTTGTTTTTGTTTCAAACATTGCAAATTGTGGACAAGATGGATTGTTTCAAGAAGTGGGAGAAAGATATCTCTAGATTTGTCTGGCAGGGCAAGAAGCCCAGAATAAAATTTAAAATATTAACTGATGTAAAGGAAAGGGGGGGACTTGCCCTGCCAGACTTCAAACTTTATTATGAATCAGCAGCATTCTGCTGGTTGAAAGACTGGCTGCTTCTTGAAAACACAGACATTTTGGATTTAGAAGGATTTAACAATGCTTTTGGATGGCATGCATATTTGTGGTACGACAAGGTTAAAGTACATAAAGCATTTAAAAACCATATTGTCAGGAAAGCACTGTTTAATGTTTGGATAAGATATAAAGACCTATTGGAAAATAAAACCCCAAGGTGGTTGTCACCAATGGAAGCGAAAGCTTATAAAAGACTTAATATGGAGTCCAAATGGCCAAAATATTGGGAAATTTTGGTGCAAGAAGGAGACAAATGGAAATTGCAGAGTTTTGAAAAATTAAAAGATAAAGTGCGAGACTGGCTTCATTATCATCAGATAATGGAGGCTTTTAAATTAGATAAGAAAATTGGTTTCCAGGTGGAAAAATCGAAATTAGAAACAGAATTGCTAGAACCTAAAACTAAGATTTTGTCAAAGATGTATAACCTGCTGCTGAAATGGAATACGCAGGATGAAACGGTGAAGTCTGTTATGATTAAATGGGCACAGGATGTTGGACATAATATTATGTTTGCTGACTGGGAACAGTTATGGACCACCGGTTTGACCATGTGGCATGTTCGACTTCTGAGGAGTGTTCAAAAACCGAAGCATTTACTTCCGGGTTTATGGTGTTCGTAAACTGAAATGTTCGTCAATGGAGACATTTGAAAACTGAGGTACCACTGTATAAGGGGATGTCACTCTTACCCCTTACTCCAGTTTGACAAAGCAATAATAATTTCAGATGGGAGAAACCATGATCTAGATTTAGCAAGAGACTCGTGCTAGTTCAGACCAGGAGCAAAACAACTATTCTTGTACATTGGAGAAGGCAAGACTAAACTTTCTAAAGACTATTAAGGTTGTACTGAAACCTGCCCTCTCACCCACTACTCTTGCAGGAGGCCTGTTGCCAGACAGGTGAAATGACAGTGAGACAAACACTTTGCTCTCAGGGCAACAGGAGAGAGTATGGACAAATTGCAATTCAACCTCAGCAGAGGGCACTGTTTTCCTGCAGGTTCACATAAGCAAACAGCAAAGTTTGGATGAAACAGCTCAGTTATTTTGCACCAGCAAGGTGTCATTCAAAAGCTCATGGGCTGTAAGCCATAGTTTAATTTGTTTTTAAAGAAGCTATTGGGCATTAGTTGTGATATACTAAGGTTTCTCCATTCAGCTGCCTAGCCCCTCTAATACCATAACAGAAAGACCATTTGCTATGGGCCAACACTAACAAGTTGTGGACTGTGATTGTGCCCCAAAAACCCCCAAAGGAACTGAAAGCATCTCCTAATGTCATCTAAGGAAAACCCAAACTCTGAAGGATTAACCAATAGCCATCATTTATATCTGATGCTCAGAAAAAAATACCCTTAATTCTATTTATATAGATGTATTTGAAACGTGATTTGAATTTGATGTAATTCGGGTGTAACAAAGAAGTTTTGTTACCTACCTCTTGAAATGGCAGCTGCACTTCCTGTCCCCTCATTATGACTGCTGATGCCCTTCTGGCCGTTGCAACTACTGGTAGGAAACCACCCTCTAACCACCCCACTGTCCAGCCCGACAGCATCATTCCCCACACAAGCCAAGGGCACATTCCGATATACCCCACCCAGACAAACCCAACAGATCGCTGTGGCTCCTGTTTATCGATCATTGTTTTTATATATAAATATAATTCCATTTAAATAAGATCTTTTTTTACAGCAATTGGAAAACAAACCATCAACGCCAACGGAAAAAACAACCACCAAAGAGAGAGAGAGAGAAGGAAATGAGCATGGAGCCTGTGGCTGCTCCGGAGGGCCGGCCGGAGGTAGTTGCTGAGTCGTAACACTGTTTCTCTGCTGGGCTGGGGAGGAGGAATCACAGAGGGCAGTTAGGGGGTTTAGTTCACAGCAAAGTGGGCTCCCTGTGCCCTCCACCCTGCCCTACACGGAGCTCTCGTCCAGCTTTTCTACCAGCTGTGTGTGTTTCCGCTTCTCCAGGATCTTGCTCAGCTCCTCTGTGAAGGAGTTGTAGAGCGGAGAGGTGCACGGCTCCTCATTCTGCCGCAGGAGCATGTAGCTGTTCCCGTTCATCTTGCGCAGCATGCTGGGCAAAGTGGTGATGCCGTTGGTGAACTCGGCAGGGAGCGGAGGAGGGGGCGGTGGTGGTATGGGGAGCGTTTCCTTGGAGGGCGATGGCACGGTGGGGGCTTCCCCGGGGATGATTTGCAGGCAGCCGTCCAGGTAGGTGCCCGGGTCCTCCTCCTCGTCCTCCTCCCCTCCTTTGCCCAGGCAATTGGAAGAGACCGTCTGCAGCTCCACGCTGGGCGCCTGGGGGACCCCCAGGCTGTACTTGCCCCTGCGCTTCTGCAGGCAGGAGACATAGAGCAGCACGACGCTAAGCACTAGGCACAGCCCCCCCAGCAGCGTGATGACGGCAATGTAGATGAACCTCACGTCCCCGTAAGTGGCACTGGCGGCGTGCCAGTACGGGTGTGACACGGTGGATGCCTGCTGTGGCACTCGTTGCTCAGGGAGCACGTTCAGGGTGTAAGCAGCCACCAGGGCCTGGAGGCCGTTCTCCTCCGCGTAGCAGCGGTATTCCCCGCTGTGCTCCGGCTGGGTGTCCGTCACCAGCAGCCCATCTACCCCGAGGCGGAAGCGGCCCTGTCCGTCCTCCGCCAGCACTTTGGTGCCGTTCACCAGCCAGGTCGCCCGGGCCAGGTTGGACATCTGCTCGCAAGGCAGGAGTACGTCATCACCACACAGCACTGTCCGGTTCTTCTGCATGGGTGTGGCTGCAGGAGACACAAACACACATAGTAAGCACCAAATTGCTGCCCTACCTGAGCCGCAACAATTCAGGTGTCAAACTGGAGTGCCAGTTAATACTCTGGAAGAAGCACTCTGGGCTCTCCAGCTGAGGGGGATGGGACACCCAAAGGGTTTGGTGAGGGTTGTTTTATTTTTAAAAGCGAAAGCGCTCCTTAAAAGTACAGATAATAAAGGGAATCTGAGGCCAGGCTCTAAAAAGTTTAGATCCCTTAGTTGGGATAGGCACAGCCCCTATAGTGAGTGGTTAGTATACAGAACTGTCCCATAAAACACCCCTCATTCATGGCTTTCTCTTCCCCCTTTCCCTTACTCCACCCTACTGCAAAAACAATGAGTGTAAGAATAATTTTGATTAAAGAAAAACCCACAATGCAAAGAAATGTATGTTGTCCTACTTAATTTGCACTACTTTGTGTCCATAATCTTGTGGTTTTTCTGTTGTTGTTTTACATAATCCTGTGCTGGAAATATTCTATTACCGTATTTTTCACTCTATAGGACGCACCTTGTTTTAGAGGGGGAGAACGGGGGGGGGGGGATTTCCCCCTCTCTGCGCAGCGCCCCTTCAGCGAAGCGGCAGGAGAAACGGAGCCCCTTCCATTTCTCCTGCCGCTTCGCTGAAGGGGCGCTGCGCAGAGAGGGGAAGAATTTTTTTTTCTTGTTCTCCCCCTCTAAAACAAAGTGCATTCAGTCGCCTTCAGTAAAGGCAACCCGAAGCCTCCGGAGCGCAGCCTTCCCACTGCTCCCAGAGCTTGTTGGGGCTGGCGGGGGAAGCCCGGGTTCTTCTCCCCCCCCCCCCCCGCAGCCCCAGGGACCACACATTCGCTCCAGACATTTCCCCTTAGATTTTAAGAGGAAAAAAGTGTGTCTTATGGAGCGAAAAATACGGTAATTAAGGAAAACAAACTTTTGAGTCTGGATGGGAAGAAGGGAAGCTTGCTCCTCTTGCAAGCAAAGGTTGGAAACAGATGAACAATTCCCCTTAGGAAGGAATCATCATCCATTCTCTCAACCCAAAGCACCAGACCAAGGTAGCAGAGGCAAGGCTCCGTTGGCTTCCAGAAGGGGCAGTATCAGAATCTTACCCTGGGCAGAGTCGTTCGAGCAGCCCACATTGCCATGCACAATGTCCTGGATCAGCAGACTCCTAAGCCAATATAAGCAAAACCTTGATCAGCTGGGAAAAGGCAGCAGCGCAAAGATACTCAATCTCACCGGCATGCAGCACACACCTGATGAAATCTGTGGGCATTAATACACTTGTGGGCAGAATCTTACATGCTCCAGCAGGCACCCCTCCCCAGCATAAGCACCCCAATATGCACAGCTGCACAATATCTAAAACACAAACTGCAGGCTTTGCTGAAACCTCCCGAGTCACCTGCATATGTCACCTCACACAAGGGCACATGCACAGCCAGCAGACAATTCCAGCGACAAAATACAGAGCTCTTCAGCGTGATCCCTTTAATTAGAGTATGGAACTATGGCTGCTCAGCTGTAGCCCAGGTCTTAAAGAGAAGGTATTACTAAGGAAGACCCAATCTGAGTCCAAGTTTGCAGGGGGTTTTTTTTTTTTTGGGGGGGGGGGGACAATGTAAAGCATGTTTATTTAAATAGGCTTTCAGTGAGTTCCTATGGGATTTAGCAACCTATAGGATTTAACTGCCTGCCCTATCTATACATTTATGCTGTGATTCTTGCAATGGATTTATATTTTAGTGTGCACACACTCAAAACTTTCATGGTTGTAAGGCATGTAAATTTTCTGGAATATATTCTTATTACTGTCCGCTGACTACAGCTTCTTAGATATCCTGCAAAATCAGAATCCACTAAACCTAACCCGTTTTGTATGAGACAGAGAGACGCCCTGATATGTTTAAAGCCAAATAACAGGGGTGTCCTGTCAAATGCCCACTTTCAATAGGGAGGGATAGAGTGAAGGAATGTTGTTAAGTCTCAAACAAGCACAAACTAATACTCCATTGATCCAATAAACCTCAATGTAGGATAGGTCTCAATGCAGAAGCACATTAGTGGTGCCTTAACAGAGCCCTGGCTTCACCAAGTATTGGCGAACATTGGTCTTGGATGCAAGCTGTATGCATGCATTACTCATATGTAGGACGTGCCTGAGTACAGACCAGAGTGGGGAGCACATGTTTAACCCACCTCAAGTCTTCTTTAATAGCAGCATTGAGCATGGTCAATGTATGAGCTCCTCCTTGCCTGCAGGGCATCTGCCTGACTGGGACATCCAGGCAACTTGATGTCCCAGTCATGTGGAGTTCCAGCAGGAGCTCACACATTGGCTGCCTTAGTCAGACAAACACACCCAATGGGAAGTTGTTTAAAAACAACAACCAAATATCCAGCATTTGGGGAATGAGCAGGGTAGGTTTAAAAGTATCGCCCTGCTCCAGTTTGTGCACAAGTATACTCCACATGCAAGTACAGTGGTACCTCGGGTTACAGACGCTTCAGATTACAGACTCTGGTAACCCAGTAATAGTACCTCGGGTTAAGAACTTTGCTTCAGGATGAGAACAGAAATCGTGCTCTGGCGGCGCAGCAGCAGCAGCAGGAGGCCCCATTAGCTAAAGTGGTACCTCAGGTTAAGAACCGTTTCAGGTTAAGAACAGACCTCCGGAACGAATTAAGTTCTTAACCCAAGGTACCACTGTAACACGTACACAGTGTTATATACACTTCCAGGTCTTTGTAGTCAGTTTTCAATTACCTGTCCAGCATCTCGGCTACTTCTCTGCAGGTCTCACCATCCCAGCCACAGTATGGGTCTCGGGCCAGGATACAATCAAAGCAGGAGACATAGCGCTTGCAGGAGGAAAATGGTAACTGCAGGATTCCACTCTGAGCCCCCACATAAAGACTCCTCTGCAAAGAGAGAAAAGACAGGACATGCACTCAGGGAAAGGCAGGGAACTGAAACATCCAATTAACTGTTGAAAGGCAATGTAAGGTGCAATGCTTCAAGGCCCAGGTTAATTACTGTATTTTTCCATGTAGAAGACTAGGTTTTTTAACCAAAAAATGAGGTTTAAAATTGGAGATCGTCTAATACATGGGTAGTGCTGAGGGGTGTTTTCTTAATTTGGAGTTCCCAAAAACAGGGAGTGTCTTCTACATGGGGGCATCTTATACACGGAAAAACACAGTATTATTTTTCTTACATTCATATCTTGCCTTTCTTCTGCCATTGTTCCCAGGTAGCCAGTCTTCCAGGTGCTGACTGGACCTACTTCACTTCAGCAAGGTGGTGGCTTTCAGACCATACCTTGGAATAACTTAAAAGGCAGAACTGGAAGCCAGGATTTTTATAGAAGCTGGGCTCAGCTATAGCTGGTACATTCAATATCATGTGTTGGTAACAGGTAGCCTCAGCACCAGTGTTTGACCAGCAGAGGGAAGCAGGGTACCAGAGTAAATCACTGGGGTCACCCTGCAGCCATTTATCCTTCCCAGCTCAAGGCTATCCTACTGCTGTACGTGTTCATCACCTGGTGCGTAGATTTGCTGCCTCTCCAAAGCCACCCTAACATCAGAAAAAGTCTGAGGGCAGAGTTGCATTCCCTGCTGACCACTCAGAGGGAGATGCTTGAAATGAAAGAGAAAGAACAAAGGCCAGGAAAAGTCCCTCCTTGAGTCCCATCTACATTATTTCCCTTTAACAGCAGCATGACATGCAGGCGTTTGCCTGGCTAAGCTTTCCCCACCCTTTTTATCTCCAAGCCAGGAAAAACACAACCATCTAAATATTTGCATGTCTGGCTGATGGTTAATGCAAGGAACTGGGGCAGAGCCAGTAAAAAACAAAAAAGTGGCAGTCCTAGAAAAAGAGCCCACAGAGAAAGCAGGAAGGGTGTTAGCCCATGTGGTACCCTCCATATGTAGCTGCACTGCAACTCCTGTGACCCCCAGCACACGGTCAGTGGTCAAGGATGATGGGAATTGTAGTCTTAACAAGATCCAGAGGAGCCTGCAGAACCACACATGACTGCACATATTATAGTACTAAAATATCATCCCACCTGCGGTACATCGCACAAGTTCCCCTGACAGCTGTACCAGGGAGGCATAAACCTTCACTGTCACACTGAGAAAGGAACTAGGGACTGAGCTACAAATAGGGCTGCTGCTGTTTTGCCTGACGGGAACGGAAGAATTCAACAGATGCAGCATTTGCTAGGATGGAGGTTCTTATCTAGTAATTTTCCCCCCTCCTGCTTGTCATCATAGAGGCACAAAGCATATTGGCTGGAAGACCTGCTCCCTGCCTTGCAAGCCTTTTCCCACCTGGCCTGTGAGGGTGGGGTCTGGATCAGTTGAGACTGCTGAACAGACTCTTGGGCTGGGGTGTTTTGTTGCTGGGGGGGTTGTTGCTGTTGATTTTTGTGTATCTTTATTTTAGACCTTGTGATTTATGTGGAAATTGTTCAGCTTGGTTGTGTATTTTTTGATGTTTTGTTTATTTATGACTTCTTTCATTATGCTGAATTTATGTCGTAAGCCGCCTTGAGCATGGTTTGGATGGTGAAAAGACGGCATGCAAATTATGCATACAGAATTGAATCTGTTAAGTCACAAAAAATGGCAGTCCTTCCTGGGAGCTGGAAAGGGAAGCTTTTAAACTTGTGCAGCTTTGCAAGGAATGTGGAGGAACAAGCTCCAGACTGCTGAGCAAAGGGCTCCAACGAGGCAGGACAGCGCATTACAGGGCCTTTGGACACTGGGTGGGAACCACCTTAGCTACAGGCAAAGCCAAATAAACACCCTCAAGGCATAGTTTTATTGAGGGCTGCCTATTGGCAGAGACAGCACAGAGTCAGAATACATAAGAAAAACACCACCCACGTTCCACAAGCTTATGATTTTTTTTTCCTTCCAAGGTGAAAGGTATAAAGGGGAACCACACCTTGACAGAGCGTTTGCTAATATGGATAGTTCTTTCCTGTTACAGTGGTATGAAGAAAAGGTGACTATCTTACAACTTTGGTAGAGAGAAGTGTGCAGGACATAGGTTAGCAATGAAGTCCAGGCTATCCTGAATTGGTTCCCCAGCTGACATAGGCCTGTTCCCAACATTTGTTTACTGCACCCTTGTTGGTGCTTTGCTTTTTCACAGTGCATGTGTGCCTTCACCAAAAGCATTTGGGTGGGGTCCGAAGCCACATGTACCTGCTTTTTAGAGATGACAAGGTTCTCCACAGGCTGGAGGGCTTTGAAGACCTGGATCTCCTCGATGATGTGGACCATGGAACCAATGACCACAGCCTTGTGAATCCAGCCATTACCTGTTAAAGGGGAGTAAACATTAAAAAGGCAATTTCGAACACAGTCTCATTCTTGACATCAGTCATGCAGGCAAAATTCAATGTGCTAGCCCTGTGTAGGGTCTGGTTGGCAAGTGAGAGGATCTGTCTACTTCCAGATTTACAAGAAGCAGAAATGTGCCTGAACACTGTAGAGCTGGTCTGTGCTGCAAGACAACAGTTTTGTCACTTTTCCTGCTCTTTTCCTCTCCCCAGAATAATGGGATTTGTAGTTCTGAGAGGAGTTCAACTGAATTCTAAACAGGCACATAGTTGTAACTGCCCAAGTTCCATAGTGGAACTTCACTGGTAATCATGAAGCCACCTCTCCCTTTCTCAGAGCAATTTTCCAGAACTGATTTGATGCTGGGGTTTTGTCATCAAAAAAGCATCACTTGGAGTAGAACTTAAGAGGAATATAACCTTTTATGTTCGAGAGAGACAAAAACCTGCAAAGCCTGCCTAAGTGATGGAAAAGGGGCATAGAAGAAGAAATAATCAACCTTTGATTCTCTGTGTCCTTTGAAGAGCAAAAGCCAGAAAAAGCAAGGCTTACCTTGGGGGGCGGGGAGGAAAGCAACCATACCTGTTTACAGGTATGTCTGTTTGCAGCTTAGTAGTGTTAAGCACAACATAGTAGCTGTCAATTAGAACTGAGTGGCACTGGAACAGCTTAGGAAAAGGGAGGCTCTGCAGCATACAGAAACCCCAACTGTTTCGCCTTAAAAAAAACACAGATTCAGCTACACAGGTTTGGAAGGCTTAGAAAGCATAATAGGGTTGCACTCTTTGTCTCCTCTACATTCCGATATAAGGTTGAGAGGGGTGAGAACAACAAGTAACCTCCCTAGATGTGTGTTCTGTCCTAACAGATGAGGACACACAGACACTTAGATATGCACGGGGAATGCAAACGCACCTACCTGTTCCCAAGAAGAGCATGTCATACACTCGCCCATCCAGGGCTCGAACTCTGTCTACAGCTACTTGGGTATAAACCGCATTTTTCTTCACCAACAGGGGGACTCCATCCGCAGGCTTCACCTCTTCATACATCAGTGGATGGAGCTTGATAAAATCCAGCACACCATTGGGCAGGTCCTGGGAGGTGTTGTAGCCATTCTTGCGAGCCCGATTGGTGATGCACTGCAGAGGAGAAATGGGCGTTATTTGCACGCCTAGCTTCAAGATGCTTCTGGTCTTCAGCTCCCATTATCCTTGACCTTTGGCCATGCTAGCTGAGGCTGATGGAAGCTGGGGTCCAACAACAGCTGGAGGACCACAGGTTCTCCACCCCTGCTCTAACAGCTAAAGCATACAAACAAATACCCCTTCTGATACACCAGTTGCCAGGCTTGTTGTATTTCACTCTGCAGGTAACAGACTGAACACAACCCTACATGCAATATACCCTATTCACTCAAACCTAGAATGCCTGTGAAAAGCCTGATTGAAGCATCTTCTACTTTTCTGCTGGTATGGATTATTTTGGGTAGGGGAGCCCTCAGCCTTCACCCGCAATACGAAATGGTGCATATTAGGGATTCTACTTGTCTGTTTTAGTTATGAGCACTCTTGTGTTCCTTAGGAGGAAGAGAGTGCCTCCTGCCTCCTTTATCTGAGACAAGAGGCAAAATACGATGTTATTTATTTATGCTATTCTGTGCATGAGTCACCTAATAAAAAACTGTTCTCTAGGTGACATGCATCCAGACAAATAGATAAAATTAAAATGAACAGTAAAACCATAAATCAGAAAAACCAACACAGCAGTAGATAAAATCTAGCCATAAAGTCTGACGCTGATTAAAACCTCCAGCACCAACCCAACAAAACTCAGGTTCAAAAACCAAAAGCCAGCCATTATTCTGAACTGACTTAAATAGAATATTATCAATGATGTTTAAGGGCTATTAAGTTGGGTAAGTAACTTACTGATCCTGGCCGGGGCACTGGCACCTCCCCAGTGTACTGGGACCACTTGCGGGAGGAGTCCTGGTATTCCATGTAGGTCCCTTCGAAGGCTGCCCGCACTTCAGAGATGTTGTATCGGCAGATGGCAGACACCTCCATGCTCCTCCTGAAAGGCATGGTGACATGGTCATAGCACAGGACCAGAGCCTTCCACTTCTTGCTAATTCCTCTGGGTCCACAGAAACCAGGCATGGGAAACCTGTGGTGCTCCAGATATTGCTGTACTCTTTAACTCTCATCAGCCCCAAGCAGCATGGCCAGTGGGCAGTGATGATGGGAGTTATTCCTTGGGCCACAAGGAATCTGAAGATCATCTGGTTTGACCAACAGGGAACAGGTTTCATGAACTAAACCCAGATGGCTCAACAAAGTCTATGACGCTGCATGTTGGAGGAGAATGTGATAAATCCTGGGTATTGTCACTAGCCCACTTGACTTACAGGAAAATTATTCTCCTGTCCCAGATAAATGGATTAGATAGCACCTAAGATTGGATACGCAGGTGGCGCTGTGGGTTAAAGCCTCAGCGCCTAGGACTTGCCGATCGAAAGGTCGGCGGTTCGAATCCCTGCGGCGGGGTGCGCTCCCGCTGCTCGGTCCCAGCGCCTGCCAACCTAGCAGTTCGAAAGCACCTCCGGGTGCAAGTAGATAAATAGGGACCGCTTACCAGCGGGAAGGTAAACGGCGTTTCCGTGTGCGGCTCTGGCTCGCCAGAGCAGCGATGTCACGCTGGCCACGTGACCCGGAAGTGTCTCCGGACAGCGCTGGCCCCTGGCCTCTTGAGTGAGATGGGCGCACAACCCCAGAGTCTGTCAAGACTGGCCCGTATGGGCAGGGGTACCTTTACCTTTACCTTTAAGATTGGATAAAACCTGGCCCATGAATGAAGCACCCCTGCCCTTCTCTGCAGGAAACATTTCTTGTTTCAGGGACAGGCAGTAGCCTTGAAAAAAAAAGAAAAGGCCACAAGATCACCTGCAAGATCTATCTTGGCTGTGGAGAGTTAGGTCATGACTACAGGGTTCTTAAGTCTAGCAGTTAGCAGCAGTTGTTTCTACTAGTAAGGCAGCATTCTAGCAACCTTTTTCCCAAGTAGTTGGCTGCCCAGGCACTGCCCCTTTATAGCGACTATGCCTAGAACTTTCTAATGCAGGGTTAGACAACCCAAGGCCCGTGGGCTGGATGCGGCCCAATCGCCTTCTCAATCTGGCCTGCAGATGCTCCGGGAATCAGCATGTTTTTACATGAGTAAAATGTGTGCTTTTATTTAAAATTTATCTCTGGGTTATTTGTGGGGCATAGGAATTCATTCATTTCCCCCCCAAAAATATAGTCTGGCCCACCACATGGTCTGAAGGACGGTGGACTGGCCCACAGCTGAAAAAGGTTGCTGACCCCTGCTCTGTTTTGGCAGAATGTGGGTGGAACCAGACTAGCAGCCTTTGGTAAGGGAGAACAAAAGAAGCAGTTCAGGAGGGAGTAGCTGCTAGGCGACGAGTGGAGATAGAGAAACACGCATATGTAAAAGTTTTAAAATGTTTTACACATTTATATTAAAAGTAATTGAACAAGTTATTTTAAAAAGCAGGAGCAGCTGCTGGTACAAACAGTTCTTATATGCCTCACTATAGATCTGGAGTGTCCAGATCCACAAGAGGATGGGGCTCCTGTAAGTTTAATGGTTGTATGGAAGAGGGAGTTTCAGCAGCTACACCTCCTGAATTTCCCTCTTCTAAAGGTAAAGGTAAAGGTACCCCTGCCCGTACGGGCCAGTCTTGACAGACTCTGGGGTTGTGCGCCCATCTCACTTAAGAGGCCAGGGGCCAGCGCTGTCCGGAGACACTTCCGGGTCACGTGGCCAGCGTGACATCGCTGCTCTGGCGAGCCAGAGCCGCACACGGAAACGCCGTTTACCTTCCCGCTGGTAAGCGGTCCCTATTTATCTACTTGCACCCGGAGGTGCTTTCGAACTGCTAGGTTGGCAGGCGCTGGGACCGAGCAGCGGGAGCGCACCCCGCCACAGGGATTCGAACCGCCGACCTTTCGATCGGCAAGTCCTAGGCGCTGAGGCTTTAACCCACAGCGCCAACTGCGTCCCTCTTCTACTCAACAGTTAAAAGCGCAGTTGCTCTGTCCTTCTGTGCATCTGGCCAGCTGATATGCAAGGCACTGTCATCCGCTACCCAAGACTCCACTTGCCTCTGAGAACCTTTGCTTGAGGCAGCCAAAAGCTCTGGTGCCATAAACTGTGCAAAGGTCTGAGTGACAGGGCAACACCTTTAATCCCTTTCACTCTCTGCTGCCAGGCGGAGTTTGGAAGAGTAATCAGTCCCTGCACCAAGATGAAATGGCTCACTTGAGTTCCCTATGCAGAAGGCTTGTGCAGCTCACCCCTTTGTTGGGAGGCTGTATCTGAGCTGCTATTTGACATTTTCTGCAATGCCCCCCAATGCAGTACTGCTCTGAATCATTATGGGCCCAGCTGCTCAGCACTGCATTGCAGTGGTGCTGCCTGGTACTTGCTACCCCATTGCCACTGCTGGGTAGGTCTGCTGGGGCCTGCCAGCTGGCACTCTCACCTTTAAAACCTGGAGCCAGTCCTGGTATTCTGCCTGATTCTGTATCTGAACAAGACTCTCTCTCAGGGTCCCTGCCCTCTCTCTGCAGCTGTATCCCCAGCACTGTTTTATCCTCTCTATAAACCACTTTGAGTATTTTTTAAAAACAATCTAGTGATGTATACATATTATGAAATAAATAAATAACAAATAATTCACACCTGTCCTTGCTACCACTTACTGGCTATCATTGCATCTGTCTTCCTGCTATCCCTCCATGAACTTCCAGCCAGTATTTGGAAAATATTACTTTGCACCTGTGTGGCCTTTCTGCACAAGAGATACTGGACTTGGGGAGTCTGGATTCACCATTAGACAGGGGAAGTCCGCCTGCCCCAGGCAGCAGATTTTGGAGGTACCATTAAACAACAGCAAATTGCTGTCACAATAGCAACATTTTTATCTTCATTCTCAAACACCAAAATATTTTGGGCCATCTCCAACTGGACTCCTTTATCCCTGTCGTGTTAATTCATGCTGATCCTTGCAAATGCTTGCTTCTCCTGCTGGACTTTGTGCTGTATGGTGAGTTCTTAGTTTTGCACTCCTCCCTGGATTTGGCAGTGGTCTCCTTCACACACCCTGCTCTCTGAAATTCTTCTCAGTGCAAAGCCAGATCAAGAGAATAGATTCCGAGTAAGTGGTAGCTTTCGCTTCTCTGACAAATGAGTCAAATGACTTTCTGTCACGAGCAGGATATTCCTGTGTAATCCTGGAGGTTTCCTCATTTCCTGTCATTCTGTGGGGAAGACTGTCTGCCCTGCAAAGCCCCCTGGTTTTCCTTCACCGTCACATAATAGCAACAACCAGCTGCCACTTCTGCCCCAGTTCTGTCTCTTTAACCATTCCCCTGACATCCCCGAAAAGGCCACGTGCAAAATACCCTGTACATTCTCAATAGCCTTTGAGATGTAACGGCCAGTGCTCATTAATAAATGCCTCTGATGTTCAGCTCCCCTCTCATGAGGATGGTAGCTCAGTGGGTGCCATCTTGCTGCCAGTGTGAACCTTCCACTTGATAAATGTTACAAGCACAAAGCTACTAATTAGCTGAGGACAACTTGTTAAAATTCATACTACCATTAAAAACTAACAGGAAATGCAAAAGGCTGGCTATGACTTCAGACTGGGCTCAGTCCACAAGCAGTGAAGTCGCACAGCACCTATTGCTGTGGTTAAAATCCATATGGCGAACAGTTTGGCCCTTGCTCCCAATTAAGCCAAAGTGAGCCCTTCCAGAATGCTAAGCTGACTCCCCTTCCCATCCCACACCACCTCCTGCATATGCAGCTATTATTAATCTATTCTACGGATGCTCACCAATAGGACTTTTGTCTCACAAAGTGCTCAGAGTGTCCCATCTGTTCCTTGCCCTCAGCAAGAAACACTCAGGCAAACTGAATCTGTCACAAGTGCCAAAATACTTACAAGGGCAAGGAGGATTTTGCTGGCAACCAAACTGAAAGCCTCCATCCACCATCACACCACTGACTGGAGCTCAAGTGGGATGAAAGCATCAGTGGACCCCGTCCAGCTTAAAAGCACAGGCAGGCCAGCCTTGGAAACAGAGGGGCGAGCCTCCTGCCTCACTCAGAAGCAGAGGGCAAAAGTATCTGAGAATATAGCAGGTGGTACTAGCAGAGCCAGCACAGTCTTAGCAGCTGAAAGCCTCTTTACTCTGAGGACCAACTGACAATAGCATTCTTTCCATTCAATGCAAGTTGACTTTCCTTTGGTGTCTTTTATGAGGCTTTGAACAGTGTGGCGTATGCTTGCATTGTGCCGCAACAGGCACTGAAAACCTTTCAGAGGTGGGGTGAATCCATACCTGTTGCCTTGGAATACAGAGACTGAACCAATTTGCCCAAGTGAATGCAGATGCTCCCTGGAATGCTGAAATGCACAAGGCCAGGTTCCCTTGCTTGAACAGCCTATCTGCTCTGTTTGTGTCCTGCACCATACTGCAAGTCAAGTTCTGCAATGCAGCAGGCAGGAGATTGAGAACCACATTCAGTACTCAAGGGTACCATGACACGTCCTGCGCTGTGTTCTGTACCATTACCTAATAATCCCTAGCATTTAGTTTGTCTTTTTTGCTGGTGGCAGCACATGGAACTCCATGTATCTTTTCGGAACAGTTACAGTTACTCGAGTACCCAACACACAGTTAGCATGCTTGGCTTACCACTGTGCTGATAAAGTGAATGTTGCATAGAAGACGGTGCTCCTCCAGTCGCCACCATCCAGACTGAAAACATCCTTCAGTACCTCATAGTAAGGAACATAGCAGGCCAACCTTGCTTTCATGAAGGATGTCCATTTCCTCTGGAGAATCTTCTTGCCACCAATATCATTCTGGAATGCAGAAAAAGAAAGAGAGGCAGAGGCTAAAGCCAAGTCCCATTTCAGTTTATATCTGTTAGGCAAAGCCAAGCACAAGGCCAACTCTGATTCCAATACAATGGAAAGGTCCCATTTGAACAGTTTCACCGTGCATGAAAAGCCCATGGACAGTGGGGGAGGGAAGCACAAATGAGCAATCAATAGTTTTGTGGCTCCTTGAAGACCAACTATTTCATTATGGTACAAGTTTTCATGGACTATGTTCTGCTTCATATATTTTATGAAGCGGACTATAGGTCCACAAAAGCTTATGTCATAATAAATGTGTTTGTCTTTGATGTGCCTCAAGGCTCTTTGTTGGTTTTGCTGCAAGAGGTCTACCCCTCTGGAAACTGTGGTCATAAACAAAGGGAATTCTATATGTGAACAGAACGTTCTGCACTAATGTTGGTTTGCTCCAAGCTGGGACCAAGGTCTTCTAGGATGGCTCCAACTCATCTTCAGTTGGAGCTTTACTGAAACAGATCAGCAGCTTCTAAACATTTACATCAAAATCATTTAAATGCACATCACTTGGGAAACTACATGGGTCTGCTTATGGCATCTGAAAACAACCGCCTATTAACAAACCAGGATTGACAACTTAGTTCACTCTAGGAAAGGCTCAATATTTTTTCAAAATTACTGTAAAACGAGCCCCCTGAACATCTCTCAGTGCTATAATAGGGTAACTAATCTGGGCTGATCTTTCTGAAAGCAAGTGTTTCTGCCTCCCTGTGAGTCAAACACAGCAAGACCAGCGTTTGGAGGAGGATTGAGGCTTGATCACCCCTCCCCCCCCCCCGTAGTGACAAAACCCAGCGATCAGAGCACAATGCCAAGGGAGCTTGTGTATTCCGGATAAGACCGTTCTCCTTCCAAGATGCAACTGAAGCCTCAGGCCCTGGAGAAAACAAGCAACACCTGATGCCAAAGACACAGGGCTCTGGGTGTAATGGCGCACATCCCTTTCACAAACGGTTGGCACTAATCTCCCTTGTTGCTTTGTTTCTGTTCGTAAGAACCTGGTTTCCAATTTGATTGTACATAGTTTTAACATCCTGCTGCTGACTCTTGTTTCTGCCTCCCTCCCAGCGCTTTCTCCCTGGGAACATACTTATGTGCAGTAATCAAATAGCCTCTTAACCTTGTGATCAGGCACACATCTCAAGCTCCTTAAATCTCTCGTGGCCAAGCTCACTCTCCAATTCCTCTCTCTCTCTCTCTCTCCCTGCCTGCTCCAATTTGCTGCTGCTGCTGCCCTGGTTACAAGGACTGAGGTATAACCGGCCAAGGTGACTGATGCATAAATTCAGAGCCACAAGCAGAGTCCTGGATGCTCCCAGGGCCCAGAACCATCTGTCAGAACAGCTGAAAGATGGATCCCATGCAGCCTTGTTGACTCTGCCCTGCCCTCACTTAGATGCACTTGGAATACTCTGGCTTTCAAGCCACCGAGGCTTGCATTCATAAGAGGTTGGGGGTGGGCAGCATAGCCTCCGTGGGAACGTGGGTTTCACTGCAGAGCTGGCAGCACCCAGAGGAGAATCAGTGGAAGGACTTCTGCTTTGACAAGCCTCTCTCTCAAAAACCTTGTGAGCACCAACTCCAGTGCTAACTGCCGCAGTCACTAGAGTGATAGGGCTCATTCTGGGGCCAAGGGCACCTTGCCATGAGCACATACAGAAGCCTGTATCACCTCTATCTGAGCTATTTGTGCTCTGGCATCACATGCAGAAGAGATTCAGTGCTCGTCCTTGCAGTATACTGCAGTTGGTTTGGTTAGCCCTTTTCATTTATCACATTTGCATCCCTCCCCCCCCCCAGCCTGCCACCACCCTCAAGGCAAGGGCAAAACTAGGTTTTCTTTCACCCGGGTTTAAGACCCAGTTTGGCACTCCCCATGTGCATTTGTGTATACACACACACACACAAACAAACACACATGCTGAGATCCTCAATGGTGCCCCTCTGGAGGTTTCACCCGGGATAAAAAAATCTAGCTAGCTTCCCCCGCACTGGAGCTATAGCTCTTCTCAAGGAGTGCCCAAGGGACTATTTGGCATTATCCTTGCAACAGCCCTGTGAGATAGGCCAGGTTCAGAGTCAGGGACTCTAAAGTTTTCTGGCTGAGCAGGAAACCTAGGTTTTCTATCCCAAGCACGTGTGTTTCCTCCTAAGTCCCACTGAACTTGGTGAGGCTTATTTCTGGGTAAACATGTTGGGGTTGCTGTATTTTGAAGGGGGGGAGAGACACATTTGCCGACATCTGCTTTTAACTATGGATCGCTATGACGACTCTACCCATGAAAAAGAGGACGTGTCCTGGAAAAAGAGGACATATGGCAACCCTAGTTAGGATCATACTGCAAATCTCCCTGGTCCAAACTCAGCCCTCTGTACAACACTGTCTCTTCCTTTCATTTTGGATGCTTTGTGGCACCTAAGCACCAGTAGCTAGTTTTGCTACAGCAGTGAACAACACAAAGGGGCCATGGACACTACCCATCTCAAGAGACGCAACAGGGTAATCAGGATAGAACAGTAATAGGCTAACAGGGATAATCATGGTTATATTTGCCACAGATAAAACTTGTGAATAAGGCTTTGCAATCTAGAACTTGAGCAATAAAGGGCTTGGCAGCGTGCAAAGGGAATCTACAGGTGGCTGAAGCAAAGCACCAGGTCCTTGCAGGGCTAAAGCTGAGGCTCAAGCCTCCACAGCTACATACTGGGCTGACCAAACTGCACTTCAGCCTGCACCTCTCAAGTTGCTCTCTGCACTGCACCCCATCAGGATCTTGCTTAAGAAGTGGCCCTGCTCCCTTCAGTCAAATATTCAACTCTAGTTTTAACTGAAGATACACACCAGGCCTGAGCATCACCTGCCAGCACATGCAGCATTCAGGTGCAAAAGCAAGCTGCACCTGCTGAATTTCTCTCTTGCGCACAACTATTAAATGTGCAGGAGCCATCTGGTCACCCTACCAGGAAAAAGGGCCTTTGGGTCTTCATTCATTCATTCATAACTTGGATGAGTTACTACCTCTCCCTATAGCCTTTCTTGGGGTACTGATTCATATATATGAGTTGCCTGAGCCTCTTTATACATAATGTCAGAGATGTGGGTTGTGTGCGTAATTCAGATTTTAAATTTTTAACATTTGAGGTAGTCTGTCCCATGCAAGGCTGGCTCTATGTTCAAGATCCCCAGGTGCTATTATCCAATGTTTGGGCACTTGGGCAGCCAAGCACCTGGGATTTTTCTAGTGTTGCTTGATGATACTTATCTGCATAGCTGTCAGGGAACTGCCATCGGAGCCAGAGGGAGAGGGAGGGCTCCAGAGGGATTACGGAGAGCATCCCAGGAGGGAGAGAAGCAGCCCATCTTTTGGGGAAGGAAATCAGTGGAGAAGGAGGGCAGATGGGGGAATCAGCGAGGTGGCTCCATGACTCCTCGCCGGAGACCAGCGGGGAGAGCACGGGTCCTCCGCTGCCCACACGCTCCCTGCGCAGAAGGCTTCCGCGCAGGGAGAGTAGGCGGAGACTAGGCGTCAAAGAGCTTCTTTGCTGGAAGAAGTTCAAGAAACGCCCACTGACGGATTCTGCCAGCGACTGAGACAGCCACGGGTGAGTGGCTGTCCGGACAGAATAGGGTTCACCCAGGTAACCCAGCCAGGTGTGGCGACGACTTACGCACAAGCAACCCCTAGAACCACAGCCTAGTTCTTTTTCTTTGAATGTAGAAAGTCAGCCATGTGTCCCTAAAGGTCCAGTGTATAAACACCACTTCAAGAGTAATGTTTTTGTTTGACCTTTCTGAACTGTTATTTTTTTTAAAGACTGGAAATGACTTGTTCAAAAATTGTTTAGATTTCTATATTGCCAAGCCATGGGAGAGAAGAAAAAGAAAAGACGGGAGGGGGGGAACCTACATATACTTTTGCAAGGGATAAAGCTGTCAAAATAGAACAGGGAGAAACAGCTGGGGGGGAAACCCTTGCCTAGGACTACATCCTTGATACAAAGCTTACCCCCACAATTCCTTTTAACCCAAGATATCAGGATGTCCTGCAAGAGATCTTCCATGACACATCTCATTTGATCCCAAGCTCCCTTTTAAATTAATGACACCATAACTTAGAGGGGCATTTTTAAATGAGGAGAAAGAGTCTCCCCACTACCACCAAGCACTCCTAGATAAAATTCTGAATTAATCCTCCTGGTGCCCTTCAGCACACTCAAGCTTTTTCCAACACACCAATCTCTTTACCTTGCACACTCGAGCCACCCTGGCTACTCTGGGCACTTGTGCCTTGTCAAATACAGAAGTGCTCTCCTCTCCTGCTCTCTCGGTGAAGAAGTAGTAGATCTTGTCATCATCGCCCACAGGGTTGCGCACACTCTCCCTGACCAGCACGGAGGCCACAAACTCAGCATCTGAAAACACCAAGGAGAGAGGGAAAGGGTTGGCACAATATTTAGGGGAGAGCTACCAAAGGAGGCACTAGATGGTGTTCACACAGCAACTCTAAATGATCTCAAGCCTGGGTCTCATGGCTATGGGATAGGCAACAGAGAGGGGAACTAGGAACAAACTGGGTTCAGATCTATCCAGGAGTCAGTTAGGCTCCTTTCTGCAGTGGAATAGGACACGCTCTGGCTTCAGAGTTGGGAAGAGTACTACCACTATCTTACAAACACAAGACTCCCTCCACCTCCAGTGTGGGAAAAGACAAGAGATCCCAGAGGTACTGCTCTGGGATTAGTGGGGCTTACCATTCAACCAGTGCAAGGGGGATTCTTCAGTCTTCAGAATCCTCTGGTGCCTGTTGCGTCGGATGTCTGGCAGGCTGCGGAATTCGTAGCGTGTCGCCGTATATAAACTGCCATCTGCGAGACAATGCAGCAAAAGTAGTAAGGAAAGGCCAGTTTTCTGAATGGTTTTGCTCACGGATGTGTCTGATCAATATCCCTCTAACAAAGCTTGGCCTGAAAGGCTTCTTTCCTTGTTAAGCTAACCCTTCTGCACCTGCTCTAAGCAGGAAGAGCACACCCTTGATAACAACCACACACCCGCTCCCGAGATTTATTGACTTTGGCCATTGTGTGTGCCGGTGCATAATAACTCCCTTACAGAGCTAGGTACCAAGAGAGCATTCGAGGAATAACCAGAGCATCACCTACCCATGACTTCCCTGTCATTTTGTCATGCAGCAGCACCTGGTTGGTTTATGACTCCGGCCACATTTAGAGTGGAAGAGAAGCAACCGCACCATGTGGCTAGAGAGGCCGAGGTGCTGCACAGGCAGGGAGATTACAGCTGCTCTGACATCAAAAAGAGCAAGGAAACTTAAGTGCTGGAAGGGATGGGGGAGATGGAGATGCAGTGGGCCCTCAGGTGATGGATGACGAGCGAGCATGGCCTTCCTCTGGAGCACCACACCTCCACTCAAAGGAGGCACTGCCTGCTTTTCCCACTCCAGCTGGATTCCAAGCCGAACTGTTATATGGAGGAGAAAGCACATACATACCCACAATGAGACCTGTGTAGCCCCGGGCAGGGTCGTAAGGGCATTTTTCCTTCCCTTCCTCAAAGTGAGAGGGCAGTGTGAACTTGTTGGTATCCTGCAGAACACAAAGAGAAGAAACAGATCAACCTCTGGGCAGGGGAGCACAGGATTTGCTTGCATCCATTAAAGTAATCAATACCTCTGATGATCCTTAAGACCAAAGGCCTTCACTTGGAAACAAACAAGTAGGACAGTTCTTTCAGAGGGAAGAGAAGAGACAGGCCTTCAGGACCCGTCAGATCCTGCTCTCCAAAGGTAACAATGGGATGCTCTTTGTGGCAAAGACTCTCATTCCTTCACAACCCTCATTGCCCAAGGGTCTCCCACTGAGCTGAAGTTCCAGTAGTGCTGATTGCTAGGTCTAGGCCACATCCACACCGTACACTTAAAAGCACAGTTGTTTTTTCTCAGCACTTAGTTGACAATTCCGCAGTAATCTTCAGCAGCTTGTCATATAGGTTGGTGGTATTATGCCCAATGTTCAGACGAGAGGTCAAGGTTCAGAGAACAACGGCTTAGCTCAGATGAGCCAACAAACTCAAGGATGAGCTGAGATGTGAATCAGGGACTGCCAGCTCGTAACTCATGCTCTGGGCATTACAACTTGTTGCCATTTTTATATCATTATCTTCACAACAATCTCTTGAGATCACCCACTGGGCTGCCACAGGCATGGAAGTTCAAGGCTTAGCACAGATCTAAAACCGACATCTGCCACTTCCAAAACTTAACGCTGTGCTCTGCATCACACTGATTTAGAAACCTGCATGCGTACCATCACAATGTACACAACAGAATCTGGATGTTTGGTGAAATATTTATTTATATGCCACCTTTCCACAGTGAGCTGTGTCTAAAGTGGCTTACCACAAATACACACTTATCTTAATTCAAAGCACTGAGGTGGTGATAAACTGTGTCCAGTTGCTTCAGTTTCTATTTTGGGCAATCAAACCATCCAATTCTCCACTGAGAATATAAACAGTCCTTTGTTTTATGTGTGTTTCTTTCGTGTTTGATTCCTCCCCCCACCCCATCCCATTTAAGCTGGTGTCAGTGAAGGAAGTGTGTTTACACTGAAACGCAAACACTGATGGGAATGCATCATAGCTTTATTCCAACTTCATGGAAATGTTTTCACTGATCTCTGCCTTTCCTAACTTTCCTAAAATAACTCCAGTAACTCCCTCTGATTATAAAAGGAATCCAAATACCAAGCGCCAAAGAAGAAGCCTGATCCTATGTATGCTTGTTCAGATTTAAAGTCTTGATATCTATGTGACCAATGGAGCAAGTTAAGTGTGCATGTCAGACAACTCCAATTACTGAATCGCCAACTGGCTGCCAGGCGCAATTCAAGGCACTGGTTTTCACCATAAAGCCCTAAATAGATGGGACCAAGATAACTTAAGCACTGCCGCCTCCCACCTGAACCTGCTCAATTTCATCAGTCTTTGGAGGAGATCCTGTTCAATTTTCCATTTGTAGGGTAGCCCTCTGTTGTACAAAACAAGCCAGGGATCAGGTCCAAATCTTATTTCATTTTTTAGTGATTCAGGAGCTTCAGTCAGTTGGATCTGAACTTTTAGCTAAAAGAAGCAGGACCATTTCTTGGATAGGATTCTGATTATACCGTAATTCTTGGCTCTGGGTGTGGTGTGCAGTTCAAAGTGCAAACTAACCTGGGAGAGCAGTCTATACAAACATGGATCCCAATATATAGATGCTGAACTCTGAGCCTCAGCTTAGCGCTGACCCGAGATAAGGCAGGTGAGCACGTAGAACTTCTTGCCTTTCACCAGTCCATGAAGACCTACAGGTTTTGACAGACTGTGTTTGTGTGTGTTTTAGCATCAGTCTGAATCTAATGTTGTTACTGGGTTTTCTTTCTTTTTGGTCTTTCCACTGGCTTTACATTTTGCTGCTGCTTTGGTTTTCTCTTACGTTGTTTTCTTGTTAGAGTTAATCTTTATTTTATTTTTGCTTCTCTGTTGGTCACCATTTGATATTTTTTGAAAAGCAAGATAGATAGCAAAAGAGGATTGTGGTTGATTGTAGCATTCCAACAGCAGAGAGTAGCAGAACCTGCTGCTGGCTAACAAATGGCAACTTTTCCTGCTGTTCATAGAATCCATAGATCAGTCAAAAATGCTGGGCTCTTTTCCAAACAACTTATTTCCAGCAGGAGACTAATGCATTGGAGGGTGCTCAGATGAGAGCACCAGGCACTTGTGGAGGGTTTGTTTGTAAAGAAAAGAGCAGGAATGCAAGGAATTCTTTAACAGTTTTGAGAACAGGTATTATAAAGAAAACCCGTGCTCGGGGAGGGGGGGCGCGGAACAGAGGAAATTATTAAACCATCAGTGATGTATGGTACTGGTGGCTTTTTTAAAAAGTGAACAACTCTACTGGTAAAGCAAAGAACAAGAAAGAAGAGGTGGATGAAGGGGCTGCTAAACAGCAAAGTCTGTGAAGGTAGCTATCCTTCAGGAGCCTCTTATGGCCCAATCAGTATCATAACCGGTAGGCTTTGGGTATGATTCAGAGATAATGGATATAAAAAGGAGGCAGCTTGTGTGGAAAATGTCTTGGCCAGAGCAGATTTTCAACCCTAACTGTTGGATTTAAGCCTTTAGTTAGGCAGAGATGAGGCTAATGCTATCAATGTGTTCTCTTTCAAGCTGCCCGGCTTTGGAAAGGAGACCTCTGGGACAAGCTTCACAAAGCCCAGCTACTTTGAAGAAGCTATTCAAAGGTCACACATGTATCACAGTTTAAGCTGAGGCTGGGGTAGCGCCACTGTAACTGATTCTAACCCAAGTGTATTTTACACAGAGATGCAGGAAGAGAGGCAATTGGGAAGTGAAGCTAAAAATGGCATGCAGAAATGTGGCAAGGCACAAAGATGAGCACAAGATAGATGAGGCTGTCCAGGGCAAGCTCTGGATTATAGAAAATGTTATTAAAATAGAAGATGATCCATCTAAATGACTGTTTGAACAGGTGGCAGGTATCTAGAGGCTGCAAATTGAGGGGGGAGGGGGAACAGCATCTTTGTTAGCCAGTATAGATGATTAGTTCAATGAAGGATGTTACCTCCTTGTTTCTATGACTGCTGCGACTCTGGGGAGCAACATGTTTCGAAGAATGAGGGCTGGTGGGACTCTGACATCCTGCATAAACATGCTGAGGAACTAGTACAGAGAGGTTCTCTAGCCAATGTGATCAATCTAAAGGTGGAATGCTCTCTGCAGAACGGCCAAATTAGACTACAGAATCAATCACAATGTTCTTTGACCAGCATGACCAATAGTTGATGCCACTGGTTTTATAATCTCTCTTCCTGAAAATATGGCCACTCTTTAACTCTGGAAGAGCTAACACTTTATTTCCCAGAGAGATGTTCAATTATCATTTGACAAATTTATCTAAAATATCATGTGTTGGTGTCAATGACAAAAGACTACATTCTTGCTTTCTGATCTTTGACCCTAACACTCAAAACATCACAATAATAGCTACCTGCTGCATTATTGGAATTCTAAGGCTGCATCCTTAAATAAATTTACTTAGGAGTGAGCAGCATTGATCTGTACAAGACTTTGTTCTGAGTAAACTTACAAAGAATTGCATTGTTAAGTGTGGAACGTGAATCAATAATTAAATAAAAAATAAACTCTGGGTGAAAAACAATCATTGGCAAAGCCAAACCTGGACATTCTCCTATTGGTGGTCCAGCCCTGGAAAGTGAAATTTCACTAGGCTCCAACAATTAGTTTTGGAACAAAATAGTAAGCCTTAGCTTTTTGACTCTGCTGCTTTAAGCATGATGCAGGAAACACTATTGGGTGGTAGAGGAAAGTTCAAATAAGTCACTTGCAGTACTGGCAACAGAGCAGAGGTATGAGTTTAAAGTCCTCGATCATCAGAATAAAGTGTTCTGGTGAGTTGCCTAAACTGACAAGGTTCTCCCCACATACATCACTAGTAGGGCGATGTGCCTCAGGTAGGAGGCCTTGCCATCACTGAAAGGGTACAGTTTGCCCCTCTGTTCTTTTTTATTGCTTTCCTTTTATTAATGTCTGTCTTCATAAAATGAGAGGCAAATGCTTGTACACAAATTAACAAACTGCAGACACTTTTTACTAAAGTCCATTCTTGCCCCAAATCCAAAAAAAGGGAGGCAGAAGGAGGAGGCCCGTCATACAGCTCCAAAGCTGTGTGCTTTTGGGTCTGAACATACATAAAGAACCATTTAAAAAAGCTAAAGGATCCCTGACAGTTAAGTCCAGTCACAAACGACTCTGGGGTTGTGGTGCTCCCAAGGCTCAGTGGTTTAGACCACAGCACTACCCGCGTCCCTAAAGAACCATTAAGGTAAAGGTAAAGGTACCCCTGCCCGTACGGGCCAGTCATGTCCGACTCTAGGGTTGCGTGCTCATCTCGCTCTAGAGGCCGTGAGCCGGCGCCGTCCAAAGACACTTCCGGGTCACGGGGCCAGCGTGACGAAGCTGCAGCTGGCGAGCCAGCACCAGCGCAGCACACAGAAATGCCGTTTACCTTCTCGCTATAAAGAGGTCCCTATTTATCTACTTGCACTTAAAAGTGCTTTCAAACTGCTAGGTGGGCAGGAGCTGGGACCGAACGATGGGAGCTCACCCCACCGCGGGGATTCGAACCGCCTACCATACGATCGGCAAGTCCTAGGCACTGAGGTTTTACCCACCCGTGTCCCCAAACCAAAAAACCATTGCATTGCAACAAAAACAAATGCTTCAGGAAAGATGGGTTCTGCTAACTGAGAAACAGCTTCATAATAACACCTCCATTATCACCCCAAATTGCCTGCAAAGCTCTTTAAATGGCTTGCTTATCAAAGCTCCTTTGTGTATCCAGCCGCTAGCTTACATTGATGATGATTTTCTATTATATCTCTAGTATGAATGTGTATCTAGTACAAGTGTGTATTCTTACCCTCCCACCAAGGAGCTCACGATGGTGTATACAAGGAGCCCAGGGTGACCTTTAATCCCTCACAACACTGCCACGAGATCATTAATGAACCACATGGCTGAGTAGGGATTTTAACCCTGGGGCAGGAGTCACCTAACCAGCACTATAAGTGGAAGCCCTGCACAAGGACTTCTGCTTGCACAACAGGGCTTTCTCCCCCACCTCCCTCCATGTGCCCCCAATTGACTCTGGGTCAGGAGAACCCCCACAGCAGCACGCAGGGGGCGGGGCGGTTGTCATTGGCAAAGCTTGCACAGATGAAACAACTGGAAGAGTGCAATGCAGAATTCCACCTGATTTCCCAGGTTCCAGTCCAATATTCTATCCACTATGCCAAACAGCAGGAAAGCATCCCAATGTTAACACATTGAATGTGAATTTAAAGGAAAGAAAGAAAGGGATGCTTATGCTTCTCAGGGTCTGCCTATGATGAAAGACAAGTTGCCACCCCCTTCCCATGTAGAGAAGCAGAGTCGAATGATAGTTGAATCTTATTTCCAGACTTGCGCAGGGCACACACAGTTCTGTCCTCCACAGAGGGGAACAGGGGGAAGGGGCTGCTGTCATAGAAATTTGTATGATTATATATTAAAAACTAATATAGAAATTTAATTAATAAAAAAATAATCAGTGCCCCCACACTAGGCCACCTGAGATGGTTGTCTCATTGCTAATGGTAGGGTTGGCCATTTCCTTTGGTTCTTTATGCGGACAGTATGTTAGCAAACCCATGGGCAAGGCACCTTAAAGGATCAGTCCAGGTTCTTAGGCTTCCCAGAAATCAACAGCCAGCCTTGGAGAACAAAACACCAGGAAAAGAGAGCCTTCCCACAGACCTCCCTCCTTCTGGCAGGCAGTAAAAATTAGTTCTGGTCTTCATGACCTTTCCATTCCTTGGCAGGAATTACTGACACAGGAGCCAGGATTTGGGATTGGTTTGTTGTCCTGGATACCTACCAGTTCCATGTGCAGAAAAGTTAATCTGAGTGATTTTCAGTTGGTTTCTGACTGGCTAATAATATTGCACAGCTTCTGGAACCAAAGGGCATGGCTGACATCTGGCTGTCAGTCAGTTTCAGTGCAAAGAGGGACTCCCAACAAGGCAGTGGAGGAGATTCTTTTGCTTCTTTTACTCACAATGTATGTGCAGAGCGGGTGGAAGGCATATGTGCCACAGGCATACAGGTGGGTTGTGTTCAGCCGTTGCAAAAGCTTGACATGGTTGTAACACTCTGTCTGCAAAAGAGGAAGGGAGGGTGTCATTTGCACAAGAGTCCTGACAATGGCCTGTTCATCAGCTACAGGCACAAACAGGTCAGTAGCAAAGGAACAGAGACAAAAAGGCAGAGACTTATGGAGCACATACCTTGTTGTTTTTGCCCTTTTTTAGGCAGTCTCCCCGCTTCTCAGGAGAGGCTTCCCAATCAATCTACAAAGTTAAACACAAAGCAGGATCATTATTCACTGGGGCATCCCAGCCCAGGAAATAGTGGTGGAGCGTGACATTAAGAAGCAAGCCCCATGAAACTCACAAGAGCTCTTCAAAGTTCACACTTCGCCTTCCCCCAGAATAAGTGGATTTATTTAAGTGCAAAGCGGGGGAGCGCTGCAGATTTTTGTAAACCATTTGCTTTTAAAGGTCCTTGGCTGAAATGAGAACCTGGCTGTTACAAATACCATAAGGAAGCAGCAGGGAGAAAGGGAGAGGGAAGGAGACCAAAAAAGCAAGTGGTTTTCAGTAGAGGGTGGCTGCTGTTTTCATTTTTACATGGCTCGAGAGCTCCCTTCTCATTTTGCATAAAAAACAAGGGCACAGAAAAGAAACTGTACTGAGAATGTTATACCTGGTAAGAGGCACCAGAGACTTCCAGGTACTTTAAAGGACCTTTGTGTACTTCAGCAAAGGCAACCAATATGGTGCCCTCAAGGTGTTGTTAGACTCTAACTCCTAGCAGCCCCAGCCAGTATGACCAAAGGTCAAGGGTAGTGGGAGCTGTAGTTCAGGAACCCATTGGCTACCAGTGAGGGTTGGCCCCAGCCCATTCCACTAACATGGGAGGCAGACAAAAGGGTCCATATCTGTCTATATCTGTTGT
Organism: Podarcis cretensis; assembly: GCF_951804945.1. Lineage (NCBI taxonomy): Eukaryota > Metazoa > Chordata > Lepidosauria > Squamata > Lacertidae > Podarcis > Podarcis cretensis. The sequence continues at coordinate 57,714,803 of NC_137174.1, read as the reverse complement.
GGAAACTAGATTTGATGACAGATGCATCCATTTTTAATGAGGAGGCATTTATCAGTTTTTCAGAACAGATTGTTTTCAGTGTATCTCTTGGTGACTCTAATGTAACAAAGGCTGCATGCAGGCATACATTATTCCAGCAGTGAGTCTGCTGTGGAAATGCACTCATCACATATTTTACACATATGCAATAAGATTCGGGGTGAAATCTAGTCTTCTACTTTAGAGCAGAAATTTTATATGCACAGCACTGATTGGCCATTTGCTGACTCAGTCATGAAGCCATGGTCCCTCCCCAATCAAACCAGATTCTAAAGTTTAAATAAAGAGAAAGCTGTACTTGTTCTTCCTTGAAGGTACATATGTAGCCCTAAATGGCTTTGGAAACCAAAATTTGCAAAGGGAATTAACTGTGAACATGCCAGTGGGATAAAGCTGCACTTACTGTCCGATGGGAGCCATCAGAAACGTTGCTGGAATTTAAGGAGAATATGGCCCCCCTGGCCCCAACATAAAGAATTCCCTTCTCATCCTCTAGCAGGAGGGTAGTGTAGTTCTGGGCATGGCTGCTAAAACGTCTTACAGTGGTCAAATCTACGGAAAGAAACACAGGCTGTTTAAAAAGCAAGACCACAGAGGTTTCTTGGGCACTCCAGATACCCTGGAAGAGGCAGCTGAACTGAAGGCTCACTATTGTGCTGTCCGACATCTGAAAGATTGGAACAGAAAAATGCAAAAGTAAACCAAAATGTGAATCAGGACAGAGTGTGGAAGTTGATCACTTTCAAGGGCGTCCAAAAATGATTTTCAAATATTATCCAATATATGCAGCAACTTTGGAAGGGGGGAAAGCCTTTAAACCTTTCCATGGATCAACATTTAACCCAGAGATTCAAAAGATACAGAGCCTGCTCTTCAGCTCAATTACAGTAAATCAGAGCACTTGGATCTTAAAATGAAGTGCAGAGCCTACTGCATGCTTAATTGGTGGAAAGTCTCGCTGCATACACTGGGGCTTATCCCCAAGTAAGAATGCAAAGGTTTGTAGCCTTAGTCCCACTATTGACGTTAAGAGGGATATGTAGAGGGATCAGCCCATATGTTCTAACTTAACTAGTTTGTGCACCAGGTTGATAATGTTCTTCATTGGGCCAGAAAGGAAAAGATATTGTGAAGCCTCTTGTCATGTAGGCAATTGAAAGCATGGGTGGAGAACACATAGTAATTAATTTGAAATAGTGAAGCTGTCTGATATGGCTCTGAGCTGTTGCTTTAGGAGGATGCAGACCTGCAAGGCACACCAACAGGCAGCACACTTTTAAAAAATATCTCTAGACAGTATACATATTGAAAAGATAGGTACTGTTATGAACCAGTCCCCTATTAGCATTGCAAGCTTTCCCCAGGAGTTCCTTGTCAGATAAGGCAGTTCTCGGTTTTCCCACAGATCCTGAGGTTGCCATAAGAACATAAGAAAAGCCTGCTGGATCAGGCCAATGACCCATCTAGTACAACATCCCAGTCTCACAGTGGCTGATCAGATGCCTGAAGGCACCAGCATTCCTCCTCCACCCACTGCCCGTGGTTTCTAGCAACTGGTATTCAGAAGCATACTGGAAGATAAGGGGGGCATGACCTGCTACTTGGTGTTTCCTCTTCTCTTCATAGAGAAGGTGAATTTTGTTAGCAGAATATTACATTTCTCAAACCCAATGCATTTCAAAATAAGCCAAACAGAATTTTTATAATGCAATGGTTTGAAATTTTAAATGGATTATTACAAAGAAATATATATATACACATATAGGATTATGACAAAGGGATATTGTGGGGGGCCCAAAATCTTAAAACAACATTTAAAGAAACAAACATAACTAACTACCAAAAAGATGTCAGGTTTGAGGTGTTTTTACAGACTTAACAGCTCATTCCCACGCATGCTGACTCAGAAATCCCATTGTGTTTAATGGTGCTTACTCCCCTGGGAGTGTATTTAGGGTTGGCGCCTTGAGCTTACTTGGGAGTCAGTCCTAATCAACTCCATGAGCCTTACATTAGGATAAGCTTGACTAGGATCATGCCATTAACCACAAAAACAAATTAAACAGAGGTTCTAGCTAGCTGCTTAATATAAATCCCTCATATGTTTCAAGTTGTAAATCAAGCTGCCCAAAACTGCACAGCTCTCAATGTTGCCTATGCGGTAGTCATTCCTTTGGCTGGGTCAAAAATTACTGAATGGCTATTCCCTGGATCAACATTATAAATTAATGGATAAAACTGCAAATTGGGCAGTAAATATTTTGAGTACGAGTTCACCTTGCTTAAATTGGAAGTATACTGGCCCAAACCTATTTACAGTACTAGCTTTTTTTTTTAAAAAAAAATACTATTTTATTAAAGCTTTTTCATAATATAGTAAGATAGAAGAAACTAAGGGAAACAAAAACAAAAACAGAGAAAGGAGAAAGAAAAAAGAAAATGCAGAGTCCTCTCTCAAAGGAAGTTAATCCTTGTCTCACCCAGGAAGTGGTGGACCCTCTCACCTCTCACCTGGGAGCTGTCCTTTCTTCTCCCAGTCTTTCACCTGAGGAAGTCTTCCCTTCCCTGCCTCTCACTAAGTAGCCTTCCATCAACCATCTACCCCGTGTGTGTGTGTGTGTGTGTGTGTGTGTGCGCGCGTGCACGCATGCACGCACGCGTGCATGTGTAATCTTTGGACACCAATAACAGCCCAGATCAGAGGACACCGGAGGGGGGGGGGAGGGGGGGAGAGAAGCTGCACCTTTGCTCAAAAACTAAACTCTAATTTTCCTCCATGTTGATTATGGGCATCCTTACTAGATCTCAATGCCTTCAACATGAATCTTTTTTAAAAAACAAAACAAAACAAAACCCGACTGCTGGCTTTTTGTCATCATTGATCCAGTATCTGCTGCATCTCAAGTTCCCATTAAAACTGTTTTAGTGTGCGTGTGATGACATCTGAAACTGCTTTTCATTTGAAAGATTGATTATGCTTATATATCCAGTTCTTACGAACAGCTTCTACTGGTTTCCCATCCGAAGGACACTAGCAATTCTGCAGCCTCAGGTGTTCCCAGGCCACTCACTGGACCCCTGAAGCTGCTCCCTTTTGCATAAGTATGTTTTCTCCCTTGAAGGTGGACTACAAATTCTAAGGTCAATCCTTAGAGCCTTCACAGCCAAAGCAACCCACAAAATAGCAGCACAGCTATCCCTAAGTGGCAGCATATCCTATGCCTATCTACACAGTCCAGTTGAGTTCTGTGGGATTTACTTCTAGGTGAGTAGGCACAGCATTGCAGCCTAGATGTCTTAGCCCACACTATCTGGTCCCTTAGTTTAGACCCCAGAAAACACAAGCATCAAGCTGTCATGTTCTGGGATCCCGGGAGCTGGCCGTCCACCCAAATACCCCAAGTGTAGTCTAAAGCAGGCGAGAACCAAGGTTCAGAGCAGCAAACAAGAACCAAAGATAGGGTTGCCATATTTCAAAAAGTGAAGATCCGGACAGGAACGTTGTTGACGTATGGCAACCCTACCAAAGAGGCAACTATATAGTCCAGGTAAGGCACTTTACACTAGAGTCAAGTGGCTAAACTAAGGAGCTAGTTCTGAGGATAGGGTATTAAAAGGCCTGGTGCTCTGAGACTGACCCATAGAGTCAGCTGACTGGATGTCCAGATTAGCGCTGCAGCCTTGAACTCGAGTCTGCCAGGCTCATTAAAGGAATTGAGCAATGGGGAGCAGGAGGTAAGCTGGAAGCCCTGGTTTGACACACACACACACACGCACACGCACACACACACACACACACACACCTAGACTTCAACTTTATTGCTTGCACACCGTGACCTATTCTGGTTTTTCGTCTCTCTCTGGCTACCTCATGTCCCAAACTCTTCTGTTGTGGGTATCAATCAAGAGTTTGAACAGGCCACGCAGAAGAAATGCTGTCAGAAGTTATGCTCTGTATAACAGTGAAAACTGATTATGGAAGATTCCTTCCAACTTACAAAAGCCCATATTTTTCAAAGGGAATTTCAAGTATACCATGGAAATGCATGTTTTCAGGAGCCGACGTGTGTGGGCGAGTGAATGAAAGGGAAGGTGGATAAACTGAATCAGTATCTGACTGCTTGAGAATGCGAGTCCTCATTCCCTATGGGAGCACTGAAGGAAGCAGAAAACCATATATAAATATACCGAGGCAAACCGTAATACACCCAGAGGAATTTAACCCTAGCCTTGTCCAAGCTGCAGTGAAAAACCAATTGAATTTCCTCCAGTTGTTATTAGAGCACCACGTTTTTATAGCAAAAGCACCCCTTTCAGACAAGTGCCTAAACTCCTACTGAAAACTGATCAATATTGTGTTCCAACCCTTCATATATAGCCTATTAAGTGAAAATTAGAAAGGGGCACATCCACACTATACATTCACAGCACATGGCTTCCCCAAAGCATCTTGGGAATTGTAGTTTACACCTCACAGAGCTCCAGCCCCCTGCACCCTGCATTACAATTCTCAGGGAGTATTTGGGGGAAGCCATGAGCTGTAAATGTCTGGTGTGGACGCTGTGAGCAAATAGTGTTATACACTTTGCCTCGTAACATGTAAGAAAATGCTTCCATACATTCATACAGCCATATCCAGTCATGTCTTCTTCCACACAATCACACTGAGCTAAGGGAGGTAAGACTTGCTTTCCAAACCACAGTCCCTTGAGGGAAGTCAGGGACAAACCAACAATCTTGATTGGGACACAAATGCCTGAGGCAGATAGCTGCCTCGATAGTAAGTGCTATTTATATCCCTTACCTAGAACTGCTCAGGCTGAGTCACCAGAAGGCCAGTTCTGAGCAGGGATGGCAGGCTGGGAGACAGTTTGAGGTCAGGCAGAGTCCTGAGCCCTCCCGCTTTCACAACCATGATTTCCCCTCCCCACTCCTGGTCATTTAAATGCCTGTGGCAGAAGAAGGTGAAAGGCACTTCTGGCTTATCAGTGTTTTCTCTCCCTTGCAAAATGCCAGTGTTTGCTCCTGATTATTAACTAGGCTGCTGTAAAAAGAAGTCACAGCTGTTTGGAGGTTAGAAGGTACCATGTCAAAATAAGAATAATACCACTCAAAATTCAGCTCAGTTGGAGAGGTGCAGCTGGAAAATTGTGTTTATTGTTGTTTATGATGTGAGTGTAGTAAAAATCTGCGAGGGATCACAGGAGCGTGACAATGACAATGCTGTTAGAATGCAAGATCTGCGAGAAGAAAGTGACAGAAATTGAGCATTTTTTTAAAAAAAAATGAAACCCAATTAACATGCAATAACAAGGAGCCAAAGAATCTTATTTGCTGGTTCACATCTGCATAGATATAATTTAATTCTTTTCTATCACTTGATGACTTGCAACCAAATATGTGAACTGATTCCCTTTGAAAACTTCCGTATTGAAGTACTATCTGGGATGGCTCATTCACATAGCTTCATCATCAAATGACACATGTACACATGTGAACTGGCCCTTTGATATTGGTTGGTTTATTACACAAACTTTACTTTTTGTGTGATCTGATTCATAACCCGGGAGGGAAGGGAGCTCAGCAGGAGAAAACAATGTCTTCCAAAAAGTCATCTTGATGCAAAGCATGGGCTTGTGAGCTCCACTTCTTAACATCATTCTTCTATTTGCCAGTATGTTAACAAAGGGCATGCCCCACCCCGCTCCAATTCATTTTGCTGAACTATTTCAGCATTGGTGGAAAGAATCCTTAGCATATGCTGGAAACTGAAAGCAACAGGAGGAGAGGATGAGTATTTGAGCAAAAAATAGCAAATTGTAACAGAGACCACTGCAATATTTGCATTTTCATTCTATATACTATATTCTAGTTTCTTCTGTTAGTCAGCAAACTTTGTCAATCTGTGTCTGCAACTGTTATCTGGAACCTCTAACTTGAACCCACTCCATTCTTTGCTTTGGAAGCCTTATCAGAAGCTGCTGCAGGAGAGGGACTGTGGGCAACACTATGAGAGGAGTGCTTCTAGGACTAAGGTGAACCTGTGAAACTCCCTTCTTACTTTTTCTATTGGATGCAGCATGTTGTTTAAGCAATCTTGTTATACTGATAGTTTTTTATTTTGTATGTTTTTGTTTTGCCATGTTATTCCATCCCATTCCAGGGGTGGAGTTCACTGATCCTCCAGATGTTGTTAGATCTCAACTCCCAACAGCCCCGATCATCATGGCCAATAAGCAGGAATGATGGGAGCTGTAGTCCAGCAACAGGTTTGCCACCCCCGGTGCTCCCAATTATTCAAACAGTGCTCCCAATTATTCAAACTGTGTGATGTTTCTGCCATGTAATCCTAAAGCAGTTCAGGGCCATGTAACTGCAGCTGATCCACTCTTATCTGATGCGTCAGCCGGTGTTTACCACAAAAGGAATTCACAATAGATAAGATTGCACCAGTGTCTTAGTAGTGTTGGTGTGACTCTGGCTTATGTAAAGATTTGTACAATTGTACACTCCCATACTTTTCTCTGTGTATAACTGTACCACCTGAAATTTAGCATTTCACAAATAAAAAAGGGGGGTATTAGAAAAGGAAAACATGACCATAGTTCATCAGATACAGCAGCTTTGAACACTTATTGTTATCAGCATGGGAAGTGTTCGGCCCAAGATTTATTATTTATTTATTTGAATTCTATATTGCCATTCATCTGATAATAGGGCAGTTTACAATATAAAAACACAAAAATATACAGCATAACAAAAAATACACCCCTCGGGTTTAAAAGACCATACAGACAACCCCCCCATTTATGAGTTCAATATGTGCATGAATGTGCACAACCACATCGTGCCAAATCCAGAAATGACCCGAAAATTCACAAAAAGGGGCAGGGTGTTTGCAGGCTTTCTCAATGGTGTTTCAAATATACACGATTCACTGACACACACGATGTAGCTACCACCTGTAATTTATTTAAACCATAAAGATCAGGATTGCAGAACCTATGGTCCTGTAGATGTTGTTGAACTATATCTTCCATCATCCATGATCACAGATTATGTTGACTGCGGCTGATGGGAGTTGGAATCCAATAACATCTGGAGGACCACAGATCCTGATGGATATGTACCCTTTGTGCTGCATCATAGACCATACACTGACACGATTTCCCTTATTACAGGTAATACTCAGTAGATGAAGGGATGAATGTATGTGCAGTATAGACCTGGCCAGCTTGACATGAATCATATACACAGCAAGCAATGACCTCAACTATACAGCAAGTGCGGGCATAACCTAAACTGCCATAGAAAGTATATTTATAAATACTTCATCTCTTCTTGGAAAAAGATGATTTTGCAGAAAGAAAAATAGAGCTTGAGATGTATGGACATATCTCTAGTTTGTCCCATCAAAAGAATGGGCAATTTTCCCAAAAGGTACAGTGGTACCTCGGGTTACAGATGATTCAGGTTACATACGCTTCAGGTTACAGATTCCGCTAACCCAGAAATAGTACCTTGGGTTAAGAACTTTGCTTCAGGAGAACAGAAATCATGTTCTGGCAGTGCAGCAGCAGCAGGAGGCCCATTAGCTAAAGTGGTACCTCAGATTAAGAACAGTTTCAGGTTAAGAATGGACCTCTGGAATGAATTAAGTTCTTAACCCAAGGTACCACCGTAGATGATTGGGAGGGCGGGGGAGAGATAGATTCGAAACTCTCTGAGCTCATCCTGGAACTTTAAGCAAACAATCATTTTATTCAAATAGTATACAACTTATGAAAACACCAGCTCTGTTGATGGGCATGAACAATGGCAGTGAAATTGTACATGAATGAGGCACAAGACAGGGAAGGCAGACCAATCACTTCAAATTGTAAGGTGTTTGCAGAGTTATAAGCCTTAATGACTAAACCTGCCTACGTAGAGCAAATAAATTCCCTGAGCAAAGCTTAAATGTTGGAGTCACCTTCTTGGTGTTGCGGCAGCCCTACCTTGAGGGGGATCAGATCAGTGACAGATGGCAGGTACCTGCCTTTGAAGTGTCATTGCTGTGCCAAAATGCAGAACTGCAGGGTGAGCCTCAGTGGGGGGAACCACAGCCTCCCTACCTTTGAGAGAGAGTTAGCTCCAGCTTTGAGGGAGAATGTGATATTCCCCCCCCCCACCTGTGCTGCCACGAGGAAAGGTGACACTCAAAGCGCTTTGCAAGTGGGAAGCGTTCTGCTAGATGCCCTTTCCAGCCTGTTTCTCAGTCATTTCACACAGTTCTCCTTTCCAAGGTTGCCTGAACTGATCAAATCTGTAGCTCCGGATCATCAGTTCCAGGCCTCTGCAAGACACTCAGGTTGTTAATATTCTTTGAAGGACTTTGTATGCACATAAAGGAGCCCCTCGCAAGAATAGCAGGGTTTTCTAGGAAAATAATCTCCCACTTCTAGGGAGAACAGAAAACCACACAGACTGCATGGAGTCAGTGCCGATTAGAGTTCACACGTGAATGTCAGGATCTGCCCCACAATGAGCATTTGACAGGCAACATTTGTATGGGCATCAGAAAATCTGTACAGAATATACATGCCTGAAAGCATAATGAATAACACTACACATGTACACAGAAAGAATTGCATTTGCTTTGATAACCTTGATCAATTTGTGGGATTTTGCATATTAGTATCTTTGCTACAGAGAACCAGCCATACTGTTGCTGCAACTGTAATATTTATTTATGAATGGATAAAGATTTAAATTGCTTATATGAAATTATTTATAAACAGCAGAAGAGCTATGTGTCGTACTAAAATGTCACTACAGAAGCACTCTTAAAAGATCCAGCTTTATTTTAAGGAGAGAATAAGGAAAGGCAAATGGTCACATGAAAAGTGGTGGTTTTCCTGTCTCCTGAAGCATCTCCCCAAAAGCTGAACAAACTGGGATTTTTTTTATGTACCCAGTTTTAGGAAAAACTGATCCAGTTAACTTTCCCTGATTCTGAAAGGGCTTTTTTTACAAAGGGTCCAGGCTCAGACATAAATGACATTACATAACAAAGGACATTGGTGGAGACTTCATGGTGCATCCCAAGTTCAGTTAATTTAGTGTCGTGCCAAAGGTTGAAACATAGGAGACATAGGGATATCTCTGCCAATACAGATATTTATGGCAAGGTGCTCTCATCCTTGCTGAAATGGGACTTCTTAGGGAATGCAAAAAGGCATTAGATGTATTAGCTATTGGACTGGATTTTGGAATTAATTGGGTCACAGTGTAACCACCTCCTTGTGACTGGATGTACCTCCAGTTTATACCAGCGCAGCCTCACACAATAAGGGCTTCCTGTGATGATCACATGGTATTCTCTCATTATTAGAACAAAGCAAAACCATACACACAATTCTGGACATGTGCAGAGCTCCAGTTGAACCAACCTCCTCTGTAAGAAAGGACAGGCAGAAGCAGCAAAGTATGAGAAGTGGCTGGTTGAATCCGTAATTCAGCTGAACAGTCCACTTATCCTAATCAATGTTTATTCCACACTGCACAGCTAACCTATTCATCAGCATGAGGATAGGGAAGGGTGAAACTAATCCAAATGTCAAGCGGATGAGATCTCCTTAAACAGACAAATGCTGGTAAAATTTATGAGCAGAGAGCTCTGTTCTCAGTACTGGCATCAAAACACAAAGGGGAGTCTTGCCTACCATAGAATCTCTCTTTCCCATGCCCTGAATGCAAGCTTACTTTATTCTGCTGTCCAAGATGGAATGGAAGTGGCATGGAATAAGCCAGACCGGTAGTGGAGTAGCCCTCTAAACAAATGGCTCTCATCCACCTCCTTGGTTCTGGGTGAGATGTTGGGGGCAGGGGAAGATGGCTGCTAGCAGCTGTAGACTGAAAGAATGCAACAGTGTGTGACAAAACAACACCAAAGCATGTGAGCAGTCCAGTTGTCAGTAAAGAGACGTTGAGAAGGGAAACTGTGAATTTTGTGGATTTACAAATGCAAGTATGGCAGGTAAGCACAACATCTCCACTACTCCAATAAAGGCTACCTCCCTGTCCCCAACCTCTGCACTGTGCTATTCAAATGATGTCACTCTTGCCAATTTGAGAACTGCTTCAACTCAAACAGGGCTAAGGCCTCTTCTGCATGCATACAGATACAGAGGCATGCCTAAGGGTTAGATAGGTGGGCCGCCACCAAGGGCACAGACCCAGAGGGATGCAAAAATCACACTTCTCCACTCTGGCTCAGAGCGGTTAGGAGAACTCCACCCGCTTGCCCACTCCTCGGGCCGCTCCTCTGCTGTTCTGGGCAGCCAGGTGAGGTGCAATGGCTCTTCCGGGCACCTTGGCAGAGGAATCTGGTCACAGGCATGGGTCCTGCAGGGCCCCCTCCACAGTTGACTGGTGGTGCTATTAGAAGTGTGAGTGAGGCACCCAGCAGGGCTCAGAGGGAAGAAAGAGGGAGAGAGCGGGCATGAGTTGCAGGAGGAGGAAAAAAGAAAGAAGCCAGAAGGGAAAGCGGTGAGCCAAGGGAGGCAGGCAAGCAGATGGACGGATTGACCAATGGAGAAGGAGGAGGAGGAGAGGTGGAGCAGACCAAACCTGATGCCAATGGCTGCAGAGGAAGTCAATGGCAGAGCACGAAAGGCAACAAGAATAAAGTTTTTTGAGTTTCTGGTACATGGTCTCTCCTGGCTTCAGAGGTACTGATACATTTTCTTGCCAAAGGGGCAAAATGGAGAGGGGGGAGCCTAGGTACGCCTCTGTACAGATAACAAGTATCATGCAACAGATAATGTGTAAATATCAGGAAACCAAGTGCTACCTGTCCTCATATGTGCATAAGGACCACGAGAAACAGTTATTTGCTATAAAAAAGACATCTTGGTACATAAAGCATTCAGCCTGCAGCAGAAGTGAAATCCCAGTTTATCTATCCATTTGCAAATAACCTTGAGCAGGCCCAACTTGGTTTTCTCAAGTGTAAACAGGAAAAATGAACTACTACTACTTCATAAGGCAACTTTGCACATGTGTGGAATAAATATGAAAGGTTATTTGTTTCAGGTTCAGTGCTAGGGTGGAACCTTAACATATTAACTCTGAGATGCCAAAATTCTGGTGTGAGAGTAAGCTCCAAACATATTTAACTTCCACATAAAATATTTAGCACCACAGTGTAATTATTTGATCAATGAAGATTTTTTGGTATTATCTGTCTGATCCAAGAAATCAGATGCTCTGGAAACACAGGGATGGGTGGAAAGACACACACACACACACACACACACACACACACACACGAGAGAGAGAGAGAGAGAGAGAGAGAGAGAGAGAGAGAGAGCGCACCTTCTCTCTGAGGCTCAGTTAAAACTTGCAAAAGAGCAAAATGCTCTGCCCTCTGCCTGCAGCAAAGGAGGAAAATGGCTGCAGGGCAAGTTAAAAGCTCCTGCCATACTGGGAAGCAAGAACAAAGTGAATCAGAAATTACTGAGGATGATGCAGTGCTGTTGGAAAAGGAAGCTTTTAAGAGAACAATCCCAGGACATGAAAGGAGGTTAAGAGAGCTGCTTTCTCCAGTACAGTAGAACAGAGACTTGGTCCTTGATTTAACTGTTTGAACAAAATCTATCACTTATGGAAGTGAGATGCTGAAGCTAAAGCCAGGTTTGATGCAATATTAAGCAACCACAAAATGGCTTGGAGAATGAATCCTATAGGTACATTAATTAATGCAAAATATTTGTTAGATTTGTGCACATGCACAAGTTGCTGGTAAATAATCCTATCCACATATCCAGCCTCAGCTCATGAGATAACCCAGATGCATGCTGTGTCACTTGGGCAGAATATTTTTTTTACATACCTGCACACATGGGATGAGTTTCTGAAGCTTACTGGTAAAGCCAAAATGTCACAGTGGAACTAGCTCAAAGAAAACAGCTTGAAGGTTTTCTTGAAATTTAAATCAGCCCGTCAATACCCTTCTGAAATAGAAACTGTATTTTTTAGATACATAGCCAGAGTTATGAGTGGGATCCTGTTACATGTAAGTCACATTGGGTGTAGAGCCCTGCAGACAGCAGGACTGAACCCCAACTAGCTGAACCCCCCTCTTCCCACTCAATGGATTAACTCTGAGAGATGAGTGGTCCTGCCTACCTGTCAGTCATCTGATCAGCAAGAGTGACCCTGCCTACCAGCGAACATTGGCCCATGCAGTCGAGGGAAATAAAGATCTGTTCCGCCAGGCCAAAAGGAGTCCCAACCCCTCATTTACCACAAACATTTTAGCACTGGCACCTATCAAATTTGTTCTGTCTAGATCAGAAATGGGGAACCTTTCTCAGTCCAAAGGCTGCACTAACTCATGAGCAGCAATTCAGGGGCCACCTGCCAGTGACGGGTGGTGCCCAAAACAAAAGTGGGGGGAGCACCAGATCAGACTTTTACCCATGTACAACAAGCACCTTCCATGCTACACTTCCTTCCAGGTAAGTGAGAGAGTGAGAGAGATTCCATATGGGAACCAATGACTAAGAGGTGCAGCTTGAATTGTAAATATGACTCAGCTGTGCCAGCGGAATAGGATTCTATTATCAATACTTATCATCAACCATTTCTGATCCACTGCAGGGTTGCCATATGTCTGGAATTTCCAGGACATACCCGGAATACTACAGCCAGAAGCAATGTCTGGGTGAAATGTCCAGGAAATTCCCGATGTACGGCAACCAATGTTGGCACCGTCCAAAAGTTCAACAATTCTTTCGGCAAAACTACTTTGGCCCCCCAAAAGCGGTCTGGATTTTCACTTTTTGAAATATGGCAACCCTATCCACTGCATCGTTCATATTAAGCACAGTTTCCATTAAATTGGAGAACCTGTGGCCCTCCCATCAGACCCAGGCAACATGGCCAATGGCCAAGGATAATGGGACTTATAGTCCAGCAACATCCAGAGAACCACCCTCTACTAAATACTTTCCACTGTGGAGCCATGTCCAACACTGCATGTTTTTGAGCCAAAATCTTTCTAGTACTTCCTCATTTTTGTGTGATTAGAGGGAAGAGCGATTACCCACAGCAATCTCCAGTCAAACTGGTTTCATGGCCTCTTGGCTTCTACAATCACAACAATAGAGATTGAAAGAAAAATCTGCCTTTTCTGCCAAGAGCTTTCTCCGTTGGCAACCTTCAGCTTCGAAGCACCATCCTTGCACCAAATGGGAATCTCACAATGTGTTTTACACATCTTAATGTGAGGAAGCATTCTGATGTGACAGCAATTCTATACACTATGTTCCAGCAGTTCACCTTGGACCAGTTTTTCAATTTATCCTTCTCAGCCTTTGCCTCTCTCCTTGTGAAATAAGATCAGCCTTATATTTGGGTAAGGTCAAAGGTGTAGAACATCTGACCAATATAAATTCTCCTGTGCTACACAGTAGAAGAGAACAGCATTTGGATATTATTCTTGCCCCTTTTAACTGGGAAGTGTCTTTAGCCACACTGGGTTCTAGCCTCCGTAGACCAGAGAATACCCTTCTGCTCTGGGTTGGTGGGTACAGTTGTTTTGCTTTGCAGTTTTGCACAGCTCCATTGCCTTCAGCTCCACTCTCTGTCTCCTTTGGGTTGTGCTGCCTTCCCCCAACTCTTGCCAATTCCAGGAAATATGTGCTACTGAGCCCTCAGGGTGTCAGCTTCTACTTAGCATTTAAGACAACTGTGTGAATCTGTACAAGTTAAAATGCTCAGTGAAGCAAGTGTAAGTCTGCATCTGTAAGAACATGCACTTTGGAGACCTGTGTGCTTACCGCCATTTGCCTAGTACGTATGTCCCATTGATTTCTACAAACCTTAGATGCTAGTTTATGCTCTAATAATACAATTACAGTCAGCACCCCTTGTACTGCACAAAATAGGAAACTAGAGTGTGGATGACAGACTAGATTCCAGAGCCTTATAAGCCTAGTGTCTACTTTGAAGCAGCTCTGAATATTGTTTGCTTGCACAGCCTCCTGATGCTTCCATTTCAAGGGAAACAGTTTGGTGTCCAATGAAGGCTGCTTTGAAAGACAGCATAAAAGGATAAATGATTGTACAATGGAGTAAGTCCCAGCCAGGACAACCGTTTTTGTTTGTTTTGCAGGGGGAAAAGACGGGGTGCTTTCAAAAGGGAGAAAGTGGCTCTATTTTCTTGAAAAAAAAAAACAATGACAGAGGATGCTTAGGTCTCAAAGAGAGACAATTCTCTTCCTTTTATGGGAATGAGATCAACATTTAGGAGCCAGAAACAACTGCTTCACACTGCTGGACAGTTCTCCCCAATTTGGATTTTATGCACTAGGTTCACTTGGCTTTGGTTTTTATTTGAAGTGCTAAAACAAAATTAGAGCAAAAAAATCTACATGTCATTGCAAACCTGCCAGAATGTTTTAGTCCACTTCTTATATGTTGTACACAACACCTGCTCTTCTTCTAGATTAAAACCTGTCTATAAATATGGGCATGTTCACACATGAGCACCTCCAGGGGCAAGTGCCAAATACATCATCCCATAGCGGGGTGCATCCATAGCGTCTGGGGATTCAAGGCCTTAGGTCAGGCTAGATACATGGACACCAGAGAGACAATGGAACAACACAACCAGAAGCTCCATCAAGGTATGTCAGAATAAATACACGCACAGAAAGCAGCCTGTCAGCCTCTCTTCCTGCTTCTATTTCCCACAGAGATCAAACAACAAAAGATTATGGCAGAATTCACCCTCTGTACTTCTGAGCCAGCTACTTAGCTTCCATTCACTGTTTATGTTTATAGGAACATCGCTTTGACAAATGGAAGAGGGATGCATTGAAAAGCATGGCCTGTGGAGAGATTTTCCTGTTGCCGCTTCTTTAGAAACGGCAAGAAAAAATGTACTCCCTGAAGGAGGAACATCTCAGCACTAACGGTTCAGAACTCACCCACCATAACAAGGCTCCATCAGCCTTGCTGGCTGTGTTATTTTTTTAAATTTATTTCATGAAATTTACACACCACTTGATTATTTAAAAACCACAAATCAGTTTACAAAAACAAAACAAAAAAAAACGGAGAGGAACTTTTGTGGGCTTGTTTACAATGCTATCATAACTGTTTCCAAAAAGATCACAAAGAAACCAAAAGAAATCAAGGTCTGCCCTGAATCCCACTTTTCACAATGCAGCTGTCTGTCCTGAAGGCTCCAGTCTTGGCCAGGAGTTTTATCAGAGTAGTTTTCCCAAGCGCCAAGGCCTTAACAATAAGCAATGGCTAAATGCTCTGTACAATGACAGCTGTTTCTCAGTTTATCCTCAGCAAGGATGCTGCATTCATCCATCACTCCTGTCGAAAAATGAAACGTTATTTACTAGGTCTGGAGGATGCCTCCATAGCTATGCCCAGTAATCATGCTGGGGAGGTTTAAAGCAGCATGGTATTTTATAATATAGGGTTGCAGGGATACATACTTCATGCACTATTCAAGTCACTGAGAGGGAACAAGATTGTATTAACAGCTGCCTCTCCTTACCAGACCACTCAGTAGTACCAATGTGGATTAGCTCTCTTAGAGGCCCTTAAGTAATTTATTCTTCTTATGACCACAAATTCCTCCTCAAATTTCAGCCACACTAAGATAATGTGGTGGGAAGTTTTCTCAGATTTTATTAAGATAAGGCAACCGATTATGGACTGAACTGATATATCATCCCGTAAAATATGCCTGATTTCACAGTTTTGAGATGAGCATACCCCCAGCTGTTTCATTTTTGTTCCAGTGCAGGGGTAGACAACATGGTGCCCTCCAAATGTTGTGATCTACAGCTCCTATGATCCCTGCCCATTGGCCATGCTGGCCAGAGGTTAATGGGAGTTGTAGACCACAACATCTGGAGAGCACTATGGAAACTACCTGGTTCTGATGCATATCCCAGCTTTCAGTGCTAATTGGCACTCCCAGGGCAGCTTGAAGAAGCATTAAATGACACTGTACACAAACATCTAAAACATCAATAATAGTACAATACAGAACTTCATTCACACAGCTTCTTATAAGGCTCAGACGATTCCTTCCATTGCTGGTGTTACAATTCATGGCTCCCTTGAGCAGCAAAAACCCATTGCTCTCAATAATAACAGAATCAGTTTGCCCGAGACTGGGTGGGAGGCAGTTTCTAGAATCCAGAGAAACAGAATTCAATCTCATACCACAATGCAGGATTGTTTACCACTTGAAATCCCACCTGCCAGGGAATAGAGCCCTTGCTGCCTAGCCAAATTAAGCACATATTCACAGATCATTTTCACAAGCTGATGTTAAAGCAAGTTGATTTTTCCAATATATTTGCCCATCTTTTGAATGGTTCACCATATGGTCGGAGTCATGTGCTGTTTTTCATCTTTTAATTTTTGTCTGATCCTGTCATTGTTATCACTTTTTCATATAAATTATAACACGGAGGAATAATAATAAACTTTACCAAAAATTCCAGATGCTCAGATTATACATAAAGTAGCATATCTGAATTCAGCCCATTTAAAAAAGACCTTTCCAGACTTAAGACGATGCACTGCAGTGATTTGGCCTTAGGCACTCAGTTATGGAGACTAGGTAGAAGTTCACGTCTGCCAGTCTCACAGAAGTGCTGATCTTCTGCTTTTTTCTTTTCTTTTTGAGAGACAAAAACTGTGGGGAAAGGGCAGAATACTGTATAAATGTAATAAAAACTGTCACTATTTGGATTACGTTGAGTCATTCACTAGAGCGATTCAACAGGTGTAATCCACTGCAAGTCTCTCCTTACGAATTAGAATTATTATTTTGAGTAATCAGAGCTGTTTTCTCCTTTGCACCACCCATGGTCCTAATCCCTCTTCTGCTGCTGCAGTATGATTCTGTAGAAACTTAATTTGCAGGTTCCGGGAGATTGAAAAGCAAAACTACCACATTTAAGCTCTGCAATGGGAGGATGTCCTTCAAAGAAAAACATTTCTTACTCTCTCTCGCTCTCTCTCGCAAGAGTTTCAAAGTAGCGGGGGGGGGGAGGGTGATAAACTCTGGGTTAAGAAACCATAAAACAGGTTGTTTTAGAACCTTTTATAAGCTCCATCAGAAACATAAGCTTCAGGCAAGAGCTGCCTGCCACAAGAATTTCTCAAGAGCCCTCCTTCTCTTTACAAGAATGACTGCAAATACTCCAACATGTTCCTACAATTACCTTTTCTATGGCATGGCTGCGTACCTATGGCATGGCTGCGTACATCACCCAAGGACACGTAATGTTTACAAGCACCTTCCTTCTTACAGCAAATATCCGGAAGACTTGCCCCTCTGCACACGCTTCCAGTGAATACCTCGTATGCTAAAGACAGTTTGATATTTAGGCCATCATTTTTCTTGATATTGTATTTAATGCTTGTTTTGAATAGAAAATGGATGTGTACAGGTCTGGATGAGCCAAGCAGTGAGTCCTCTGGTAAAATACATTTTGTCTTCCAATGCTTTCCTCCCAGTCACATACCAACAGACATGCACTACTCAGAGGTGTTACCCCACACATTGCATGCCTGTCAATACCACTGTGAAACAATAACAAGAGGCTTTCTGCTGTGGTGACACGCTGTAGCAGATCCGATTGTAATTGCTTCCTGCATTATGAGTTTAACTGAAAGGCCTAAGGAGTTCAATTCAAACAATATTAATTTTCAATCACTCCTTTTAGCTCTCAGGGGAGTCTGCATCGTGTCTATTTCATGGATGGATGCAGTTCCAGCTGCTAAAATTCATCATTCAGTGACCAGCTACAGCCGTTTATCCTCCTACGAGATCTGAAAGGCAAAGACCCACAAAGGAGCTGTCAAACCACATCAGACTTGGAAAGGGAGCAGGCTCAACTCTCCATTGCTTCCAAAAACTCAAATGAAGAGAGCAGTCCTCTTGCCACAGTGGCTGTCAAAAATAGCAGCAGCAACAACAACAGCACCACCACCACCACCACCAACAACAACAACAGCTGGAAGCAACAAGCTTTGTCAGTATGAGAAGTCAGAAGTCAGAAATCAAAAGTACTATAGCCCTTTCAGGTAATAACTTGAAGAAAAATCATGAAAATCTGGAACACTATTTTGTAATTTGTAGATATACTAATGTTCAATAAACGGCTCCGCTGAAATATAACTTTTAAAAATACAAATATAGATGTACATCCTACAACAGCATGAGGCCACTCTCCCTCACCATCAAGTCCTTAAAAGTTCATGATCTACTATTACCTCAGGAAATTTTTACCTGAATTCATCAAATGCCTCCCTGCATACTGACTATTTATTTTATAAAAATCTAAATGCTTCTGAGAACCGAGGTCACTTTAAAATGTCTGAATTCACGGTAGCAAAACATGGGTTTTGGTGGCCAAAGGAATTTCAGCAACACTGAAATTCAAGCATGATGCAATTTATAATTCTTTATAAATCCCAACAAGTACATTGTGAAGTAATTAGCACAGAAAGCTACAGCGTGTGCTCCATAAAGCAAGAATTTGAGACTGGGCCTCCACACATCTAAAGCTAACAAATCATCCGCTGCACCAAACTTTTACAAATCAAACTGAACCTGAAACATGCAAATATTCAAATGCAAGGCCCTACATGAAACATTTAACCCATAGCAGTGTCCACCCCTGTTGGAAGTCAGTCCTTTAGAAAAGGGCTCTTTTCTCTTTGGACTGGCCATCAGAAACTAGTTAGTTAGTTAACAGATGTAAATATCAGCTAACATGGAGTAAGAAAATGGTATACAATCCAATATAAAAACACAACAAACTACTGAACAATAGTATTTGCCATGGTCAGTAATCTGTCACACTTCAGGGAATGTCCAAGTGAACAAAAAATATTTTGAGCACGTGTTTAAAAGTTGGCATTGTAAATGCTTGCCTTTATAAAATAAGTTTTTGCCAGGGGGCAGGGAGTAAATGCTTGTCTGATACTAATCAGGAGAAAGTTCTACCAAGCAGGTGCTACAGTGCTATACACCCTGCTCCTAACAACTGTGAAGCAGACAGGAGGAGTAAGAGTCACCACCAAGAGTATATCTCCCAATGATCAGAGTGTTCAGGAAGGGACATAAGGAGCAAGACAGTCCTTAACTGGTCCAGAGTCTTTTAGGGCTTCAAAATAAAATAAAATAGCATTATCAACTCATACACCCGTGTCAACACGGGTGTAAAAAAAAGACACAAACGGCACCATTATGCTACATCAGTTCACTTCTTCCCCATTATATTTATGCCACTTCTAAAGTATGCTAACCCCAAGGCTAACTTCATTACTTGTTCTGCAGTGAGCTGATTTCAGGAACAGCTCTACTCTTTGCTTCTCTAAAGCTCAGCTATGAGGCATTCATATTTTTCGGTGCTGAGCACTTCCAAAATCCTCAGCTCGTATGTGCAGATACTGAATTATCAGCTACAATCCTACACACACTTACTTGAAAGTAAGCCTCACTCAGAAGACCTGCTTCTGAATATACGTACAGTACATAGAATTGTGTCAAAAGAAATGCAAAGAGCTGGCAGAGCAGGCAGTTTACAGAGTGAAGTGAGTGGCAGACCAAAGAACCAAAGCCAAATCTCCAAAGTGATGTGTTAATGCTTCATCAGTTATTCTTGACACTGCAAGTAACAAAATCCAGCTCTTTATGCAAATTGGTAACGTATGCAAATACCCTAATCAGGCTAGCTTACTGAAAATGTTGTCCAGGCCATAAAAATATGTTAGAACACTGAAAACTACAGTCTTCAGCTGGGGGAAATGAAGAGGAGAACCTCCTTCTTTTTATGGTTGCAGAGAAAAGCACACGCTCTAACCAGGGGAAACCTCAGCAAGATCTCAGTCTTTAGATTGGAGTGGAGAATCTGTGGCCTTCCAAATGTTGCTGAACTACAGCTCTCATTATCTGTGACCAATGGCCATGCTGACTGGAGCTGATGGGAGTAGGAATTCAACATAACCTATAGGGCCACAGGTCAATCATCCATGCTTTAGATGGTATGATCTATATGCAAGGATTTGATATTAAACCCTCCCTCCACACACGAGTGGTAGAATACCTTAAAGAGGAGGGAGGGGAGAAGAGGTTGACAGAAATTTACTAAAGTTATCAAGATGTCTCAGACAGCTATATGCATGATGGGGCATACAATCCCAGCAAACTAGCTTTATAAACTAGCAGAATCACACAGCAGCAGCAGCAGCAACTACACATTTCTGCCACAACAAGGCATTTTAGATCAAACCAACTTGTTCTCAACAAAAACTAAGCTGCCCCCAGGTTGGTATTTTGATTGTACAAATAATGCCTGTGTCAGGGAAGGTTTAGCTCTTTCTACATGTAAAAAAATATTTCCATAAACAGACTCGGTTAAGCCTCTTCCATTTGGCATTAGGTAACATTTGCAAAATGTTAAACTCGCTAATCCAAATGCCACCTCTACAAGGTAAGGACTGTGGTCTTCTCAGTTTGGCTGCCAGATAGCCATAATGCAATTAGCGATGCTTTGTGGGAAAAGTCTCAGAGAAAAGCCTGCAGGCTGAGTGCCAGTTCCTACTCATGGCTCCTGCGCCAGCTGCAAGACCCCCCACACTGCACCAGGGAATCTGCAGAGAAGCTGAGGGGCCCTAGTTACACAAAGGAAGGAAGGCTGAAAATCAGGCAGTGGGTATGACTACACACCACTTAAAATGAGGGCTTGAAATTGCTGGACCTCTATACCAAACAGGCTGCTGAAGACCAGCCTCCCCAGGGTGTTTTTCATTACACACACACACACACACACACACACAACTTTGATATACACATTTGTGTGAAATGTGTAGGTACGTTCTGCTGTTCCCAGAAAGCTCTGGTGCAGTTTACAGCAAAATGACCATTTCCCATTTGAATTATTGGGATAAGGTGTACACTTTGGTGGAAGAGGGTACTTCATTCCAATTGCCCATCAAGGTAGGCCAGTCATGCAAGAGAACCTTCACATTTTGGCTCCCAAGACTCCCAACAGCCAAATCTTATGAACTTTATGAAGAATTAAAAAACAGAGAAAGGCAAAGGTAAAAACAGAACAGTACTTTAAAAGGAAAGGAAAGTCTGTCCTATTGTAGCTACTTCCAAACAGGCCTCTCATCTAACATAGCAGCATAGATGGTAAGGTTGAGGGACTAAGAACTGTTTGGCATTAGCCATCTTTTTAAACGGTTCTGGCCCAGGTGGACATTGACTGACTGATGGCTGTGGCTAACCAATCAAAAGTCAGCCACACTACTTTTGGAAGTTTGGAGATGGGCTATTGCAGCATTAACTAGCTACCTGCCAGACAGAACCCATTCTGTACTTTGTATATTCAAAGGGAGATGTGACTTCTTTGGGGGGAATGGAGAATAAGATCTTAAATGAGACCTTTGTCATAGGCCATAATTGAGGTGCAATGAATTATTTGTAGCTTAATTTTTTTTAATCATATTTCAATTGTAGCAACTTCCAGTCAAAGATGTTAATCAACAGTAACCTTGCTATCAATAATCTACAGTCCCATGAGTCAAACAATGGGTAGAAGTGAATCAATGGCATATACTGAGCACCTTGTTCAGTAGGTCTTGCTCCTCTGACACAAACAGAGGAAATACAGTGAAGCAAGGCTGCTTGGGAGAGTAGTCTGCTTTAATATGCTAAGCTATTTATTTAATTTGTCTAACAGACTGAATTAAATAAAAACAATGAACTTAAAAGCCATTAATCAGCTAACACCCTCCCACATGAAATATGTTAACAGGCTTTCAGAGCTGCATTTCTCCAAATACTGGCACGGAATGCCTTGCTGTTCCACTGATAAGTATTTCCTTTAGACAGCACTTCATTCCACAGAAATTCCAAATGCTCTCTGGACACTATGGATAGTAGAACACAGTTCATATTTTAGTTGTCCCAATCTATCACAGCAGGTAGTAGTGTGGTAAGAAGGCCCATTCTAATACCTTGACCATTATTGAGGGCACCCATAAGCAAAATATTAACATAGTCACACTACTCCACCCCCATGCTGGCCACTGAACTCCTAGAGCTGGTGGTTCAATCCGGAGCCGCAACAGAGTTCCCACCTCCTCTATGAGCTGAGCAAATCAGCCCCACCACTAATACCCCTAGTTGATACTCATCAAATCTTCTGTACCATTCTGCAAATCTTGTCAGGGCTGGGCGAGAAACTAGCAGCTCAAGCCTAATAATAAAGAGCCAGAGAACAAGCCAAGAATCAAGATCAAAGGGAACACATAAGCACAACAGAACTCGGGTTGTCTTGTTATTTAAGCTAAGTGCCACTGAGACAGGAAGCCCTTGAAAATCTGCACTCATGCAGCTCACCATCTGGAGCAGTGGTCAGCAACTCCTAACAATACAGAACCCAGTGTTCATTGGATTCTGTTTCCATAGATTATTTGTGGCCTGGTGCTTCCTTCCTTCCTTCCACAGAGCTTCAAGCCTTCATTTGCTTCTCCTCTTGTTCCTAAGCAGCAGAAGCACAAGTTTCCAAGCAGCACTAGGATGGATGGATCCCTGTCATCTCCTGGAGTACAATAACTATCCTAAACAGCCACTTGATGGATGACCAACATTGTGACTACCATTGCCGCATGTAGTTACAATAATGACAAAGAATAGCCAATAGCCAGGAACGTGTTAAAGACACCATTACAACTTTAAGAGTCAATTGCTCATCTCTGATGAAGAATGATAACTGTAAATTGTTTAATATGTAAGGCACAGAACTTACCACACCAGTGGGCTGAAAGTGGAGGGTGGAAGGAAGGAAACCATGAGAAATGGATGCTTAATGTTACATTTCCTGTATCACCAACTGTATCATTGGGAAGCGTTTCATTGGGAATGTTTCAAATATCTTTTTAAATCCGCCCCCCCCCATTATTTTATTAGAAAATTTAACAGGAAAAAGGACTCATTGTTTCCTTAAGTGCCACATCCTCTGATAAGGGTCAAAGGAACCCTAACAGCTCAGAGGAGGGATAGGGCAACAATTTTTAAAAAATCTTCAGTGTAGCAATCCTAGATTAATAACATGCTGTTTTTGGGGAAAGAGGCTGTTAATCATCCAGAGCAGCTCCTTAGAGAGGCATCCAATTCTAACTAAAAGCCATTAGAAAATCGAGAACTCACTAGCAGGATTGCCTGATGGTTCACTGCACTAAATCCATGTTTTTCAATATTCAGATCTCTTCTAGTTTGAACTTCCAACCATTTGGACCCTGTCATATGTTTAACTATGTCTTCCCAGACTAATAGCTAACTGAATTGTTATAATTTACCCATGGATCTTACGTCAAAACCTTTAAAAAATGTTTTATGGGTAGCCAGCCAACAACTGAAAAGCAGCAATTTCTGCAAACCAGCACTCTCTCAGCTGACAAATTTAATAGTTCAAATCAAGCTACATATTATAGTGCTCTCTCTCTCTCTCTCACTCACTCACACACACACACACACACACACATTCAGAATCTGAAATCTTAAGAATAACATTTTGCATTCACTGTTTCTACAAACCAGCACAGATGCGCAGAGACGCATATAAGTGCAGAGGAAATAGTCTGCTGAACACTAAGAAAGTAGACACCTCAGTGGTCATGGAATAGGTGGAACTCTGTTCTTTCGCTTTTCCTTACCCTTCTCCAGGGACCTTAGATATGATCTTCAGTTCCTCCACTATTTTAAGCCCTTGCCAAGAATTTCAAAGCCCAAACATTACCATCCCAACACAACCCGGCTGCCCATCTCTGGCAACAGCATGAAAATGTTTCCAATATCTTGGCATCGTTTAAGCTCTAGGACACTGCATGCCAGTACCATCTTGGAAGTGCTAAAGGAGGGGAAGAACGCTAAAGATAATGAGGACTGCAAGAACCGTAGACAAATGGTCCAAAAATATGCAGTCCATAAACTACGGTAAGTCTCTTATTCTTATTCAGCACCTATAGGCAGAGCTTCCTGATCAGGCTTCTGTGAGTGTTCACAGAAATCGTAATAAATTACATAACGTTTTTATTCCAAGTACATGAATTTGTGCTTCCCTTAAATCTGATTCACACACCCCTTCCCATTAAGGAGGGAGCACAGATTATACAAAGCCTTAGCTTTACTAAGCAACTCTGGTGGTGGGATTGATGAATACCACTGTAGAACTGATAAGCTACCCAAGACAGGGGATTTGAGCACAAGGTAACAAAGGCAAACAGAAGGAAATTCTTGACCCCCTTCTCCTGCACTCTCAGAAACGCTTGTGATCATGTGTTCGTAGTGCCTCAGGGTCCCCGGGAAACTGGAGCAGAGGAGATTGCTCCAAGATGCTGATGTAACCAGACATGCATGTTGAGGCGAAAGACAGCAGTGCTGACAGCACCAATCTGGCATATAATAATCAGTGGCAGCTCCCACACGGCTTTCAAAACAGGTTTTCCCTCTCTCCCTCTTCCATAATAGGAAGGCAAGGAAAGAAAGGTGGGACGAAAGGGCAGGAGCCCGGCGGAAGCCTCTCAAAAGTGATTATTTCCTTTGTTGTTCCAAGCATACCACAATGCGAAAATTGCCTGTATGCCACTGTCATCATTATGACACCAAGCTGTGCTCTTTCTACATCAGATAGCCAAGATGGTTCCCTGCAGATGTTGTTGGACTACAGCTCCCATCATCCCTAACCACAGTCTGTGCTGGCTGAAATTTGATGGAGTTGTAATCCAACAAAATCAAGAGGGCACCACTTTGGCATCCCTTGTTCTACACAGTATCAGCAGTCTTGTCATGGTTTTAATTCCACCTGATGTTAACCACCCATGGCATGTACATCTACCTATATTTGCCTTTCATCTTCAGCCTTCTAGCCAATCATAAAGTAATAGACTAAAGCACAACACAAAGTCATTTCCAATCTCCTCTAAATTTGCATTGAAGGACTGAACAGTTGTAAAACCATGGAGGTCTGGAGAGAGAGGCATCCAGTGCCAGTTCCAGGTTTTGCAGGATCCTTGGGAAAGAGGCCTTCAGTAAGACTCCTCCCTGAGTGGACCTTTCTCTTCAGCACTACAAGTGTCCTCTTCCCTGGGGATCAATTTGCACCACTACCCAGGAGATGGAAAGGCAAATGCAACCTACTGCTCCTTCCCCTTGATCCTGTCATTCTTCATACATAGAGGACAGGTCAATCAGTACGGTATCAAAGAGGAAATGGAGCAAGACCATAGGACAGTAGTGGACCTCATGCTGGGATGCGGGTTTTGGCAGGTGCCCAATGATGCCAACTTCTGATTCTAACACTGCAGGCAACCCTAGCAGCAAATCACAATTTTGTCACCTGAATGTGAGATGAGACATCTCAAATCTGATACAAAAAGTAAGAGAGAGCTGTATTATTGCAATATTTGGAAGCAGCTTTTTTAAAAATAAAAATAATCAAATGGAAAATAAAAAAGGGAGAGGTAATGCCCTGATTATTACACACAAACAACTTTTTCAAATGAACTTGAAAGAAGTTTATATAACAGAGCATTCCTTCCTCCTCTCCATCTCTCTTGTAAAGGGTTACATCATCTTCTGCAAGTCTTTAAAGCCAATAGCTTAGCTTCCTACAATCTTCATTTTGTGACAGCACAACTGACAGAAAACGTGCAAAACTACAAAGCCCTCATCACTTGAGTATTAAATCACACGTAAGGCAAATATCTCCAAGAAGCTCCACCAGCAATTCCCAGTCGGCAACATTCAGAAAGCTGTCAAAGAATCAAGAACCGATCAATAAATTCCCTTTATATGCCCACAACAGGTTTTCTCTGCCTTTTCCCAATTGTGTTTGGTTATGGAATAGATAAGCACTGGCCCTGTCAACTCCTAAATGGCCAACTTTCATCCCATTCCCATATAAGAGGAGACTACATAAGGATACCAGACAGCAGACTGCAAAATCTTTGCCACAGATTCTTTTGTATGTCACGGGCATCCACCCCTAACTTTAAGCAATTTTTCCTGCACATTACAGGCTGCACCAGTGCAGTAGAGGGATCTTTCACAGCAATATTTGAAGGCCTGTTTATGGAGAAAGCCTCTGCTAACTTACTTCACGCTAAGATTTGTTTACTAGATCAAGAGGCTCTGGATTAACAAGGGCCCCCCGCCTCCACTTTCAGTATAACTGGCCATGAAAACAATTTCAAAGAAAAACATTTTGAATAGGTAAAACTATGTGGGCTTTACCATTCATAGCAAGTATAGGTTACCCAAAACAGTCGGTGTAATTGCCTTCTTGTGCAAATATACACCAGAGGAGGTTGTCAATACATACATTAGTAACTGTGGAAAGCTGAAATCATGTAAATAAGTGCTCAAAATTCAAACATTGAGATAACAAAGGGAGAGAGAATGGGATTTGCATACCAAGATGTATGCAGCTAAGAAGCATCACCATTTAGGCACATAGATCTCTCTTCTTCATAAACATTGCAAACTTGCCCAGCTAAGTGGTTCATGATAAATAAGGCAAACCTGGAAAGCTTCTTTACCGTTATAGACAATTG
This sequence comes from Podarcis cretensis, assembly GCF_951804945.1. Classification (NCBI taxonomy): domain Eukaryota; kingdom Metazoa; phylum Chordata; class Lepidosauria; order Squamata; family Lacertidae; genus Podarcis; species Podarcis cretensis. Next base: position 57,688,103 of record NC_137174.1, on the reverse strand, counting down.
TCATTCGGGGTGTGGCATCCAAATCTACAGCAGAGTGTCTGGAGGGATATCCCATTGTAGCAACCACAAAGAGAGCCATCTGATAAAGGGGTACATTCCTTCTCATTCTTCCTGGTTGACAAAGGCTGCTGCCCACTGGGCAACACAGCCCTTTTCTACAAGAAAACCTTGAGATAGTTGGAGAACCTTCCTGCTGAGTTGGTGAGTGTCACTGGAGGCCACAGAGGGATTTCTGAAATGCAAAATAAAAGCTTTTAAAAAACAATAATTGTAATAATCAATTACTTCTTAATAGTGTAAAAGAATTCATAGCTCATAAAATTTATCCCCAAGATTTAGCACTAACTCAAGCCTTCTTCATGTGTTGCTCACTTGTAAATGGAAAGTGTGGCAAAAAGGTCTGCAAAGCCCTCAAAATCACATTGTTCCTCCTGCTTCCACAGTCTCTGGTGCTATGCTGAGCATATGGATCTGCCATTTACCAAGCTAGTATATATATTGTGTATGCTTTTTCCTTTAGATGCTATTGTTGTTACATTAAAAAAAAAACTTCAACTATCCAAAACGATAAAGACAAACCAAGCGTGTAGATGTATCAGAATCTGCTTAACCACAACAGTCTAGGTTCTCTGGTTTTGGCTTTTAAGCATTCCCAGAACTTGGAAGACACAAAATAAGGCTGGTTGCTTTTGCTTGGTTACCCACCATCTCTCAAGTTTGGTTTCTACTGCCCACCATTACTGCATGTTGACTTGTGCCCCAAGCCTCCCACTAAACTCTATATCCCCTCTTCATCCTTCCACTCCTTTTTACCACTACCATTCCCAATCCTGCACCTTTAATATTCGCCAGAGAACTCTGTTGTACTCTTTATTTTTAGTCTATATTTCAGATTTCCCTTCTGCTTCATTTCAGGCAATCAACCGCCAATTGCCAGCTAATGTGTCGCATATGGGAATTGTCTTGGGCCTCTGCATAGTCATTCACGTCAGAGTCATGACAAGATCCTTTAAAAGGCAAAGACTGTTTTCCCTTCCCAAGCTTCGAAAGTTGCTCTCATTAAATCCCAGGGCTACTAACAACTGGCTAAACATTCACACAACTGGATTCTCCAGGGATGCGTTCACACTCTGGACATTGCTCTGCTACAGCAGGCGCAGCATTGCTACTTAGGTTAGCAATTCCTTCTGCATCATTAAATACCATGTATTAAACATTTGGGCCGAAATGTTTCGTGGAGAGAACAAGATGCTATTTGTGATTTATTCTCCATCTTCCTACATTTTATGCAAGGCACTAAAACTCCTAAACACAACAAGCAAAGTGCTTAAATGAGGATATTTTGCATTTTTATGCCTTGCAACATCAGTGGTTTAATTCAAACTCACATAAGTAACAGTTGTTTATTTCATCAAAGATCAATTTCAGGGCAGGGCTTGATCGGCAAACTCCTGTTAAAAATTACCATGTAGCTCAATATTCTATACTAGTTACTAATCCTCTTTTAATAATTGGCATTTTTAGTACAGTATTTAGAACTGATATAGCAAAGCTCTTGGCATACCATATTTTTCGCCCTATAGGACGCACCGGCCCATAGGACGCACCTAGTTTTTTGGGGGGGAAATAAAGAAAAAAAAAATTATTTCCACCCCAGGTGCGGGGCTGGGGCGGGGAAAGCCTGAGCTTCCCCCGACCCCAGCCCCCAGAACAGGCTGCTATCTGCTAGCCGTGGGAGAGCCGCGCGATTTCGCGGGGCTCTCCCATGGCTAGCGGAGCGCTGTGCGAAGGCCGAAGCTTGGGGCGTGCTGAGTTCAGCACGCCCCAAGCTTCTGGGTGCAGGCAAGCTCTCCGCTAGCCGTGGGAGAGCTGCATCTCCCACGGCTAGCGGATAGCTTCCTGAAGCCTGGGGAGCGAGAGGGGTCGGTGCGCACCGACCCCCCTCGCTCTCCAGGCTTCAGCGAAAGCCTGCATTCGCCCCATAGGACGCACACACATTTCCCCTTCATTTTTGGAGAGGAAAAAGTGCGTCCTATAGGGCGAAAAATACGGTACATTATCTCAATAAGCTTTACAATCACTTTGTAAGGTAGGTTGATATTATCCTTTGAGACAGGCTTCAATCCTCTACACGCTTAACCTTGGAGGAGAGGACTGCACTCAGAGAGAGCTTATGGCAAGTTTTGGATTCTCCATCTGAACTATTACGGTATGTCATAGTAGGTGTGGAGACTGGCGATCGTTCTATGGCGTAATTCAGCTTAGGCTGCAAAAGAATTCTAAAGCTGTGTTGTACAATGGCTAGAGAGTGTTAGGTTTGAATGCAGGGCTCCCAATATCAAATCTCCACTAGCTGTCAACCTCACTAGTTGGGCTTTGGACATGTAACAAGGTTGCTTTGGGTGCAAATAATAGTCCTGAGTTCAGAGGAAAGGCAAGATATAAATATAACAAATACATTTCCACTTGCACTCCTTGCCCAACACATATATTCAATAACACAGCTTCTTCCTCTCAGAAAGAAGTTCAAAAAGTTCAAAAATATAAATTAAAAATTAGCTCCAATCTCAGCATGTACAGTACAATGTACTGGATCTACAGTAGTCACTTCTGCAATAAGCTATAGCCTGATCACCGCAGGTACTGACTAACCAGGCTTAAGTAGGAAACAGCAAAGATTTGCTAAATTAATGTTCCCAGACCCATGCTGGAAACCCTACCTGCATAGAGGGTGCCTCCCGCCGCCACATTAAGACTGAGCAGATCATGAATCATCATAAATGGGATGTTGCTAGCTTCATGAGTTCCTGCAGGTTCTGAACACCTGATTAGAACTATGGCAAGAAACCATATGCATCCCAAACCACGGTATGTTTACCTGAGGGAAGATTGCAATTAAGATCCATACCCAGAAGAATGAGGATGTGATACTTTTGTTTCAAGAACAGGACTTCCAATTTAGACAATCCTGGAACAACTAATCAGGTAATTGATATTTATATGCCACTGAAGACCAAAAGGTTGAAGCATGCCTAAGAACTGGAATAGTTATTCCCCGTGTTTACTTCTTCTTTGTCTTCTAACAATTTTTTTAAAAAAAGCATTAAAAAGATTTTGGAATTTTAAATATTTTACTTTTGTTTTTAAACATTTAATTATGCACAAAAAATAGCAAGCAAGATTTTAACATGCTGTTTCAGAATACTACATTATTTCTCAAATCAAAATCAACAAAGACATTTTAACCCCATAAGACTTTTGCAGTGGAGGAAAACCATCTATACTATCCACATTATCAATATGGCCAACACAATTCTGCTTTCTTTCCATGCAAGCACATTGGAGGCACTATCAAACACGATACCTGCAACATTCAAACACCAAATGTGTACATCCACTAATGAAATCTGACCTCTCCAAGGCTAAATGTTGATTCTGTATATAAGAGACAGAAAATTTCCTTACGGAATGTGGCAATAATCCAGAACCATCCTCATGTGATCTTTGCAGAGCGTGCCAATACCCCAATATCAGCATGATGTCAGCTAACATAATCAACACATAGGCACGCAAGCACATCATCTCAGGCACACAATCACTAGAATAAATCACACGCAAGAGTGTTTCTCGACAGCAGTTGTTCAGAGACATATGCTGTATTAATTAAAATGTGTTACAGCAATGTGTTGAAGAACAAGGCAAGCTGTGGAGTAGTCAGCAAATGCCTCCTTTTACTGGTTAAAAAGAAAGTCGCAAGTTTAGTAGGTGAACACTCTTGCTAAAAGAGAAAGTGCAAGACAAGGATGTGTTCTGTTCAGTTCATTTCCTTTGTTATCAGTACTCTCAATTCATGTTCATATATCTGTGCCAAAATAATTTAAAGTTCTGCATGCAAAAAATACAGAACTTTTCAATAAATGTTGCTTGCAGTGTTTTGATGATCTGGATCAGAGGGACTTGTGATGGTTATATGGATTTTTCTACCTTGCAGCTTATGGTTGGATTACAGGGACTCTGAGTCCCTTCCAATGCTATAAATCTGTCTTTTCAGATAGAAAGAAACCTCAAATTTCTCACCTACCCTTTCCTCACCAAGCAGCTACAGTGCTAGGACACCAGAAAGATAGACAAAGGCTTCTCTAAAAGTAATATGTACCGTATTTTTCAGTGTATAACATGCCCCCATGCATAAGACGACCCCTATTTTTTGGGATTGCAACAAAAAAAATTGGGGGTGGGGGGAAATGGCCAAAAGTTGTTGAGCTTTTTGGGGGGGGTGTTCACAGGGAGGTGTTGTCGTTTTCAAAAGTCTGGGGTGGTATTCTAACATGCAGTTCACTTCCAGGTGTCTGAAAAAGTACCATTTACTACACCAGCTCACAAATCTCCCACTTCTGCCCTAGACATTTTTAGGAGGAAGCCGAACAGATTTCCACTGGGAAGAAATCTTCAACACCCATAAGTGAAAAGGGCTACATTGAAAAATGAGTTTCCATAAAAGAGTTTCCATAAGCTTTTGCAAACTTCCCTTTACCACATACAAAGATCTTTCATTTTGAACCTTCACACTGTGGAAAGCCTCTAGTATGGAGGGCAGACATGCTAGCTATAATCACACAATGTGCACTGAACATAATAGCATTGTAGCTATCAGCTGTGTTCAGTACTCCTGTTCAGCAGAGTTACATTATCATATCCACAGGAAATATGGAGCTTCTACAGAAAGAGGAGTATGCTTCATATCCAGGAATACATGCAGCCTCTTAACAGAGGACGTCAATGCGCTTCTTTATGCAGGTGAATTGGAATGGAGTCGGATGGAGACAGAAGCAGAGACATTTTGATATGCATAACTGAACAGTCTGTGCCAGGGTTTAAATTTCATCAGAAATGGTAATGTTAGGCCAGAATATCCCACTGAACCCATATGGAGGTGGGGTGTAATACTAACTTGCCGGTTGTGCCATGGAATTAAATGACACATGGAACGAAGTGGAGTTTTTCCAACAATAAAGCATTTATAATTCACAAGCTGAAAGGTGAGAAATTATGAATAGCTGAGAACTGGAAGAATGTGCAAGTTTTACGATTACATAATAGGCTTGCAAATACTATGACATAGCTGTTTTGCAGAATCTAATAAATCTTATGCATACAGGCAAGGAACCTCACAAGAAAAGCAGATTGCCTTTTTACTATTGGGCTTGTTTCAAATGTTTGCATACATCCATAAGCAAGACATGGGAACTGTATCATTGCTCTAAAACAAGAAGCACATGACAATCAATAGCTTGTAAGACTGAGGAATTTAAGGAGCTAGATAAAATCTGCCATGGATGTCAGCCCGAGTCCTGCGCTGAGTCAGAAGAAGAAGACTTATTTATTTTGTAAAATGTATAGACCACTTGATTGTAGAAACTGGTTTACAAAAAAGAGAAAATAATAAAATTATCACTAAAAAAACCACAACCATAATTTAAAACATAAAAGGTAAAAGTAAAGATACCCCTGCCCGTACGGGCCAGTCTTGACAGACTCTGGGGTTGTGCGCCCATCTCACTTAAGAGGCCAGGGGCCAGCGCTGTCCAGAGACACTTCCGGGTCACGTGGCCAGCGTGACATCGCTGCTCTGGCCAGAGCCAGAGCCGCACACGGAAACGCCGTTTACCTTCCCGCTGGTAAGCGGTCCCTATTTATCTACTTGCACCCGGAGGTGCTTTCGAACTGCTAGGTTGGCAGGCGCTGGGACCGAGCAGCGGGAGCGCACCCCGCCGCAGGGATTCGAACCGCCGACCTTTCGATCGACAAGCCCTAGGCGCTGAGGCTTTAACCCACAGCGCCACCTGCGTCCAATTTAAAACATACAGAAAGTTAAAACCACACCAGAACAGACTAAAACAAATGAAAACTCACACAAACTTTCTAAACATCTGGGTTGTTGTTGTTGTTTAGTCGTTTAGTCGTGTCCGACTCTTCGTGACCCTGTGGACCAGAGCACGCCAGGCACTCCAGTCTTCCACTGCCTCCCGCAGTTTGGTCAAACTCATCTGGGTAGGCTTGACTAAATAAGAAGGTCTTCAGCAGGTGCCAACAGGAATACGGTGAAGGCACTCAATATCAATAGGCAGGGAGTTCCAAAGTGTTGGAACTGCCACAATAAATGATCAAGTTCTTACAGATGCAGGACGGGTATTAAGTGGCACCAACTGAAGCAGTTGAGTAGACACGTATAGGGTAAGGCAATCTCACAGGTAAAGTGGTCCCAGGTTGTTAGGAGCATTATATACTAATGGTCGCAGATCAGAAACCAGTGCAGACCTCTGAGCATAGGCATTATATGCTGAGAAGGCCTCACTCCTGTGAGCAACTCGCTGCAGCATTCTGCACTAACTGCAGCTTCAGGGAAACCCCACACAGAGCACATTGCAGTAATCCAATCTTGAAGTAACCAGTGCATGAACTACTGTGGCCAGGCTCTCCCAGTCTAGCAACGGCTGTAGGTATCAAACCGGTCACAGTTGGTAAAAAGCACATCCAGCCATTGAGGCTACCTGAGCCTTCGGTGACAAGAGCTGGGTCGAGAAGCAACCCCAAACTGCCAACCTGATCCTTCAGGGGGAGTGCATCCCCATTCAGGGTAGGCAATTGGCCAGTTTCTCAGACACAGGAGACACTTACCCAAAGTGCCTCTGCCTTGCCAGGATTCAGACTCAGCTTGTTCTCCCTTATCCATCTCACCACTGTGCCCAGGCAGTGGCCCAGGGACTGCACAGCCTCTTCTGATTCAGATGTTATGGAGAAGTAGCAATGAGTGTCATCAGCATACAGATAGCACCTCACCCCAAATCAACTAATGATCGCACCCAGTGGTTTCATGTAAATGACACTGGCAATAAGAAAAGAATAGAACCAGGCTCTGGATTCTGAACCAGAGGCTAATGGAAAAGAGCATGCAGAACCCAAGTAAGGAGCTTAGCAGGCACTTCTCCCTGAGCCCAATTCACCTGAAGAACCAAATACCTCCTGCTCTACACATGCCTGCCCATTGGCACAAGTATGCCAGGCAAGAAAGACCATCTGCGGCAAGCCATTTAAGAATTCACACTCTTCAGAGAGAGAAGAATATTGGAGGAGCAGGCTAATTGGAGGCACCTGTAAGGTCTCAGTTCTCCAGACTTTGCCAAAAGCTATTTGATTGGAGCTTACCATGGTGCTGCCTTGTATCATGGATCAGGGAGTGCAAAGTTTGCCCATTTAGAGAAACCATAGGTCAATGGTAGAGCACTTGCTTTGCATGCAGAAGGTTCCATGTTCAGTTGCCAGCATCTCCAAGGAGGGCTGGAAGAGAATGTGTCTGGAATATTGGAGAGCAGCTGCCAGTTGGTATAGACAATAAGGAGCTGGATGAACCAGTAACCCGATTCATTATAAGGCAGCTTTCTATGCTTCTTTGTTCTTATTATGAGTCATTTTGCTCATTGTGTTGTTTGCATTTGTGGCGTAAGAAAATAAAACAATAGGGTGAAAAACATGTCAGAGACAGGACCGTCATCCAGTAAATAATTGGCATGAAAAACAAAATCTGAATTAATCCCTAATACAATTTTTCCTCCTTTCCAGTGGAGCCCATGGGAATACTGGGTTTATAGCCACCCCGAATCATAGCTCTGGCCATCTTATCTTTTACTACTTTCCGTTTTTGTTCCAAAGTTTACTGAGGATGGAGCCAAAGTTCACTTCTCTCCCTTTCTACCCACTTCCTAAAACTCCCCATTTGAGAGACTCATTGGCCTTTTGCTAAGTAAAATTCCCCTAAGCTCAGGGGCACAATGTCTACTCATAATTGGCTTTTCACAAGCCATTTCTTATACTACCTTTTGAGGACTAATCACCATCCTGGCATCAGCACTACGTGGTGCTGATGCATCTGCACCTGGAGTGCCACCACGAACATTGGTATCCCTTTTAAAAAGAAATAAAGTTAATGCACCAGTGCTGTGAACCACCAGATGAGACAGCTACTGCCATCTTCATTATCCTCAGCACCTTATCCCATCACAGGTAGGGCCCAGGGCCATGAGAGATAATGAAGGTGCAGCAACTGGCTTCAACAGCCTCGCCCGGCCCTTTTCTTCACAGCACTGTCCCTGGTGCTGCCTGTCTGCCAACACCTGTCCCTTCCAGGGGCTGCCAGAAGGCACTTTGCCTAGGATTCTCTCAAACATGGCAGCTGCCCCAACTGGCTGGTCTACATCACCAGTGGCATGGAGACATTCAGACTTGCCCAACAGTCAATGCTTTTCCAATTAAATGGTGGGACTGAAGTCCCTCAGGGAGTTCAGTTTTCTCTCTGCGTGCTCATATGAACCCAAGATGGGTATTTGTGGTTGCAGCTGCTTCCAGAAAGGAAGATGCAGCCCAGAGAACATATTCTTGACTATCACGAATTCACTGGAAATGGTTGGAAAACAAATGTTTGCTTTCCAAGCATTTCCAGTGAATTCGTGATAGTCAAGAGTATGTTCTCTGGGCTGCCTCTTTCTTGATGGGCTTGTGGTTGGGGACAAAAAGTCTGTACTTTAGTTCAGTCCTGAACTACCTTCTCTCCTTGGATATATGAGGCCCATGGGATTCTACAGTGCACACACCTACTTTTCTCCTTTATTGCATCAATGTGTGTGGATTTAACCCCCCCTCAAGCCTACCCATCCTTAGCCACTTCCCTATTACCAATACAGCACTGTTGTGATTTTGTATCTTAAGTAGGAGGTACTCCCAAACACCACTGAAAAGGCTATAAAAGGAAGCCTGTTGGGGTGGCAGCAGATGGCACTGTTTATGGGAGGTTTCTAATTTTAAACGGGTACCTGCCAAAGGCGAAAGGATGAGGACAAAGCTCCCCGATTCCACCCCACCCATGCCAATTATTGCAAGTCACCTTGGCTCAAATTCGGCTCCAGGGGAGAAGGAAAGCTGCAGGTGGCCACCCTCAGAGACAGCAATTTATGAGGTTTAGCTGTTTTCTAAGAGGAGAAACAAAACAAAAAGCAGCAGAGACTGGGGAAGGAGAAGAATCTATCCAGGAGATTTCCACAACCTCATTACTGTTGGTTGGAGGCTACACACACATTTAGTTATGAGTTATGCAAGTCCGACAGATGCTGGAAGGAACCCACGCAAAGAAGGAAGAGTCATTTCTATTTGACAACTCAGAATATGTTTCAAATCAGATAACAATCATTGCTTTCTGTTTTGCTGTTTTTTGCCAGCTCTAAAAATGCTCTCCCACATGCCTGTTAGCAAAAAATAGCCTCCCTTCATGCCACCAGCTTTCATTAAGCTAGGGTTTGCAGAGTGATGAACATTACTAGATTATCATTAATCAGCACAAAAACAGAGCCAGGCTTTTGTTAAGATTCCTGCTCCATGATTGCAGTCATGGGATTGTTGTCTATCACATGACGGTGCATGTTTTGACTCCACAGTGTGGGAAGTGATGGAGACAAGATGTTTGTGTTGCTGTGTTCCATGAAGTGGGACTATTGTCCTTTGTTCTCTCTCTTTGCTGTCTGATGCTAGAGAGAGAGGGAGCCATGTTGCAGTGTTCCATGTATGTTTATATGTAAATAAAGTAGATTAGCCAAAATGCTGAGTTGCTGAGTCCTGTTACGCAAACTGCGAACACTCCGCGGATCCCTAAGTGTGCCGATGTCTGTTGGCATCAGTCGCTGTGATGTTCGGGCAGAAGAAAGCTTTTGAAGCTCCCGAACGATTGACCAGGAGGGAGAGAACATGCCAGTCTGGCATGTGTCTCTGCCAGGGTCCTACTCAAGAATAGGACGGGCTCCTAACAGCTTTTGCTTCTCTGCTGTCTGCCATTCACAACAGGAGAACATCTGCAAGGCTAGATATGTGGCCATGGTAAGGTAAACATGTTTGTATCATGCAAGCTTTTTTTCTTTGTTTGTTTCATTTAAAATCAGAGGTGCTTGGACAGACACTGGTTGAGATCCCAGAGTTTGCCATTCCACAGAGCTAGATCAGAAACTTCATTTCCTATCTCAGTCTTTCAGGTACCCTGCTTGCTCCAAGAGACACGTGCCGTAGGACAGCGGTGGAAAACCATTTTTCTGCTGAGGTTGCCCACTGCAGTCCTACAGCACAGAGTTTTCAGGACAGACAAAGGAAGTACTTCTTCACACAGTGCATAGTTAAATTATGGAATTTGCTCCCACAGTTAGTAGAGTTGGCCCCCAACTTTGATTGCTTTAAAAGAGGATGAGACAAATCAATGTAGGATAAAGCTATCAATGGCCACTAGCCACAATAGCTGTGTTCTGCCTCCACTGTCAGAGACAGTATGTCTCTGAATACCAGCTGCTGGGAATTGCAGGTGGGCAGAGTGCTGTTGCACTCATGTTCTGCTTGCAAGCTTCCCATAGGCAGCTGGTTGGACAACAGGATGATGTACTGGCTGGGTCACTGGTCTGATCCAGCAGGTTCTTGCTATGTTCTTATAATCACATTTGCTCAGGGGAATCTATCAGGAACAAAAGGCCTGCTATAGGTGTAGCCAGAGCTGTTAATGTGCAGAACTAAAGTCAAAAGTTCTCTGCTTTCACTAAGCTGGGAGAAAGGTTGCCCTGCTTCAACTTTAACCTTGGTACCTCAGATGAGACCTCTGGATCCTGTGCAAGTCTACTCAGCAGTAAGTCACACTGGGATTGATGGGATTACTCTCAGATAAGTAAACCAATGACTTTTTTTTAGCACAACAGACCAATACATCTATTGTTCTGGAAAGCAAAGCTAGGAAAAATAAGGAGAAAATGAGTAAAAATGTGTTTGGAGCCACTTAAAATTAAGTCAGGGGCCAGATGTGACCCCTGGGCTGCAAGTTGCCCAGCTGTGATGTAAGAAGAAACCAGGAAGCTGTGCATTTGTAGCTATGGGAGGTCTTCAAGAGGTGGAGAAAACCACAGAGCAAGGAAGAAGGGAAATATACAATATCCATCACTACACTGAAAACAACTACTTGTGCCCTCTTAATTATATTATGACAAACTCCACACAGAGCTTCTGCCATCATCCAGCCTGCATACTAGAAGTGGAGGATTCAGGAAGCCAGAGACAGCAGAGACTCAAATTAGCCAGTTCATTATTATAATGCAAACAACACCGAAAGGCGTTGCAAATTTGTTGACATGCAGGCTTTAATTAGGTTAGCAGTAATTATGAATATTATTGAATATATGGATCACTCTCATGCACCTTTTCATTCTGCTTTATTTTAATGTTAAAATGTTACAATTAAAGACAAACAAACCAAACAAACCCAAACACTCCTGCAAGAAAAACGACTTCTACAAATATGTTAAGAAATCATAAAGCACTCCATTCCTACGTACAAAGGTGAAAGCAACGTATGCTAATGCTTATATGGCTAATACAAATAACAGACTCAAGAGAAGATCTGAACATGTGTTTCAGTTGTTGCCAATGCAGACACTAGATTTCCCTGTGTGTTTGTTAGGAAATGTGTGGAGGTGCAGGGGATAGAGAGAGAGAGAGAGATGGAGAATTGGCCAACCTTGTATCGCTTAGGGAGGAAACACCTGAAACCTCAATACAACAGCTCTCTAAACTACTGGATTTGGGGTCTCTTCTGTTCTTTACAGGTCCTCAGCTAGAAGAGAGAAAGCAAGTGTAACTACCATAGCTTTATCCTCTTAGTGCAGTCAAGGTCACCCAACCATCCAATGCTTCCTTCTACAAGGGGTGAGACTGGCAGCTTGGAGAGCAGCACAGCAGTAGGAGAGAACAAGCAGGATGGCTGAGCACAGCCCAACCTGAACCCTGACACTATGCAGGGGGAGGGGGGATTTCAATCTCTGCCAAAAATAAATAAATGCCTCTGTGATATAAAAAGGCCCACTCCAAAGTGAACAGAAAGGCGGTGGCAGTGCACTTCAAGATTCAAAAGTCCATCAAAGAGACCTCTGAACTCCTTATAATGTTCTAGCTGGGTGCATTTTAGGAAGTGGAGGAGGAAATATGGACCAAGGTCCAGAAATGGTATTCCAAGACTGTTGCTGGGATCCTTTCTGCAAAGGGCTCTCATACTCTCTAACCAGAGTTGAGGGAACCTTTTCATTCCCAGGGCCTCATTCCCACCTGGGCAACCTTCTGGGGACAACCTTCCACATCCCACCTGTTGGGCAGGGCCAGAAGCAAAAGAAAGTAGAGCAACAAAACTTATCTTTGTACAGTAAAAACCAGAAGTTTCTACATACACCAATACCCTACACACATCTCTCTAACTACCACCCACACAAACAAGAGACATTATCATAGTTCCATGTTACATTCCAGCCAGGCAAAAGCACTCATGGGGGGCACAAAACAGAGCCAGAGGGCTGTAGCCTAGGGATAGGCGACGTGGACCAAGAAGAGGCTGGAGGACAGACAGAGATACCTGGAGGGCCATAATTCAGATCCTAGTTCTGATGTTCTCCATCCCTGCTCTAAACCCAAAAAGAGAAAGAGGAGCAGCAGGAAATATCAACAAAACCTGGTTTCCTCTCACAGGGTCTGTTTTTTATCCATGTGGATTCTTGTAGTCCCTCTAGGCTGATCCATACGTCTAAGAACATGATCCATGTAAAAGGGCAGACTGTGTGTTCTTCAGAAGGGAGAATTTAATGTAGTGCTACATTTCTATTTGAAGCATTTGAACACAGAAGGATGATGCTCAAGAGCAATTGTTGGGGCTGCCCTCACAGATCCCTCTCCTGGCGTTCCCTTTCATCCACTCAAATTCTGCAAAGCAGCAAGACTAGCACTAGAATACTGACAAGCACAATTGTCTGTCGGATGCTCAGTACTCCATTCATCTACCTCCCAAATCTATTACCCGACCTTCTCTTTCCACCAAAGTCAGACACCTGTTTCAAACAAGTCATGTATTGGTTTAAGTTAGCTGATTTCTAAAAGTAGCTGCAGAAAAGATACCTCAGAGCTCATGTACCACCATGACCCCAACTCGAGCTAGGGCTAAAGAAGAACGTTCAGCCTAAAACCACAAATGAATGTTCAAGACTAACCTATCCAGATGATGGCGTCCAAATAACATCATTCAAAGAAACGCTTCCATTTAGGATGCTGCCTTTTCCTCACATTCAACACACAATATATTATTGCTGAGGAAGTGTTATTCTTTCCCCGGCTAGTTGGTGCTATAAATTTCAGTGGGCCATCTGGAATGAGGTTGCAGAAGCATCATGAGCATCTACTGAAATGAAGAACGCCCATGGCACTACCAACGACAAACTTTGCAATTATTCCAACACGTTATAGACCTTAACACCAGCACACAGTCAGCAAAGACGGCATTTGCAGGAAAGTCAAAACTAAGTATGTCAGGGTAGCCAGTGGAGAAGCTCCATCATTTTCACCTATCAAGACAAGAGACTTGACTGGATGCCTGATCTTGCTACACTTTGCCTTGAGGACAGGTAATTTTCAGATCCTGAGAGATGCTCTCTGCCGTCCCCCAGTCCCTTGTATACTGGAACACACCTAATCCAGACTTATAGGGCTGAAGGACATGAGGACCCCCTGCTATACCCCTCCAAGGCCACCTCTATCAGGGAACATAGGAAGTCAGCATCTGAGGCTTTTTAGTTTAAAGAAAAGGTGAGTGAGAGGTGAAGTGACAGACGTGGCATGGATAACGTGAACAGAGCAAAGGTCTTCTCCCTATTTTTTAACACTAGAATCCAGTGGGCATTCAATTAAGCAGGCCGTTGTAAATTTCAGGACAGACAAAACAAGGGCTTGGTCTCTCACTTCAATGCATTCAACCGGGCAATCTTGAACTCTGGAGGTGGGGTGATGGCTGGCTTGCTACTCTCCTTCCTCCATTGGGATATTCAGCAGCAGCTGGGTGGGGATGTTCAGCAGCAGCTGGACAGAGGAGTCTCGCAGCAGACTCTCCAGACCCCTTCCCACCAACAGACTCAATAATTTCTACCCATTCCTCCTCCCCTTCTGACAGATCCTGCCAGGACCACCCCACCTTCTTAAGTCACCACATGCCTCATGACAACTAACCCTGATGGCTATGTTCTCCATTCACTGTTGGGAGGGTGTGCTTCTGAATACCAGTTGAAACTGCAGAAGGGGAGAGTGCTGTTGTGCTCGGATCTTGCTTTCAAATTTCTCATAAGTATCTGGTTGATAAGCATCTTTGAGAACAAGATGCTAGATTAAATGGGCCTCTGGCTTGATCCAGCAGGCTCTTCCTATGTTCTTAAGCTTATTTTTCCATCTGGAACAGTACTCTGACTAGCAGTGGCTTTCTGTGTTCCGAGGCATAGCCCTTTCCCCATTATTTCCTACCTGAAGCTTTTAACTGGAGATGCCATGGATTGAACCTAGGACCTTTGAGATGCACAGTGTATGCTCTACCATGCTCTATATTATGGGTGGACTAAACATTACTCAAAGGCAATAGCACAGGTGTTTTCAGAACTATCCTGAAAATGGTAAGGCCCAAGCCTAACCAGTGCCTAAGCTCTGAAAGAAGGGTGTAAACCCACAACACCAGTCAACAAATGCTCTCCGCAGTAAGACATTAGGGTAAGGTACTTATTTTATGACCTTCTACAGCAAAAGGCCAATTATCCTTATCTTAAAAGTGTTTAACAAGCCACAGATTGGAAAGTGAAGCTTTTGTTTTTGATCCTCTACTTGCCTGGCAGTAGAGATTTATCAATAGCCAAACTGAAAACCAAGGGTAAACACCATGGTTATCGTTACAGATAGGTAGCCGTGTTGGTCTGCCATAGTCAAAACAAAAAAAATTCCTTCCAGTAGCACCTAAAGACCTACTTAGTTGGTCTTTAAGGTGCTACTGGAAGGAATTTTTTTTGTTTTGACCATGGTTATCATCCACCCAAAGTTTGTCCCATTGTCTTCAGCAGGAGGAGTTAAACACATGCTGAAATCACTCTGGTTAGAATCAATGGGGCAGAAAAAGGGCTTCACTTTAGCTGGATCATAACCTATGGCTTTCCATTGCAGTTCAGTGAGCGATAAACAGTACAAAGTGATTTCCTGCCTAAAGCAGTTAAGTCGAAGCCTTCCCTTCAGCAAGCTTCCCCATTATCTGCTCTCTCCCTCTCATGGTGTTGACAGGTATTAATTTTATTTATCATAGCATTTCTATGCCACTTTGTTGTCTAAAGGCCCCTGAAGTGGCTCACAGGAAAATTTTAAATGACAAAATAACGAAAAAACAACAAACAACAAAACTCACAAACACCAAGAACTAACTTACAACAATCCAAAATTGGGGGGGGGGGGTCACAAAAAGCCTGCCAAATGCAATGGTTTATAAAATGCCAGAAAAACAAACATACATGCCGGTATCCCAAGGAAGTATTGCAGCCTAGTCACCACCAAGAAAACCTGTTCAGCCAAGCTGCTGCCTGAAAGCTCTCATCTTGTACCATCGATCAACTTAGCTACTGCTGGCTCAAGACATTTTGCTGCCTGAAGCAGCGCTCAAATCCCCCCCTCCAAACCCAAGGCCAACCCTTTAACTTGTTGCACCAGACACCAATCCCTGCCTTCGTCCCCAGTGCTACATTTAGGCAGGTTGCTTCATTCTGTTGCCCAACAGGGTCAGCTCTCAACCTAACACCAAATAGAAGTGGGATGATGAGCAGAACCTCCTCTGAAGATCTTAACAAGTAGACAAGATCATATGAGAGCAGGCCATCTTCAAACCTCCTTGACCCCAATCAGTTTAAGGCTGTATAACATTTTCTGAGCAGTGGCGACAGTTTGAAAGCAAACATGGCACCTGTTACGCACCTTTTTCTCTCCCTGTGCAAGCTCTGGAAGAAAATTGGTTCTGCAAGCTTCCAAGATGGTCAGATGGCTGTGGAAGGCACCTATTACTGCCTGTCATCACCTTACCCTCCCTCCTTACCCTTGGAGCATGTTTGCAAGTGGTTTTTAAAGCATTATTCCCATTACCTTAATCCCACATGATGTCCAATGGCTACCTCTATATATAGCCCAACCTCTGCCCAGGAATTTTCTGTCATTTAGACCTTCCAGACACTGACCATGAAAATGTGGAGAAACATCAAATTAAACTGAAGGAATGTTCAAGAGACATGCTAAGCCCCTAAGCTGCAAAAGCTCATCTCTGGGGTATCAAGGCCACAATATTGAAATCAAATGCTCTGTAACATAAAGCTTTAGGTGGACTTCTTTGTTTGTCTGCTTTCTTTTGACTTTTTTAAAAAAGTATATTCTTCCTCCTTCCTCTTTCCCCAGTGGCTGGGGACTCCACCTCTATTTTTGCTTCCTGGAAAGACACAGCTAAGTAACCTGTGGCCCTCCATATGTTGCTGGAACTACAACTTCTATTGTCCTTGCTGGGACTACAACTTCTATTGTCCCTGATCACTGGCCACACTGGCTGGGGCTGATGGGAGTTGTAGTCCAACATCACCTGCTGAGATACAGGTTCCCTAACCTTTGGTGCAAGGGCTCTAAGTCTCCTCCAGTCTGCCTTCCCATCTTTAGACATGTGAACTTCCCACATGGCCAGCTAGTATTAAGAAGGATGATTTGCATTTGACCATGAGCTTAATCTACCTAAATATTGCATAGGACCACCACAAGTAGAACAGGATGTTAATGCATAACAGCATCTATGTCATGTACTGGATTTTAAAAGCAGCTGCCTGCATTTCCATTCTGTTCTGTCAGCAGCCAGGTCCCAGTGGTTCCTAAGGTCTTAAAAAGAGGACAGCCAGCCAATTTGTTTTTTTAAGTGTGAAGGAAGCATGCAAATGAATGAATGTATTTGCACAGAAACAAAGCTACACCCACATGGTTTGCAGGAAGAGGAAAAGAGCTATCAAATATAAACGCTGCTTTGCGTATTGTGTGTGGTGTGTGCTAGAGAGAATGCTCTCACAGGAATTCTGCTTGCTCTAGTTTGCTGGTTTGAGGACCGAGGACATTTAGGAGGTTTATTCTACTAGCTAGAGTTTAATGAAGCAAGCATTTGGGGATGTGGTTCACAACATAGTTACCGGCTGGCTCCATCCATCAGTTCCCCAAGTCATCCTGGCTTATCATATGGCAGCACAGAAAGCCACATGCCTGTCAGCAACCACATTACAGGGACGGCATGCTAAGAAGGGTCTAAATATGAGAAGAGCAGGCTGGAGGCTTCTACAGTGGTGCCCCGCAAGACAAACGCCTCGCAAGACGGAAAACCCGCTAGACGAAAGGGTTTTCCGTTTTGGAGGCGCTTCGCAAAACGAATTTCCCTATGGGCTTGCTTCGCAAGACGAAAATGTCTTGCGAGTTCCTGCGGGTTTTTTCCCCTTTTTTCCCCCTTTTCCTAAGCCGCTAAGCCGCTTATCAGCTGATCCGCTGATAAGCCGCTTAACAGCTGATCGCTAAAAGCCGCTAAACCGCTAATAGCGCTAATCCGCTAAACTGTCAATGGGCTTGCTTCGCAAGACGAAAAAACCGCTATACGAAGAGCCTCACGGAACGGATTAATTTCGTCTTGCGAGGCACCACTGTATGCCCTTCTTGGGAAGCAAAAGCAGAAGTTGGGAGTGATGGAGAATCACCTTCCTTAATACTGCTGCCTTCTGGTTTTGAAATGAGCCTGGTCATCAGGACTAGAAATTTGAAAGTAGCAGGAATGCAATAGGCAGGAAGAGGGACGCTTCTGTCTAGACAAATTGCTCAAAAATTTCTACCTTCTTAATAAGGTGCAAACAAGAAACTAAAAAACAGCATCCAGGAAGAAGAGTGCTGAATAGCAACTGATCACAGGATACGGCATGGAATGAGTCATCTCAACAGGCAATTTTATGTAGATGACTGTGCACCCACCCCACCCCCAATATTACATACAATGCAGTACAAAGGACCCTTTTGCCTTGTTTGCAGCAGTATCACATTACTGCTTATAACTCAACTTGAGTAAGCAATTGTGAAAACAAGCTGAAGAAAAAGCTGGCTCACCTGTGAATACACTGGGTGCCCTCAGGCAAGCCGCTTGATCTCAATCTCTCTCTTCCTTCTTTCCCATCCCTCTCCCCACCACCAAACACCCATCTGGAAAACAGAAGCTATGTATCAGCCCTAGAACACAGTATTACTACTTTGCCAGACTTCAAAACAACAAACATTATAAGGTTCTCAAGAGGAACTGTATGTTACTGGATCCAACATCCTGTCTTTCAGCAGCTTAAAATCATGTCTTCTAACATTTTGCAGATAAACAAAAGAGTGTTGCAAGTATACAAAAATGGCCCTAAAGATCTCAGTGGAGCTAATTTCCAAAACTCCTCCACTATTTTATGTTTCAGAAAGGTCTTCTCTGCCTGCTGTACCTATTTATTCTGCAATAGCCTGTCCCAAACTAATTTAAAAGTTGGGGGGGTACTGTTTCTCCATTCGCTTAAAAGCTATTCCAATAATACCACAAGTGCCCTATAATCAGCATTTCGCATCTTAACAGCTGCAGCATGTAAAATGGAGTTTAACACTGCTCCTAAGTGTTGGCATGTATGCATATGGCAGTAGTATCAGACTGCAGCTGCCCTATACTGAGATTTAACATCAAAACCTACAGAATGGTTATTTTATCAATTCACTCTAGCAAAAAAATTAAAGCAACCCCCTGGGCACAACTGTCATGAAATTGAGATTGTCCCTTATACATATAGCTTGCTAGTGCCTGCACTTTAACCTATCCACATCGACACACCTTTGTAACCAAAGCAGGCAAAACCCTGTAATGGATAATCACCCAACTTCCTTGTATATAAAAAGTTTGACACTGGTGAAAACAATAGATAAGGAAGCAGTGCAATATGGCTATGCTTGAGTAACAGCATTTCCGGAAACGTTAACCCAAAAGTCCTTTCACTGCTACCAAAACTCTATGGCATATACAACGTTTCACAAAACTGCCAATTCTTTCTTCCTGTATTCATTTCAATTATCAAATATCAAATAAAAAACGAAAGCATATTTAAAGCACTTCCTTAGGCATGTTCTGCCACACCCCTCATTCTCCTGCAACTGAAAGTTCTGAGGTTACATTTTAACCGGCTTCTTAGAATATCAAGTCTTGTTCCCACACAGGAGAAGCCATTATACCCAAGCAGAGTGTATTCGTCATCTGTAACTGAAGCATCGACAGGTTAATGGTGTGTCGTGTGTGAAGCACATAGGGCGTCTGGATCAGATGATCAAGCAACAGGGAGCAAGGTGAAAGTCAAATGTAAATGTGGATGCTGTGGTGAGATTTGGCTCAAGACCAGAGAGGAAGTGATATCCAGCACACAAACTATAACCAGGAACAGCAGACTGGAACCATGAAGCAGCAAGCCTAGTGGGTTACATACAGCAGATAAATCAGCCTGAACATATTGATATTGAGAATTTTAAAGGTCCCCGGACTGAAGATGAAGCAATATGATCTTGTCCAACAGGGCCTTTGAGCAGGGTTGCCATCCAAGACCACAGTGCTCTTCAGGGCTCAAATGGCTAATATGTCATTAGTCAACCATTCCCAGTTGCAGGCTCACTGAAACCCAGAACCTTTAGCATGGATCAAAACAGGAAAATATTGATTCAAGGCAGGTCCAACCACACTCACCAGCATCCGATTTTAAACAGAACAGCCCTTATGCTGGTATAGCAGGTATTAAATGCCATTTACTGGAACATAATGCTGTTGCCTCATTTCCATGTGCTTGGTTTGGCTTTGATTCAAAAAAATATTATCTCCTCCACGTTGCTTAACTCCATTGTCATCAGAAGAACTGTTGGTTAATTTCAAGCAACTAATGAGAAAAGAGATTCTGAACAGGAGATCACGATTTAGCAAACTAAACGTGGTTCTCGCTTACTCTGGGGGGTTGCTACCTTCAACAAACAAAAACAACAATGTGTAAACCAAACACCTACACCTTGTTCAGACAGGCTTGCTGCAAACAGCCTACCCAGTGGCAAATATTTCTTCTACTATGAAAAGGAACATGGAAACAAGATGCTGAAAGGTTTTAGAAAAGGAACCTAGGAGGGTGGAGGGTGGGGGAGTTCTGAAATAATGAAATGTCCCGTAATGAACGTCCTTTCCACTGGATTTTAGTCAGGCATTACTATATTGCTAAAGATGTCATGCCTTTCATAATGGTCAGGTGCTTTGTCTCACAATTTAGTTTTGTACTGGTGGTCACTCACTCTATGGGCAAGAGTGCACTACAGGAGTCCATCATATTCATGTATGTTTCGTGAGACCATCCCAAAGTACTCCTCTGTAGTCTAAGGGCAAACAAGTATCTGTGCAGCAGATCCAACTCGGTAAAAATCATCTGATACACAACATTTTGGATATGTGCTATGGTGGCTGAGAATGCCAGCTGAAAAGTCCACAAGCCAAATCTCCTCTTGGCATGTACTCGGTGTCTCAGGTGTACGCTTGGTGCCAGCATCCGCCCACACCAATCTTCACCAACCTGGTGTCCTCCAGGTGTTTTGGATTACAGCTTCCCAAGGGAATGGCGGTCCAATGGAGGACACCAAGTTGGCAAAGGCTGCTCTACACTGCAGAAATAATACTTTCCCACATTGCTGAGATATGTGAAGTGCTTTCAGTGCTTAAAGTAAAGGTAAAGGTACCCCTGCCCATACGGGCCAGTCTTGCCAGACTCTAGGGTTGTGCGCTCATCTCACTCTATAGGTCGGGAGCCAGCGCTGTCCACAGACACTTCCGGGTCATGTGGCCAGAGTGACAAGCTGCATCTGGCGAGCCAGTGCAGCACACGGAACGCCGTTTACCTTCCCGCTAGTAAGCGGTCCCTATTTATCTACTTGCACCCGGGGGTGCTTTCGAACTGCTAGGTTGGCAGGCGCTGGGACCGAACGACGGGAGCGCACCCCGCCGCAGGGATTCGAACTGCCGACCAAGCGATCGACAAGTCCTAGGCGCTGAGGTTTTACCCACAGCGCCACCCGCGTCCCTTTCAGTGCTTAGAATGTACTATATTGTTGGCATCTCTTTGTCTCGAGAGACAATGGGGTGCACCTCTGAGGGTGAAGACAAACCACTATGTTAGCAGTGACCTCCCCAAGACACAAGCTTGGGTAGTGTGTATGGATGTCCTGGGCTGCCCAGACAATAAGACCCACCTCCTGGCCTCACATATGTGGTCCAAAGATAAGCAGAGCAATAAGTTTGGCACCAGCTTGGCTGCAGGAGTTGCCAGAAGGAGGCATACAAGACGCCATCCATCCAACCGTCTTAGGTACTCCACTCTGATTTACTCCTTGGCCTTTTATTCTCCCAAAGATATCCCACAAGGTAGCGAAGGTTTAGGATCAGAGTTTTCCTTCTCTTAGATGGTGTGGCCGCTGTCATCTCTAGGAATCACAGCTTCTAAGAGCCACAGGTTCCTGCTGAGTGCAGGATGGGGGTCGAAGGTGGACAAACTACCCCAGAAGAAGCACGATGTGTCCCCCACCAGAGGTAAAACCCCTCCCTCCTAACACCCCATATGCCCTGAACATAATATATAAATGCTACTATAATATACTAGTACAAATATTCTTAAAACATCAGGACTTCCGTCTCCTTCAACTTTAGCTCTTTGCCCAAGGACAAAATGCAGAATACCGTCTGGCTCAAGGCGGCCATTTCCCCACCTCTCCCTGTGTATGCATATGGTCAAAGCAAGATCCAACCTTCACGCAAAACCTACAGTCATTGTTCACTGTGCATAGTACATCTGGGCACTCCAGATGATTAAACAACAACCAATCCAAGCTGGTTGATAGTATACAGTGGATCCTCAGCAAGGTTTGGTCTCACAATGGCCAGGTTCACTCAACATGCTAAGTCAAACTTTAGCTTACTGAAACTGTGTGGGTATGCAGGCTCCATAAGAGGAGCTCATTACTGCTTTGCGCTTTCTGGTCCTTTTTGCTTCTGTGCCACACTAAGCCACGTTTTGACTAGGTATGTTGTCTGAACCAAGGACTTGTGGTTAAGCTCTCTCCTCACTAATCACACACTGTAACCAAGGTTTGTTTTGGTTACAGCTCATGGTGAGAAGACAGTTTAGCTGTGAGCCCCAGTTCAGATGAAACACTAAGTCAAACCTTGGGCTTAGGTCAATGTAGACTAGGATGAAGCAAAGTTGCTATGAGTTCCTCTCTGGGAGCCCACACAGCCGCACTGATCCAAATTTTGTCTGGTTTCTGCAAATCATGCCAATGTGTGCAGAGTGAAAAATGAAAGACTTTTGTGAGGAAACAAAAGGCAATTCTTAAAGCAAGACAGTAACCACCTTCTGAGTTCTTACATGTACAGCTCAACATGAACCAGCCTTTGTTCAACCATTTACGATGCCAGAAACAAGATGAACATGTTTATTGGCAGAACAATCTCCTACAAGAAACAATAACAGTCCCTTCTCAAGCACACAACTGCAAAAAGGCAACAAAAGTGAACTCGTAACCCACATGGCTCCTGCCTGCAATTTAAATATTTCATATAGAGATGATCACCTGGATGAGTCAGCCAAGCACTTGTTTTAGCAAGAAATCCTCTTTGCATTTCTGAGCCAACGGCACATTAAGCAGATCCAACAGCGTCACCTGAAGCTTCCTCCTGGGCTCATCATTTTTAGTGCAAATGTCATGAAAGAGCAGAGAGAACCTGAAAAACTATGTAATTATTCTCTCTGACTTGATGTGACATGTGAGGATCCTGACCTGTCAACACCATGATTTCTAAAATAGGGATGTCACATCCGTATTAAAAGTTCCCAAACTCCATTTTGGAACAGTCAAGCTAGCTTTTTGTACTTGGTATAGGTATTGTATGAACCCACCTGCTCTCATGGAACAGGGATTCCAAATTCAAATGTTACCTAGGTTGCTATTTGTCAGAACTGTGATTCTGCAGAGCACTTAACCAAAACGTCTATGCCAGAGGTGGAGAACATCGTTATTATTCAGTCAGGCCATTGCTCCATCTAGCTCAGTATTTTTTCACATCAATAGTCCTTCAGCTTATCGGACTTGGGGACACCCCCTTTAACTCAAACCTGCATTTGGGGCCCCACAAGTGAATTTTGCATCATATATTAATGTTGCAACTCTCCATAGGTCAAACTGTAGCCCACTAAGGGACCCAACCCACCACTTGAAGACCACTGGCTGGCAGCAGCTTCGTAGAGTTTCAGCCCTACCTACAGATGCCAAGGATTGAATGTGGGACCCTTTAAATGCAAAGCAGATAATCTACCACTGAACTACCACGCTTCCCTTGTGACCCTCCAATATACAGTGGTACCTCGGGTTACGAACTTAATTTGTTCTGGAAGTCCATTCTTAACCCAAAGCAAGCATTCCCTACATAGGCCTCCCACGGCCCCGGAAGCGGATTATGTTTGTATCCCGGGGCAAAGTTCGCAACCCATGGCACCTACTTCTGTGTTTACAGAGTTCATAACCCAAACTGTTCATAAGTAGGATGGTTCGTAATCTGACGTACCACTGTACTGTTGGACTAAAACTTCATCGGCCCCAGCCAGCATAGCCAATATGAGAGTGATGATGTGAGTTGTAGTCTAGCAACATCTGGAGGGCCACAGGTTCCCCATTCCTACTCTACACATCTATCTCATTCATCATCTGACACTGTGAAATCCAGTTATTAGAAAAGCTGCAAGCATCTGGCATCCATATGTGCTGCTCACATGATTCCATTGTCTCATACCTTGCCCAGAACAACAGAGAGCAGTCAGGTTCAGCATGAAAGTTTCATGGTCATAAAAGATATTAAGGAACAGGACATCCAAAAATTAAGGCTGTGTTCACACCATCACTTGCTGCATTTCATGTCAGTTTAATCCCACAGTGTTTAAAATACTCCTGAATATGGCCCTGCTTTCTGCTTCCAAAATTGTGGACTTGTGGCAATCTACTGATCAACAGCAATTTCAATCAAAACCAGAGGTGAGACAGTGAGACAGGATAGTGGAGTAGTGAGGGTGTAGGTTCTGTTAAATAACAACAAAACAGCTAGCTGCATATGGTACTAATTTGGTGCATAGAGCTTTTCACTCAGATAAGAAAGTGGAAAGAGGAGACGATTCCCAGCAAAGACAATGCAAAACCATTTGTGCAAGTTGTATATCTCTTTAATAAGGTGCAAGGATTTGTGTGAACGCACCAGGAATTGAGGGACACAGGTGGCGCTGTGGGTTAAAGCCTCAGCGCCTAGGACTTGCCGATCGAAAGGTCGGCGGTTCGAATCCCTGCGGCGGGGTGCGCTCCCGCTGCTTGGTCCCAGCGCCTGCCAACCTAGCAGTTCGAAAGCACCTCCGAAAGCACCGGGTGCAAGTAGATAAATAGGGACCGCTTACCAGCGGGAAGGTAAACGGCGTTTCCGTGTGCGGCTCTGGCTCGCCAGAGCAGCGATGTCACGCTGGCCACGTGACCCGGAAGTGTCTCCGGACAGCGCTGGCCCCTGGCCTCTTAAGTGAGATGGGCGCACAACCCCAGAGTCTGTCAAGACTGGCCCGTACGGGCAGGGGTACCTTTACCTTTACCTTTACCAGGAATTGAGATACAAAGACTGACAGATCATAAGATATTAAGTGCACCATCACCTCACCTCCTTGTGCTATTTTCTATTATGATCAGTCAGAATGTGCCCTATATAACTTGGAAGGCAGGGGTTAATTATAAAATGCATCTGTGAAGGGGGGCAATGCGCCTTAAATCTGGTCTCATTTGTAAATACCCATTCTTTAACTATATGCATAGTTTAACCAATAAAAAAACAGGTATTTACAAACTATGGCATTCACTGCCACGAGGCTGAACATGTGAAGCTGCCTTATACCGAATCAGATCACTGGACCCATCTAGCTCAGTACTGTCAACAGAGACAAGTAGCAGTCTGCACCTATCTGTGTGCTTAAATGTTCTGTTGTGTTATACCCCTCTGGCAAATAAATATTTGTGTTTTATTAGTTTTTTTTAATTGATACTGTCGCCGGAAATCACCCCCCCCCCATTAACACGTGTTTCACACAAGCACCATACTCACACGCACGCATCTCCCCTCCCTAACCCTAGAGGTGTTCCTTTAGAGGAGTACCCCTCACCCTGCAACAACATCTCTCCGCTGACGTGCAATACTGGAATCTGACTGCCGTGAACTTGACCCACCAGTACATCTACCTAACCGGACCCACAACGGGTGACCTTTGCCGGAAGTTCAGCGGGAATGACAAGGCCATCGGGGAGAGCACCTGTAAGTACACCATTGATATTGCTCTAAACGGCAGGATTACCCTATGGCACCAGGGCAACCCCTCTATTCACCCCAGCTTAATGTCTGCATGGAAACGCGTAATGAGCTTACCTGACTCCTGGAGTCCCTCCCCGGTCTCCCAGTGTTTTTTCCGTACCTTCCTCACTGGCCGCATAGACTCGTGCCTACAGGGGTTGTTCTGGGTTTGTGGCCACCGCGGCTATGTATGGGCCAGCCCCCACTCCCGTGGCACTTGCTACCTCGGACTAATTTTACCTGGAGTTCGGGTCACACAAGATCTACCCCCCGGAAGGAGACGCAATAAGAGGGCGAAGGACTTATCACAACTCTCCGACGTGGCAGGCAATAGTGAAACTTATGGTCGGGCTCTCTTTCCCGCGTATGGAGCCGGCTCCAACCACGTCGACATCCTTAAATTAACGGACATCCTACTAAATTTCATGGAGGAGTCCAATGCCGCTACTCAATCTATCCTGACAGAATTAACGGAAGTCAGGCAGACTGCGATACAGAACCGCCTTGCTTTGGACTACGTTCTCGCCTCGACAGGAGGCATTTGTGCCCTTGTCGGAACCGAGTGCTGCACACACGTATCCGATCAAACCCTTAATATTACTGGACACCTTAATAACATCCATAAATTAACCGACGAGCTTAAAGACATACAACATGAAGGATTGTCAGATACCCAGTTGTGGAGCTGGCTGCCGGGGTCTGGCTGGATAAAACAGCTCCTGGGAAACGGACTTCTGATCCTGATCACTGTAACCATCTGCATTGCTGTCTTTTGCTGTGCAATCCACTGTTTCCCGATGTGCTGTCAAACTTGCAGCTTTTGCCTTCCAACCCTTCACCCACGGTCGACTACCACCTATAGGCCGCCAATACCCGGGACCCAGTCGACCCCCATTGAAATGGGACCCCTAAAGAACTTCCAGAATCTGGACACTAGGTATGACATGTCAAACTTTTATTGATTGTGCGGAGAGAAGGATTGCACGGTTTTTCCTACCTTCGCAATCTTATCTCCGAAGGGGGGAACTGTCGCCGGAAATCACACACCCCCCATTAACACGTGTTTCACACAAGCACCATACTCACACGCACGCATCTCCCCTCCCTAACCCTAGAGGTGTTCCTTTAGAGGGCCATCTCTTAAAAGCCTTCCATAAATAAGGAAGCGCGAACCTGACAGCTTTCTGCTATAGCGCTCCGCATCGCCCTATCTTTATTGCGAGTAGACCGGCCGCCTGAACTTTAGGTCAAACAGCGGCCGCCTCAGCCAATCAACATTGTCGAACAGCGCCCCTTGCGGCAGCCACGCTGGTACTGCAGGCTGCAAGCGTCTTTCCCCTCACCTCTTGACAGCTCTCAATACAATGTTTCCGAGTTCAATTGACCGTGACTGATCTAATCAAAATGTAGCAAGCTACTTCCGAAAGGCAAAAGTACTTTGAACTACAAGGACAATATTCTTTATAAATTCGCCAAAAATCAGTCGTACCTCGGATTTTCATCGGACCACTTTTATTTTACTCCATATTACAAAGGCTATCGAAGGGGGGTGACCTGATGCACGGCAGCCATAATCCTTTGACCGAGCGGTCACGTACTCTGCAGCCCTTCCCAGCTGACATGACCACCTTGATGGCCATCGTGATGGGCTCAGACGTATTCCGCACGGACTCTCACAAAGGACTCTGATCGGATTCCCCTCAGGGGGCAGGAAACTTCGCCCTTCTCTTTTGTTTTTAAAATGACTCATGTGGGAGGGGGAGAGGAGGCTCCGGCCAGGTGTCAGGACACTCGGATTACCTGTGTAACCCCTCCTCTGCTCCTCCCAATTTTAATGTAATCATGATGTAAATATGATGTAATTCTGGGGGTGTAGCTTGGGGGATTAGCAACTAATAAAAGTTATTTTTTTTTATAATAATTTTTATTGCATTTTCCACAAAAAAGAACAAAAAAGCATATTTTCACAAACATTACAAAAAGAAAAATTTTCACAAACATTACAAAAAAAAAGAAAACATAGACAAAAAAAGAAAAAAAAGAAGATTTTGACATAAAAATAAACTCACTTTCCAATTGTAACCTTCAAAACCTTATTTTCCTTACTTCCACCCGCCTCCCGATCTTGTATTCTATGTAATAATTAGTTCAGCAAGCTCAATCTTTGTTCATTTTGATTCTTGGTCCCTCCCTTTGTGCTCTTATTTAACTCAGTCACTAGAACCCCTTCTTTTCCTTTTCAATGTCCTCAACATTCAAAGATTTTACAGTGTTTTTGTAAATAGACTTTAAACTTCTTCCAGTCCTCTTCCACCTGCTCTTCTCCTTGATCTCGAATTCTGCCGGTCATTTCAGCCAGTTCCATATAGTCTATTACTTGCATCTGCCATTCTTCCAGAGTGGGTAGATCTTGTGTCTTCCAATACTTTGCGATGAGTATTCTTGCTGCTGCTGTAGCGTACATAAAGAAAGTTCTGTCCTTCTTTGACACCAATTGGCCGACAATGCCCAGAAGAAAGGCCTCTGGTTTCTTCAAGAAGGTATACTTAAATACCTTTTTCAGTTCATTATATATCATCTCCCAGAAAGCCTTGATCCTTGGGCACGTCCACCAAAGGTGAAAGAATGTCCCTTCAGTTTCTTTACATTTCCAACATTTATTATCGGGCAGATGGTAGATTTTTGCAAGTTTGACTGGGGTCATGTACCACCTATATATCATTTTCATAATATTCTCTCTTAAGGCATTACATGCCGTGAATTTCATACCGGTGGTCCACAACTGTTCCCAGTCAACAAACATAATGTTATGACCAACGTCTTGTGCCCATTTTATCATAGCAGATTTTACCGTTTCATCCTCAGTATTCCACTTCAACAGCAGGTTATACATTCTCGACAATATCTTAGCATTGGGTTCTAACAATTCTGTTTCCAGCTTTGATTTTTCCACCTGGAAACCAATTTTCCTGTCCAAGTGATAGGCCTCTCTTATTTGAAAATAATGTAACCAGTCTCGCACCTTATCCTTAAGTTTCTCATAGCTTTGCAATTTCACTTTATCTCCCTCCTGCTCCAGAATTTCCCAATATTTTGGCCAGTTAGATTCCATATTAAGCTTTTTTAAGGCCTTTGCTTCCATAGGTGAGAGCCACCTAGGGGTTTTATTTTCCAATAAATCTTTGCAGCAACTAATAAAAGTTAGGGTTGTCCTTTGTTCGGGGCTTCCATCTTGCTTCACCTCGTGGGCGGTGGGAGTCCTGTCGCGACAGTCTTTTCCTTAAATAAAGACCGAGCCTACTGGCTGCTGTTTTGCTCTGAATTGCTCTGGTTGGTGTCTTCATTTGTCCAAGAGAGCCCTCGGATTTTCCGGTAACAATACACAAATATACATATGAGATAACCAACATCATATAACCAGCATGCATGAAGGGGTTAATACTAGAGTAAGCTGTCCTGCCAGGGTTAGCCACAGAGCAGCTCCCATGTGAGGAGGTTTGAGCTGGTTGCCGCAGCTCAGACCGCATGGCTGTAACAAGCTTCTATTGAGTTCCTATACCAATAATTTAAGAACTCTAGGGTGACCCCCATTTGTTTTCCTCAAAACTCACAAACTAACCCCTTTTCTCTTCCATGTTAAGAAAGCATAATCTGCTACTATGCTCCATTATGTCTTTTCCTCATTTGTCCGCATTTATACTCCAAACTGTGCATATAACCTGAAGTAAGAAGAAATCTGATAACAAACAGGTTCCTAATGTTCACGTTAAAGAGCCTTGAGACAGGTTGGGCAAAGCTTAGCTCCATACATGAAAAAGAAACTAGGATGATGAAAGAATGCACTTCAACCCAGACATTCTATAGTTGGAAATCATGCCACCTTATTGGTTACAAATGAAGCAAAAGCAGCATTGGGTTTCTAAAAAGCAAATAAGCAGTGAACTCTGTTACCTTTCCTATTTACTCCTCTAGAAAGTGATTGGCTGTAGACAGAACACCCAGCCTGCTCTTGCCTGTAGAGAAAAAACCTCAGAGCAGGCCCTCCCTTATCGCAAAGCAAACACAAATGTTGACTAAAATTTAACCATCGCAGCAGGGCAGAGTCAACAACCTCCTTTTCTGTGAGAGGTATCCAAGAGAAACACAGGCAAGATCAGCAGTGGACACCCTAGCCCTTGTGCTTACCTTTTCCTCATCTAGGGTCTACGAGAAGACAGATGGTGGAATCTGTGTTTTTGTAAAGCTGTAATTACAGCAGTTTCCAAGGTTCTCATTTGTTTGGGATCAGTGCGTAGCTTTTGGTCTGGACAATCAAGCAATTGGCTATAAAGGTCTGGTTAAATTTTTACCCAGAACTGTTGCAATCTTGGGAAGTTAACTCACCCTAGGATTGGATTGGATTGGCAGACCAGTCCTTACTCCTTAGAAATCTTTCATTTTAATGCCAGCAGAGGGGAGTGGAGGGGAGATTATCTGACTACGTAAAAGATTAGAATAAGTCATCCATCAAAGTTCAGTCAAGGGAAAAGCTCATCTTATGATTATAAAATATCGCCCAGGGTGCAGTGACATTTACAGCCACTGTCCACCCCATCCCCCATTAGTATCAGAGTCACAGGAAATTGGATTTGCTCTGCAGGTTACATATGGGTTGCTCCCTGGTAAGATTTAAGGGAAAGGCAAAAGGATAAGGTTCACATACCAATTTAGCCAACTTCAGTCTTTTCATACTCCAGTTTTATTACACATGCAAATCTGCAAACACACATATGCAAAAAATTATATTTCTGAGATCTTCCAAAACTGCTCCAAATTTATTTTCCTCACCTACTATCCTGCCTCATCTTTGGGAATCCATGAAAAGCAGAAAATCAAGATCTATGCTGGCCAACTATATTTATTATACTCAGATATTGGTGGAAGAAAATGGATGAAAATAATCTCAATGGCCAACATATTCCAGCCCAAAAGCAGTAGCCACCAACTAATCTGACCTGCACAAAACACCTGCCTGACTTCTGGAATTCAACAACAATCCCAACAGGCACATAAGCAAAACCTAGGTCAGTCAAGACCCAAAGCAGAATCATATAATCATATAATTGCAGAGTCGTAAGGGACCACAAGGATCATCTAGTCCAACCCCCTGCCATGTAGGAATATTTCACCCAATGTGGGGCTCAAACCCACAACCTGAAGATTAAGAGTCTCATGCTCTGCCAACTGAGCTATCCCAGCTCATATCCCAAAAGCTTGGTATTATAGGCATAGTGTACAACTTCACTCCAGATATCCCACCTCAAGCTGTAAACCATGAGTTGTAAGCATCCATCTGTCTCAGGAGACAATGGAAGAGTAGATCTTTGGGAGTGAAGTCAAACTTCTCTCTGCGCTGCTCCTGACAGTCATTCCTTCTCTGGTCACTGCTGTGGATGCACAACATGACTGTCTGTCTCCAGGCCCTACAATCGTCCGCAAGGGATTCCCATATGGCAGGGTTAATGTTGCCAGCCTTCATGTCATGTGTGGTCACCAATGCTGATGCATGGAGTGCTGGCAACATCCTGATTCAGGTTGCTGGCCTTTGTCAGGCTGATGGTGAGGCCAAACTCCATGGAGGCTTGGGCAAAATGGTTGACAGAGCTCCCACAGAGTGCGCTGTCAAGGCTGCACCAAGGGCAATCAACATCTCTCAGATAAGAACATGCCACACTTTTGTCTTGGCACAGAGATGTGCCAGGTTGAACAGACACCATTGCTCCTTCAATGGAAGCTGATGGCATAGGAGAGCAACAGAGAGCTGGGGTGAGAACACAGTCCTGTTTCATTCCACTCTTTATAGGGAAGGTGTCCAAGGATGAACCATCATACTGGACAGTGACATGCATGATCTCCTGTAAAGACCTGATCATCTTGTTGAGCTGTGTGAAGAGTCCTTTTTTGTTGAACAAGGTCAATGAAAAGGATGTGCAATGGGTGTCTCTGCTCTCAGCATTTCTCCTGCAGCTGGCTCAGTGAGAAAATCATGTTGACTGACCTCCAAACTCTAAAGCCAAATTGTGACTTGGGATAGACCCTGTCAGCAAGTGAGCATAAATCTGTTGAGAACTACTTGGGCAAAGGCTTTCCCCACAGTACTCAGCAGAGAGATGCATGTCTTGTGGCACAGATCCTTCTTCCCAACACTGCAGGTAAATACCATGGAGGTGCATCATAAGGGAGGAAGTGAAGCTGGCTTTCAGCACTTCTATTGGGATTCTGCCCTGTCCTGAGTCTTTACCACACATTTGAGAGTTGATGGAGTTTTTCAGCTCGTCAAGGGAATGTCCCATCCAACTCTTCCAAGACAGGCAGAGTCTGGATGCTGTCAGCTGCTGTGTCAAGAGACCATGTTTTCCTGGTAGAGGCTATTTGCTAATTAAACTCTCAATGTTCTTACCCAGTTGTATCATTTTATACTATTCATGTTTTATTCTCCTTTCTTTTTGCAAGCCACTTTAAACATTTGTTGGAAAAGCAGCGCATCAATGCTCAAAAACAAACCAAATAATGCAGTGCAGGCTAGAGACAAAGCAATGCCAAATGCTTTTATTGTTTCAAGTATCTGACGGGATTTGCTTTTACACTGTCAGATCTCTTGTGAGTACTGAGACAAGGCTTTATTGCCGAGCGTACCAGTTGAGCAAAGGGAGAAAAACACAGTAACAAGCAAAGCAAAGCAGTACCAATGCCCCCAAACAACAGCAGTTTTGGGGGCTGCTTAATGTCTACCAGCTACAACCCTTCAGGCTGCTATAACTTTCTCTGGCCATTCGCGGGAAACACAATGGTTTCCTTTAGCTCCACCAAGACAAGTGGGATGCAACACAAATTTCAGTAGCTGGGAGCAGTTGTTAGGCAAAGACCATTAAGCAAAATCAGAAATGGGGTGGGGGGAAAGACGCTTGCCATGACCAAAGAGCATACCAACACCAGTATTAACTATTGACATGATAAGTTTCAGGGGGCTTGATTACACACTAACCAATTTTGCATTCTCAAATAGTATAAGCAACAGAGGTATGCCAGAATAAGTTAAGGCCAGCCTCACACAGCTGCGTTTTAGACAGAAATTTAATCTGCAACAGTTTTTCCCCTCTTATGGACAGCTTGGATTAAGCATATGCACACTGAAAAGTCCAAGCACTGGAGCAGGATAGCAGGTCCTGATTTGTACCATGCCAAGTCCAGGTTTCCAGATAGTGCTGTTGTTAAGTTGGAATCTGGAATTGCTATACAAAACTATTGAAACAAGACCAAAAGTGATTTTGCATACAAACCCCAGTATGCAAAAGTGGAAGGACATCTAGGATAGATATTTATTTTAAAGGGAAGAACTGCCAACCATGGCAAAAAAAAAGGGCAATTCTCTATCAAATGTTGCCAGAGGGAAAGTTTAACCATGAAATATACAGAATGAGAAAAAGTTCATAAGGAAAGCAGAAACAACAGAAATATTAAGTTACAGATAGGTAGCCGTGTTGGTCTGCCATAGTCAAAACAAAATAAAAAAATTCCTTCCAGTAGCACCTTAAAGACCAACTAAGTTAGTTCTTTGTATGAGCTTTCGTGTGCATGCATCTGAAGAAGTGTGCATGCACACGAAAGCTCATACCAAGAACTAACTTAGTTGGTCTTTAAGGTGCTACTTTTTATTTTGTAGAAATATTAAGGAAACTGGAATTGAATAAAGTCAACGCAAAACCTGCCTTGGGAGATCACTGATGCACACCCACCCCACAAAGCAGAAGGCACAGAATCCAACACCAAAGAGTTCTAGCTTTCATTTAAAAACACAAAACAAGTTTCTAGTCCTTATGGCTTGAAATATGGGCTTTAAAGTAAATAGGCACTGTGGGGTGAAATTTCCAAAGCTAGAGTGGGGCTCAGTAGAATTTCTAGCTGTCAGACAGCAAGATATTAATGGCCTGCTTCACTTGTTTGCCCTTTCTTGCAGATACTCTGTATTTTGTGCACATTTCTTAATTTGCATATTTTATCCTGATTAATGAATTCAGCTCTCTCTTTTTACTGCATAATACCCTGCATATGTGGACAAACAGAAGACAAGACTGAAACTAGCTGAAATGTTAAATGTATGATTTGCCTTTAACTAGTTTTTTTCATTCCAATAAAAGATGCAGCAGGAGAATGGGGGAAATCAAGATCACGACTCAGATGCACAAGAAGAGTTTTTTACCCTCCAGTCATGATCCTGATGCTCCCTTTCCCTAAGTGTTATTAACCCCAGGAAGGAAACTTCCATTATAATTGACCTTACTCAGTCCCACCCAAAGAACATCATGATGCAGTAGCCTTGCTTCAAAGTATCCCAAAAATAGCTATTTATTCCCATACATTTCCATCCCGTTCTTCCCCATAGCCCACCATGGGAGCCCAGAGTAGCTAACAACCCTAATTACAATAATCACAATCAAAAACCCATTTAAAATTACAACAAAATTAAAACCCTGCTTAATGTTAGCTGAAAGAAAAGGGCCACTGAATTTGGGTTCCCAAAGACTAACATTTATGTACTTTCATAACCTCTTACTCCTGCTCAATAGTGTCACATGGAAGGTTAATCTGTATGCTTGCCAAGAAGCAGCATAATAGCACTGGGAACCATTAGCACTGCCTTTTGTACCAGGATGAAGTCTCACAGAGTCTGATAGCTGACATTTCCATGTATCAATGATCTCTGAGTCAGAGTGGAAGTATAAGTATAAAGTGTCCAAAGATTTCTTTGGGCAGACTTCTGTGCATCTAAAATATGCAATCATAGCTCCTTACAAAGGACCGCACAACAGCAGTTGCTGTCTCTTGGTCACAGACAGCTTTCCCTGAATATTGTATTCCAATATCTGAACCATTTATATCCACCAGCAAATAAGCTGGCATGACAGCCCTGACTTCTGAATTACATATGTGATTCTAAATCAAAAACACACATTTACTTGGAAGGAAGCCCCAGTGATTTGACTTCTAACAAACATCAAGCTAGAAATGCATTAGACTTCAAGGCTCATTTAGCCATAAGGATGTTATAATTTTTTTCATCATATAGGCATCCCTCCCTTCCTCCAAGGAGCTCAGTGCAGTAGACATAAGATTATCCTATTTATTGTCACATTACCCCAGAGAGGCAGGGGAGACTGTGATAATGTAGCATAAGGATGGTGTACAGGTGCTAAGATCCATAGGTGCTAAGATCCATAGGTGTGTAAGGGAGCTTGGCAGTAGAGGTCACAGATTCAAGCCTGGAAGAATCAGTCCTCTGATCGATTTCCTAGGCTGCCTTTTGACACTACCCGAACACTTTGGGGGCTTAGTTGCTTTTAACCATGAGAACTAGAAAACCATTTTTATTTAAAATACATAAAAGTCAATATCAAGAAACCCAAGTTCTGTGCCAGATTCTACACAAAATCCCAAGAGTTCCAGGGGCATAGCTGATGGGTATGCTCCAGCCTAGCACATAATGACAAGGTATGGGAGATAATAGGATACCAGCAAGGCAGAGGCTTGTTTAATAATATACATTATTGAGACTTAGGAAGTGGAACCTGCAAGGGCACAATGACACAGTCATCAGAAAGTAGGTCAACCTTTGGCACTGCGTTAGTGAGGTGAAGCAAAATAAGTCTTACATCTCAGCATGAGCTTGACTATAATAGCAACATTCAGAAGTCATTAGAGCATCTAAAATTGAAAACAAATAGTTTTTTTAAAAAAAATCTTACTTCATTTCAGATTTATAATTAATGTTTATATAAGGTACCAAGAGCCAATTATATAAAGCTGACATCAAGGATACTTGTTCTCCTACTCAATAAAGATACTTTGCCATCAGGTTTTTTTCTCACACCAAATACTTATAAAATACTTTACACCAAGATGCATACTAATGCTCTTTTGGATAATAGGCTGTTTCATCATTATCTTGAGCCACTGAGCATTTCAAGAACTCCTTTACCTCCAAATTTCAATGACAATCTCTTTTAACATACCTAACTTTAAAAAAAATCCTAAATTGTGAATCTAACATTACAGGCAGAGCTTTTCCCAACAAAATGGAAATCAAAGCAGCTAACAGATTCAATTGAAGCACTCTGAGCAGCAGAACTTACATGCTTATTTTGGACTAGATCATATCCACTAGTAAAACAGTAAATAAACAAATTCATTGATGCAATATGAAGTACAGAAAATTCTTTAAAACAAGTGCACTGATCTGGATTGAGAATATTATTTTAAAATGACATTACAAATCTGGGAGTTTCTTATCTGCAAAAGTCAGTGTTTCATAACATAACCCTAAGTGGGTAAAATGAGCATTGGAGATTTGGAAAAAAAAACAGTAACAAACAGTTTGGAGATCTGTTTTCTGGTAGAGGCATTAAAACTTACCAACAGACCAGAGCAGATTTCTCAATGGACAGGTGCTAATTTTTCAATGCTTCTAAATTGTTCCTGTATAAGGAAACCAGATTATTAGTGCAACTATCAAAGAGAAGAGGTTCTTTTAAGATCTATTAAACCAAAGCACAGAACCTTATTTTTATAATCATCAGACAACATCCTCTAATTTAGGGATGAAACCCCTTTTTCAGCCACAGGGTCACATTCACTTCTGGACCACAGACCTGAAGTTTCTCACCCCATCTTAAATAGAGAATCTCTTTAAAAATGTACTGAAAATATTTACCTTTCACTCCTTTTCCAGTCCAGGCTCAGGCTTGTATTATACTCCTTGTTGCTCTGATGTTTTTCTTTGTTGTTACCAATTTGTGTTTCAGATTGTTATATGTATTTCCTATTAAAAGAAATAATGATCTGAGACGACTCTGGAGTTCTGTTTGTATATACTTTACATGGCAACATGATTTCTCTCTTTTTTAAAAATAAAACCATTGAGGAATACGAAACAAGGATAAAACAAAAAGAGGCCCAACCACTAATAGCCTAGAAATGCCTATGTAAACTGATGAAGGGTTTTTTTTCTGAAGGCAAGTCAAAACCTGACAACATTATATGTTTAATGGGCCTCTCTTGGAGAGCATTCTGCAACTGGGTTTCTTCCACTGAAAAAAGCCACACTCCACCCTCCAGCAATTCTTAATTCACAGGAACGCTGAACATGGAGAAAATCAGCAGCCTCCAGCACTTGTGAAGGTTCATATGGAAAAAAAAACAGCAAAAAAATCTGGAAAGGAGAGTGAGAGGGAATCCTATCAGCAACACCAAGACCTGTTGCTTCCTGGTACAGAACTCTGACCAGTGAAACTCAGGTGCTTCTTCAACATTTATTCAGGGTGTTTTCCCAATTCCCCCTTAATTCTAAATGCTGTATCTCCACTCAGTCTAACACACAAGCAGGAAGCTGTCAGAAAGTTGGTAAGCACCGGAAATCGTGACATAATTAAATAAGAACGTGGGCTTGCCACAATGAAGTGTACAAAACAGGGTTGCCACCTCCCTCCCCCATGACTGAGGCTTTGAACAGCAGCCTACAAAACTGAAATTTAAAAGGTGAAGCTCTTCCCAGTGTATTAGGGTCATAATGAGAAATACTTCACATGTTGAATTTCTGTCAGCTTATAACAATTAAAAGCTCAGACCTGCAGGGAGGGAGGAAAAGATTAACAATACGCTCTTCAGTTAGTTTAAGGACAGCACACTCCTGGATGGAAAATCCTCTTTTTAAGATCAGCTACATACTAATGCCCCCAATTTAGTCCAAGTAAGGCATGGCACCTGTAAGCAGAGAACTAATGTCACTCATCCCTTCCAACTATCCACTGGCACATGAACATGTGTCAGCCTGTTGCTGTTCACGGCCCAACCCTGAAATGACTCGGGGCCATGAGACGAGTCAGTGGTCAGAAGAGACGCCAGAATAAAGGAGCACTCCAGATCACAGGAAAACCTTGTAGCCAAGCAAGCCCTGGAGGATCCAATGGGCAGCCAATCGGGGTGGGGTACACAGATGTTTTAAGTCAGTTGGGAAGGTCCTTCACCAAAAAGCTTGCTACCACATGGAACCGCTGCTTGCTGATCTGTAATTTGCAACATCAGGTAGAGTGATGGGTCACTGAGCAAATCCTCCACAAAGGCTTTGCAACCACACACTCAGACTGGCTCTGGCCCTATCTACATGCTTGGTTACATACTTGTTGGATTACACCTTCCATAATACCTGATCACTGGCCATACTGGCTGAGGTTGATGGGTGTTGGGAATCCAACAACATCTGGAAGGCATCGTGTTAGCTTCCCCTGACCTGAAGTACCTTGGCAATCTTTTTTTCTTCCCCAAACGGTTGGCTTTAGTATGCATGTCAGGGCTTAATTTGGACTAGCAGATACCAAAGTCTGAGAGAATGAGTAGAATGGATCCATTAATCACGGGATCAAGGATATAGCCACTGTTATGTATGGTGCAGAGGTGATAAAACGGTAAATACACCATTACACGCAAGCAAATAACCATGTGATGACTGCAGTTATCACATGACAAACAGAGTTGCAGTAAGAGCTAGACCGTGGACTTCATTTAAGCTAGACAGTGGACTTCATTCAGGTCCAAAGTTCAGAGAATATCAAACACTATTTCATTTTGTGAAAACTCACCCAGAAAGATGTATATATTATGTTTTCTCTTCTATTTATCAAGAGGTTACCCTTTAACCATTGGAAACCCTAACAAGACAACATTGTGGTTCAAAAGACTACCAGTAATCTGTACCACTAGCTGAAGTCACTGCTGTCAGATCAACCACTCAGAGAATTGAACATTGATAGGACGCTGGGAGGTGGGGAGACTTGCACATAAAAGCTTCTCCTGTTCAGAGAGGGCTTCAGTGCTGTTGGCACTGAAGTCTCAGTAACCGAAACGCATGAAAGACAGTGAGCAAACAACATAAGAGAGAGTGTAATAGCGTAATCAGGATCTCATTTACAGTCTGACTTCAAATGGAATCACGCCCAATTACAATAGATATTCAGTTTTCATAATCAGTTGTTTGCAATTCCAGAACACAAATACTGTGATTTGCATCTTGAGTGATTTGTATTTTGTGGAATCAACAATTTTGGGCCTGCAGGCACATTTGGAAATCTAAGGAACTGATGTGGGCACCATGAAATACCCATTACAGAAAAGAAAATTGGGCAATGCTCAGAACCCGTTTCCCCACCCTACCCCATAACAAATGAAAACCAGACCAAAAATTTTAGAAAACCAGGCAACTCCCTCACAGCAACAAAAAAAGGTCCCAAACCCCCTCATTTAAAAAAAGTAATAAAAGTTTGGAAAAGCAGAAGCTTGTGGCACCTAAGGGAGCCACATTGTGGACCCCTTAAAACGTGCTACACTTTGATACAGAGATGTCATCTTGTACATTAATTACAGTGGTACATCGGGTTAAGAACTTAATTCGTTCTGGAGGTCCGTTCTTAACCTGAAACTGTTCTTAACCTGAGGTTCCACTTTAGCTAATGGGGTCTCCCGCTGCTGCTGCCGCGCTGCCACTGCGCAATTTTTGTTCTCATCCTGAAGCAAAGTTCTTAACCCCAGGTACTATTTCTGGGTTAGCGGAGTCTGTAACCTGAAGCATCTGTAACCTGCGGTACCACTGTACTTCACCTATCTAGAGTCCTCCTTTCAACTAGGTAAAGATATAACTAGCGAAATAAAAAACACAAACGAATACTTGGGGCAGAGTTTCTCTAGACCTCTTTCTGACTGTGTGTTTGCAACAGACCTAATGGTGCTTGAAAGCTGCTAAACTGTGGATCTGAATGGGGTCAACTGACTAGCTAGAGCAGCAGTGAGGAATCTGTGGCCCTCTAGACGCTTTTGGACACCAACTCTCATCAGCCAAAATGGCCAATAGTCAGGACTGGGGGGGGGGAGCACTGGTCCCCTACTCATGAGCTAGAAGATCACCTCACCACGCCTCCAATATTCTTTCGACTTTTAACGTGTGGGTACCTAAGCTGTACAGATGAATATCACCATCAAAGGTGATGTGGTTGGGAAAGATCTCTACCCGAGACCCTGAACAGCTGCTACCACATCTGGTCAACAGTACTGGGCTAAACAGACTAATGGTCTGATTCCTGACATCAGGAGATCTGGAGTGAAGTGTTGTGAACATCCAAGGATGACACCCAGCTCTTTTTTTCTATTCCAACAGAATCAGGAGAGGCAGCTGAGGTGTTAAGACCAATGCTTGGAGCCAATGATGGGCTGGATGTGGGCCAATAAACTGAGGCGTAATTATGAAAAGATAGAGGTATTATGTGTTCCAAATCTGGGAGGTGGGAAGATGGCCTGTGCTGGTCAGAGTTGCACTTCCCTGAAAGGAGCAGGTTCACAGCTTAGGGGTGCTCCCTAAGTTGTTTAAAACTGTTTTTAATATTGTTTTAATTGTTGTAACCAGCCCTGGGACTTTAGGATGAAGGGCAAGTAATTAATAATAAACAAAAATATAACACAGTTCAATAGGTATTAAAGTGTAGGTGGGTTCAGGCATGACCCAAAACCGAGATTCAGCTCAAAAAGGATTTATTGGAACATCAAGAATAAGAACAAGAATGACCAACATGGACACTTGGCCCAGTATATGTACCTTAAGCCAGCCCAGGCAAAACACACACACCACCTGTGATAGGTCACTTTAATCCTGCAATTAGCAAATCACAACACTGGCCCTATCTCAGCAAGGATTGACAGCCTGCCAGCTACAAACAATGTCATTGGACTGTTTTAAAATCCTCTCTGTCTTTTGTTATGCAGATGAAGCTCCTGAGCTACAGGAGGCCTGAAGGCCTAGGCCTGCATTGCATACATACAGCCTACAATGCCTTCATACATAACAGGTATATCATTACTATGTTTGTCCAAAGCTCAACAACTTATTCCTGTTTGTTTAGATACAATTTAGTAGATCTGTCACCAAATTTAGAAAATTGTAAACACTGAGCTGCACTAGTTGCAATTAATTAATCAATTAAATCTACAACACAAACACACTTTCTTTGCTTTGAAGCTGCAGGCATTATCTTAGAAAAGGTGTTCTATATGAGAGAAAGTGGGGAATAACCTGAAGGGGACAGGATAGCCTTAAAAGGCTACAAACCCTTTAAGATGGCAATTGTGCCCTGCAGTTTTTATAAATACTTGCATTAAAAAAATTTTAAAAAATAAAATGAGTCTGCTGCCCAATCAACCAAAGGCATGTTTCCAATTGATTAAAATGTTTGATCAGTTAACCTATCCAATTAAATCAAATAAAGGTTAAAGCCCTACAATGGCATGCATTTGTCAATTATTTCCATCACCGTATATACCATGTAATAGGTTTGAACTATAAACTCCAATCACTTTCCAATATAGATTAACACTTGCAGAGTACTGGATAAATTAGAAAATCTTAGTCTTCAATCCAAAAAAAGAGGGAACAGGTTTAACAACAGTGATCCTGAAGAAGCAGAGACTATTTGGACTTTTATCAATCCTTTGTGCAATGTTTTAAGCTTGCAAGGATCCCAGGAGCAGCCCTGTTAGATTCAGTACAATCAGGTACTATACATAGCTACAAGAGGCCAAGAACACAGTGAAGCAAGTTAGCCCCAAGGACTTGGCATTTTGGAAGGTGGCAGCCAAATGCACATACCACTCATTGAGATTTGTGCTACTGTGTACACTTTTGCAGAATACACATGCCTAATGGCACATCTTGCTCAGCCATGTGGGCTCCTGCTTGCTGTACATGTAGCCATGATTCTACTGCCTAACTAAAAGATCAGGATAGTAATAATAATAATAATAATAATAATTTATTATTTGTACCCCGCCCATCTGGCTGGGTTTCCCCAGCCACTCTGGGCGGCTTCCAACAGAGATGAAAAATACACTGTGTTAGATGTAGGCAAGCGGATAGCACTCTGTCAGGTGTTCAGGCAGCATGTATGGATGCTAAGCCAAAAGTGCAGGAAATCAAATTATGGCTTGCAAACCAGGTATATTTTCTGCTGGCTGTACTGTATATACATCTCTCTCCCTTCCAAACAATTGTGTGGATCAGTTCAAAGTAGGACTCCAGGCTTTAACATTGGTTTGCTTAGTAGATCAACTGACATTTTAGTTGATTACTTGGCAGAGATCCATTTTAAGATACAGGGCAAATTTTAATCAATAGAAGCTAAAATTATGGGAACACTTTATTTGTGGAAGTTAATTTTTGATCTGTTGAGTTACTGTTTACAGTCAGAGAATGAAAAATGATGTATTAGAGATGGCCTCTTCTTTGAACTATAATTGGCAGCTTTTGTTTATTAAAGTGTACATTATCATAGTTTCTTTAATAATGCACAAATACAATTATATTGATCCTTCTATAGTATGTTAATTTAGTTGGACAATTAATCAATGAAAAAGTATTTAATTAGTTGACAGCTCTAGTTCTAAGGCAATCAGCACCCAGCTGAAGTATGTTGGGAGCATACTTTTCCACTCAACCTGAGCACTTTGATGCCAGCGCATTCCAGAAGGAGAAAAACGGATGCTTGAAAGCCTCTCTTGCAATCAGAGTTTGCAGGGCTATATTTCACAATGCAGAACTCTTTATGGCAGAAGTGGCTAAGGTTCTCCACGCAGGAGTTGGGTCAATGCCCTGCAATGTAAAGGCAGCCCTCTCTGCCTTCCAAGTACGGCAACACATGACACTCTGTACAGTGTTTGAGCCATACAGCCTTTGTGTCTGCAGCACTCCACACAAAATCTTGAAGCAGTAAGATTACTTTGAAGTTCCCAGCGACATTTCAGAAAAAGAACTATACTTGAGAAGTCTTATGCAATAACTTGACTGTAGAAGCATGCAATACAGTGCCGTAGGTTTTAACTGTCACTGTCTCTTTTAAAGTCAGGTCACTTATTCCTATTATCTCCCCCCAAGACTAAAGCAGTGCCTAAAGCTTCAAAGGTAGCATTGTTCCATCAAGGCTAGCTTCATATGCTTATAAAAGCCTGATTCCAATAACCATTTGGTTCAAAGCAGATACAAACATCTACAATTCCTTACCCAGTTGGTAAGAATGCATGTGAAGCATCTAAACTTGATCCAAGGCCATATTCATAGAGAATGTAAGAGCATCCTTCCCTAACCTGGTATCCTCCTAATGTTTTGGAATAAAACGCCCATCAGTCCCAGCCAGCAGAGCCATGTTGGAGAAGGCTGGCGTGAAGGATTCTGCATCCCCAAATGGGAAGGGGAATAATACATTACCCCTCTATTTTCAGTAATGTTAAAATCTGGACTATCTGTGGGCTAAGGTCTGTGGGCTAAGGTCTCTGTAAAACGCCCATCAGTCCCAGCCAGCAGAGCCATGTTGGAGAAGGCTGGCGTGAAGGATTCTGCATCCCCAAATGGGAAGGGGAATAATACATTACCCCTCTATTTTCAGTAATGTTAAAATCTGGACTATCTGTGGGCTATGGTCTCTGTTCATTTCAGCTTAACACTGGGGACATTTTCAGTGTACATATTGAAGTTCTCAGACGGGAAGTGCAGAAGAGACCCTATCATTCTCTCCCTGATTAACGCACTCTCTCGTTAATTTTACTTATACAAAAAAGCAACCAAGAATCTACACTTGGAAATCAAGCTCTGCTCCATTTGGCTCACACCACCAATAATCCCATTAAGCCAAAGCTGCAAGTTTACACAGTACCCAGTTCTGCAGCTATATGCTTTCAAGAGCTGACTAAGGTATTTTTACAAGGGGTACCATTGGGGAGAGCAACATACACCCAACCCATCTCAGGACCACCTACATTTCTGTTTACTGCAAGGTAGAAAAGTAATCAAAATCCTTATTCTTAAAATGTGTATATCTTTTTTTCCACAATTCACTCCCCACACTTCTACTGAAACCACTTCCCCAACATGTGCACATTTCGGATTTCTGCAGATCAACCACTTCAAAAATCATTCCCTCCACTGATTCACCATTTTGATTTGTTCATAGTTAGCAACCAGCAGCACAGTTCCACACATATGCACTCAGAACTATGTTCCACTAAGTTCAATGGGACTTACACATAGGTAAGAAAGAGTGTGTACATAGGAATACAGTTTAAATGTGAGATACACCTGGTACCATACAGTGGTACCTCTGGATGCGAACGGGATGCGTTCCGGAGCCCCGTTCGCATCCTGAAGCGAACGCAACCCACGCCTGTGCTTCTGCTCGTGTGCAGGTCGTGATTCGCCACTTCCGCGCATGCACATGACATCATTTTGAGCATCTGCGCATGCGTGAGCGGCGAAACCCGGAAGTAACACACACTGTTACTTCCAGGTCACCGCGGAGCGCAACCCGAAAACACTCAACCTGAAGCTACTTCAACCCGAGGCATGACTGTATTACTTGTGTCAGGGGCTTGCAGCTAAAGCTCAAAGAACCTATGGTAATTTGGATAGGGTTAAGAAAACTGTAGCAAAAACAAAAAAACCTAGCAAGATTGCTGTTTTAGGGGTTGTTTTAAAAGTCTGGAACGGATTAATCCATTTTGCATTACTTTCTATGAGAAAGCACGCCTTGGTTTTAGAACACTTTGGTTTTGGAACAAATTTCCGGAACAGATTAAGTTTGGGAACCAAGGTAACACTGTACTAGCTTGGAATATTCCATACAACACTGTATTTATTTATGTTTGTTTATTTATTAAATTTGTATACTGCCCCTATACCCGTAGATCTCAGGGCAGTTCATAACATAAAGTCACAATATGAAAAACAGAAAATACATAATAAAAACAAAAACAAAGGCTAAGCAATACTCCTCCCTTCCACAACACATTTTAAAAGGGCATCAGATGTCAATCAGCCAAAGGCCTGGTTAAAGAGGAAGCAGGTTGCTCAATATTACTACATACACACATAGCATAATCCAGATACAATAGGGGTTTGAAAAAGCATCTTGCCTAATGCCACTGGGCAAGTTTATAACATAATTAGCAAGGAAAGAATTGCATTTCCCCCGTATCTAAATACTGATACAGTATTTGCCGTTTTCTCCAATATTCACTCAATCCACAACAAAGACAGTACCTTGAAAGACAAGGAAACCAGCACAACCGATGAATATCAGATGCACATTTACAATAATTATGCATTTATTGTGCTATATAAGCCAATTTTGTCTGGAAAGACATGCCATAGTGCCAGTGGAACTTAATTGCATGTGGACTTAAGAGAGAGGTGTTAGAAAGGAAGAGGGGTGAGAAGTCACAAGAACTCAGCATATTTAGGCTGGAGAAAGAGGAGATGACAAAAAGATGAAGGGGTGTGAGAGGAAGGGCAAAGC
This sequence comes from Podarcis cretensis, assembly GCF_951804945.1. Taxonomy (NCBI): domain Eukaryota; kingdom Metazoa; phylum Chordata; class Lepidosauria; order Squamata; family Lacertidae; genus Podarcis; species Podarcis cretensis. Next base: position 57,643,265 of record NC_137174.1, on the reverse strand, counting down.
AATAGAACAGCAGTTTAAGATAAAAATAGGTGCTTTAAACACCTTGAAAACCAGTTGGTCTCCACAGCAACTGCAGGTAACCAGAATTAATGGGCTTAAATTACAGGAAGATAGATTTAGGTTAAATATAATAAAGAAACAAAATAATTGGTGGGCAATTGCACAAATTGGATGCAGACTGAATTATCCATCTCATTAGAGGTTTCTAAACACAGGTTGGGTAAACCTCTATTATGTGTCGAAATCCTTTAGGTGCTACCGACCTTCTTCAAAAAGAAACCTTCTAGTCTGACACAGGGCTTTTCAGACTGCAATACTATGTACACTTATAAGTCTTATTGAACTTAGTGTGACTGGGTAAACAATAAAGTACTGTGCAGTTATAAATAGAGCCTCAGGGCCAAACTAGACAAGATAAAAGAGATCCATCTTTGGTTCACCTATCTGTATTTTAGCCAAAAGCAGCCATGGCGGGAGCCCCATCTCAGCTGGGACCATGTATTTGAGGAAAGAAGTGTTGCCCCCCCTCCCCACCAGTCCAATTTACCTGTGAAATTTTTTTCCTCACTCCCACCCAGCTACTATTTTACCAATGAAAATTATCCACTCATTCGTTCTCCTACAGCTTCTCTCTTATTCTGTTGTTTGGGTGAAAAAGTTGGTCAGTGATATTAGAGGGAGCCAACTGTGCAGTGCTTTTTCCCAATATCAGTGTAGCCAAATAATAAGAGGATATTATTAAGGTTGAGGGAGTTGGGTATGTTTACCCTGGAAAAGAGGACACTTGAGATCAGATATGATAGCCATCTTCAAATATCTAAAGGGCTGTCACATGGAAGATGGAAGAAGCTTGTTTTCTCCTGCTCTGGAGGATAGGACCCAAACCAATATCTTCAAGTTACAGGAAAGGAGATTCTGAGTAAACACTGGGAAGAACTTTCTGATGGTAACAGCCATTTGACAGTGGAACAGACTCCCTCAGAGTCTCCTCCTTCAATGGAGGTTTCTAAGCAGAGGTTGGGTGGCCATCTGTCGTGGATGCTTTAACTGAGATTTCTGTAATGCAGGGAGTTGGACTAGATTACTCTTGGGGTCCCTTTCAACTCTACAATTCTATGATTAGCATTTCCCCAAATGGGCAAGATGGCTCTTCCAAATCTGTTGTTACAGATGTGTTAGGGGCATGGCTGGTAGTCCACTGGTTCAAATAGCCACTCATTCCCCAGGAAGTAAGCCATTCTCTCTCAGTTTCAGCCTCTCCATTTCAGCAATAGAGGGAAAGAACAAGACTGGCTTATTTTACAGCTTGGATGTGGCCCCTTTTTCACTATTAGGGCCACAGTCCTTTCTGGCTGGCCTTTTGGGGCCATGTACCAGAGATGGGTGGTGCCTGAGTTAGAGGTTGACAGAGCAGTTTTACCTTTGTATAGTAAGCTAATTTCTTCACACTCACTTCTCTCTCTAACCTTCACCAATACAAGCAAAAAGCATAATCAGTTCATTACACCTTCTAGCCAGGCAAAAACACACAAGGAGGTTGCAAAGAGTGGGGTAGTTCAGAAGAGTTCTGGGAACTGGGAGGAGTCCCAGGGGCCCGATAGAGAAACCTGGAGGGCTGCATTTGGCCCCTGGGCCTGAGGTCCTCCAATCCTGCTTTCCACAGTTGTTGCAAGGATTCCCTTGTCAAAGGATGTGACCTATATGGAATGGCTCCAATTGCAAAGCAGGTACCGCAGTGCCAGGATTGTCAATCTTTTATTCTTTGCAACTATCAATCTGAAGTCACCTTTTCAAAATGGCACCTTTTATCCCAACAGGACAAAGCCAAACCATGCCTTGCTACTATAAATTCATCAGTCATCACACAGAACTGTCCATTTTCAGGCACATCTCTTAAAAGCAGGATTTTAAAGACTGCATTAAAGCCATTCCTGCAGCTGCCAGAAGTCTTACTTGCTGAGATGCTAAGACAGACTTGCAGTGCCTGGTTCCCAAAGAAAGCCCTGTGAGTAACATAGCTTTTCACTTCCATAGCCCAGAGTAGATGGGCATCAATTATTTTGAGTGCTTCTGGTGGTTTCTTCTTACTACAGCCAGCCAGCCAGCCAAAAGCCACTAAATAAATCACACTACTACTAGAACCCATTACATTTCCAAAAGGGAACATTCAGGTGGATTTGTAAGAAGAAATAATATAAAAATTAAATAGTGCAGCACAAGGGACTCGCTGTGCATTTTGCAAGCTGTTAAGACAAACAGATTCTGCAACGAAAAGGGGTGCTTTCACCCCTCCCCAGACTAAAGAAATTAAAAAGAAAAGAGATATACTGTACGGCATTTTTAAAAATCTACACAGGCCAGAACCTGCAGTGAACTTGGTAAAATGTAGGATCTATTTAACAATGCATTTGGGTAAAAAAAAAAGAAAGAAAGAAAGAAATCAGCATAAAGTTCAAATCCTAATTTAATACATCAGTTCTAGAGACCTTACATTAAAAATAGGAACAGGTTGAGGAAGAAGGGAATCAGCACACATGTAGCAGCCCTTCATACTGTTGGCCATAATAGAGTAGCTTCATTAAGTATTATTATCTCTCAATCTTTCAGAGAAATCTACACTTTTCCTTCCTCCTCAGCTACATTGCAAGTTTTATGCTGGTGTTGGTGAAAGGACTGCAGCACTCTGAATGTCTAGTTCACTACCCCCTCCTCAAAAGCAGCAATGACATACAGAACCTTCTGAGCTAAGACAAAAAATGACTTTGAAGTCCCAATTGATAGAACTAAAGGACTGGCTAAGTCTAGCTCACCAAGCCATTTGAACTGACAAAAACCTCCTGGAACCCAGCAGGTCAAAGGCTACAAATACAGAGAAAGACACAGACTTCTAGCTGTCATTCCAAAATAAAACTTGATCCACCTTAAACACATTTAACCTGGGAGTAAGTCCCATTGAATTTAATAAAACTCACTACTGAGCAGACATACCTAAGATGGTGATGAAGAAGATTTCATAGAAATCATAGAACTGTAGAGTTGGAAGTGACCATGAGGGTAATCTAGTCCAACTCCCCGCAATGCAGGAATCTTTTGCCAATGTGTGGCTCAAACCCACAACCTTGAGATTGAGTCTCATGCTCGACCAACTGAGATAGTGAGAAGGACAATTTGATTCTGTGAACTTCATTGGAAACGTTTAGGGCCATGTCACCAACTGAGAAGCTGGTGACTTCAATATCAGAGTCTTCATAAGATATATTGCACATACAAAACAACTTGCTCCACTCTTAAGGTACCCGAGAGCCAGTTCAGTGTTTTCCTTATTACATTATATCAGTGTGGCAGAAAGAGAACTGTGACAATTACACATTAGTTTGCTTTCACTGGGAATCCACTGCAGCTTCCCACTTAAATTACACACATGATTTTTTACACATGTTCAGCTTTATAGGGGAAATTACATTTATCAAGTGGCCCTCATAGCCATATGTACACATCCCATTTATTGACGCACAGTCCCTTTGGCTGACATACCTTCTATCACCTGAACAAGTTGGTCAGGCTTCCAGATCCCTTGTATTTCAATGGGGCACAAGACTGACTTATTCCACAGGGTGACAGATGCACAGAACACCATTAGGGACATCATTGATTTTGGAAGACCACTTCACAACAGACACCCCACACTGCTCCTTATATTTGACATTTGGGTCATCTGATCCCTCTGCCCATTGCTATGCACACTCCACTTCCCACCATATATTCCCCAGCCCTTAATCAAGGCTTAATCGGCCTCTTCCACAGCCCACTCCTCCCATATATCCAGTAGTCAGGAACCTCCATCGAAATGGCAGCTCAGCACCCTGCTCCACTCCAGAATAGCCTTCTCAATCTAGTATTCCTATCCACTATTCCATAGTTGTTCCTTTAAATCCCACCCCTATGACACAAAATCATTGCCCCAGAGATTGCATAATGTTGTTCTTGCCCCCCCCTCCACCATCTCCACACACACACAAAGTCCTCTCAGGGCAGGACTTTGAGGCAGCTGTTTGGTGCCCCACTCAGCAGATGAGGGCCAGAAATGCAGCAGGGTTGACTTGCCACAAGGATTTCAGTCACATCTTAAGGTGAGAAGGAGTGTAAGTCCATTAAGTCCCAGAGTCTAGAAGAGAATGGCTGCAGACCCCCCCCCCCGACTTCTTCAGCCTACCCTGAACCATTTCCAGTGCCTGTCCTGACCCAGATGAGCCCCTGGGTAGGCGCCAAATCATCCCACATCCTGCCCCACGGATTGCTCCACCACGATGGGCCACTTACCTTACCCCTCTAGCCCAGCCTCCGTATTCTACAACGCCCCCCCCCCCCGCTCCCGATTTCCTTACCAGACGCTTCCACCACTAAACAATCCCGCCTCCCTAAAGCCCCAGCCGATGTTGCAAGCCCGCAGCACGGAGCCCACCTCTTGCAGATTGCCCTCGAGGCACACCTCGCAGCTTCCATCTCCAGCAGCAGCTCCCACCGCCCCAGGCTGGCCCAGATCCTCTCGTCCGCTCCCCACACCTGAGCCTCTCCCCCCTATCCTCTCCCCCCATGCCCTGACCTCCAGAATGCCCCAGCCCCTTTTCTCTCACGATGCCCCAATTGCCCGCCATATCCTGACTCCTCAGAACGCCCCCCACGTACCCCAAAACCTGGTCCAGCGCAGAGCCCCCCCCACTACACATTATATTCCGCCTCGCCGTAAGCCCAAGCTCTCTCTCTCTCTCTCTCTCTCTCTCTCACACACACACACACACACACACCCCTCCTGCGCTTGCAGGCAGCAACGCGCCTTCAGACGACCGTAGCCCTCCAAGCCTCCCGCAGCCGCATATTCCGAGGAGCCCTCTTTGTCCACCGCCTGCTACCCCAGAATGCCCCCCCATTAGACGCCCATTCTCACGCGCACTCTGTCACACACGTATATATACACCATACGGCCTCGTCTCCCCCTCCACGCGCAGCCGCCCCCCTCCGTCTCTCACCTGCGCTCCGGCCGCGGCCCGCGGGTCCCACACGGCTCGCCCGCTCGCGCGCCCGCCAGACACCCCCGGCCCGGATTCGCCTTCCCGCTCGCGGTCCGAGCCGGTGCCGAATGAGCGGCCGCCGCCACCGAGGCCAGAAGCCGCAGCTGGGAAGCGAGCGAGGAAACCCGCGCGAGGCTCTCTGCGCCGCCATCTAGCGGGCTCCTTCAGCAAGGGCCAGCGCGGCTCACCCTGAAACCCTCAGCCAGCCAGGCCAGGGGAAAGGAGGGGGCTTGCGGGGTTGGGGGCAGGGGCTGGGTTCAAAAATAATTGGAATTTTAAAAAGGAACACCGGAACCGGTCTTGAGGGTCAAGATTCGGCCCGGAAAGGTGTGAAGTAATTGAGAACAAAAATAAGAAGGCAGCCCTCTGGGCATGTGCAGAGTGCACATAATCCATATCCCGCAAAAAAAAGCAAAAAAAACCCAGACTCCTGTCTAGGTTGGGGAGCGGGCAGTAATGCCAACCCTGGGTATCCAGGATCCCAAGAGAAAGGGATTTGTGACCCCATAACAGGTACTAGAGAAGCTTCCAAGAGGCATGTCTTGTGTGAACAATTACCAGTATATTATCTAATCCAGCCAATGATTCAGAGTTGCAGATCTAAAACCACTTAAAGCAGATTAGTTCCTCCACTTAGCATATTTTAACGCATTTTGTGTTAAGATGATGAAGCGATGATAGAAGGGCAATTTCCATCCACCCACGTCTTTGCAGAGCATCTTTGCATGGGAATTTTTCGACTTTGCCCCTGGAGGCTAGAAAATTTGCCTAGATAAAGACTCCATATGACCCCACTGAGGAGTCTCTCCTCCAGGTTGTAAATCTGAACAGAAATATGTCATTCCATTCTCTCCCTCAAATACTTAACCCTCAAACAGCATGATCCTATGGGTCCACTTAGGACCTGTTCACACCTAAGTTAATTGTGGATTGTCTACCCCTTGTATGCCAATTAATTCCCCTGTATCCCACAGTTCTTCACTGTATACAACTTCTACCTCACACTTTCCCCCTCTGTAAACCCAAAATTACCTAGTGCTCAGAAAATACAAAAATAAATGTGCACCTCTTATAATGCCACATTTTGAACCATTCCAGGAGAGCTTTCTCTGATTTTTTTATATGTGGGCAGTTCTGATCCATCTCTCCCCTCTCTTCCCACTTCAAAAATGTTAATAAAAGCAGCTTTATTATTATGAATGTTTATTTTTACTATTATTAACAATTACTGTATGTTACACCCACCCAAAAATCAATGTGGTATGATCCAGAATGAGTGATAGAAGCAGGTGAGCGCCAACATCAAAACTTAATCACACTGCTCTTGGGGGATTTGGAAAAGGTGCCAAACAATTTGTATTGATTTTAATAGAATGAGCTCGAAAAAGCAATGGAACAATCAGCTAGGGGGCTTAAATGATCTAACTCCGAGACTGTGCTAAACAATTTGAGAGCTAGGAAGTAAGGATATAAGATGGTAGCGAAAATTAAGAATTGCCATTTTCAGAAACAATTTTGTGAAGAAGTCAAGCACCCAGCTAGATGAAATGACGTTTAAGCATCTTGGAAGCTAGTTGATCACAATTGTGATAACAAGAATTGACTCGTGGCAAACACTTCTAATTTGGCCTGAGAAAATGGTTTCTAAGCTTTAAACTCTTCAGCTAGTGCCACTGATAACCAGGACATTATAAAGGATTCAGGTTGTAATCCAAATCCCAATTACCTGAGGGTAAGACCTATTGAATTCAATACAACTCCCTTCTGAGGGGACATGATTAGGACTGCACTACCTATAATAGATAAAGAGGTGTTTAAACCCTTAATTTTTATTTACCGTATTTTTCTGTGTCTAAGACACCCCCATGTATAAGACACCCCCTATTTTGGGAGACTCCAAATTAAGAAAACACCCCTCAGCACTACCCGTGTAAAAGATGAGCCCCAATTTTAAACCTAATTTTCTAGTTAAAAAACCTAGTCTTATACACAGAAAAGTATGGTATTTATTTTATTAAATTTATATACCGACCTATACCCGGAGGTCTCAGGGTGGTTCACAGAATAAAATAATTTCCCTTGCCTGGGGAAGATGGCATTCCCATAAAACTCTGAACTACACAAAAATATTTTTTAAAATTGTATATTCGTGATGTACTGTTCTATTTTATTTTTTATTTGTAAGAGATGTACTGTGGTGTGTTTTTTTTTGTTCGGTTTCCTTCCTTTTTTTCTTTTTCTAAGTTTTCCTTGTGTGTCTATATTGATTTTAACCCAATAAAGATTGAATTACAATAATGATAATAATAACAACTTCTGAACTACATAGAAACATAGGGAGCTGCCATACTTGCTCAAGTATGATCTCTTTCAGCTTCTGCCTTCTGGAAGAAGGTATAGGTTTATAAAGACCAGGACTAGCCGCCTGAGGAACAGTTTCTACGTCTACGCAAATGCAATTCTGGTTCTAAATGCAGCATAAGGAGTCTCTATAGTATATTGTATTTTAAAATGGGGTTTCAGAGTTTTTAGGGGTTTTTGAATGTCTTATGTAGATTTTCAGTTTCATGGCTCTGTATGGGACAATGACAATAAAGATACCGTATCGTATCAAGCCATTGGTGCACCCAGCACAGCACTGTTGACACTGGCACCATCTCAAAGGTTTCAGGCAGAAGTATTTCCCAGTCCTACCTGGAGTTGCTTGGGATTGAGCCCTGGACCCTCTGCATGAAGAACATACTGTGCATCGGGGGGGCGGGGAGTTTGCAAGGGGTGGGATCCAATGCTCTATCAATTTAGTGTTTTTATTTTATTTGCATTTAGTAACAGCTAATAATACTGAAACTTCAAAGCTTAACTAATATTGTATTTGCAGTTTGCAGCCATTCGTTGGTACTTATGAACTTATGATGCAGAAAATGTATTGTGAAAAAGGTACCATTTTGGAAAATTTTCTGCCCCACATCACCCCAAAGCATGTTCTCTACCACTGAGCTGCAACAATGTTCTCTCTGAATAGTAACTTTGTTTCTATATACTTACAAGATATATTCCTTAGGGATGACATGAATTCAACTTTCATTTGCCCAGGCAATTTTGATGAGACACTATCTGACAGCTTCGGGAAATTATTGCAGGAAAGATCAGTTATCTATACATTATAGTAAGACCAAGGTTATTTGTTGTCTTTGGTACATCAAGGAATTACTTGTGGAAGACTGATTACTGGACCATTGAACAAGTTAGATGTTTTTTACTTGGAGATTCATTTTTCAGGATTTAACTAGATCATATCTGTACTATTAAACTCAATGCCATTAATAATAATACTTAACACTGGTATATTGCATTCAAGCATTCAAAACACTGTGCATGCATTTATCTAGTTGCAATTCTTTCAACCTTTATATCCCCCATATTGAAGAGGATACAGGTTGTGGAGAGAAAAACAAGTTGATAAAGAGAGAGTGATATGCCTAAGGCACAGGTGGAAAGTCTGTGGTCTTCCAGATGTTGCTGGACTACAGCTCTATCATCCCTTAACATTGGACGTGCTAGCTGGAGCTGATGAGAGTTGGAGTCCATCAACATCTGGAGGGAACCATGTTGATTACCCTGACTAAGGGCACCTAGTGAGTTAAGAGTAGAGACAAGACTCAAACAAAGACTCATTGATTCATAGCTCACTGTCTTAGTTATATATGATAACTTAATGGGATTCTCAAACTTTGGAAACACAATGTGGGCAACCCAATCCTACTCATCCTTTAAAAACCAAATAGTAGAGTTCACCACAGTTCTTCTAACCTGGAAATTCCTCAGAATAGCATACTGCAATCAATTTTGGGATTTCCCAGAAGTACCTCTTCTGGAGGCATGTTGAGACAGGGCTGTATCTATGCAACATTAACAATTGGCTCAGAATCTCCCTCCAGGAACAACTTATGAGAGAGTCACAGAAGATGGAATCTTCATTTCAGAAGACAGAATTTCTCTAATAGAAACATGTGGATTTCCCATTGCATATTTTCTTGGCATTACACCAGCAGAATGCCTTGCATGAGGATGCTCTGATCAAGTGCAGGGTTAATCAAAATCCTTGTAGCTGTGGAAGTGAAGAAAGGTGCTCTTAAGGCTGGGACTACTCCCATTAATTTCAATGGAACGTGAAAACTTTCATCATCTTGATTGTAAACAGAAGGTTATCCCATTGCAAGAGACAGGAGTAGGCATAGGATTTTTCACATTTCCCTTCCATTCTTCAAATTTTGCACTGCTGGTGTTCTGCCAGTGATAGTCTCACCCCAAATACATGGTTCCCACTACTGCACCAATAGTTTTTTCCACTATTTCCTCCCCCACAACCAATGTCATGTTGTGCTCCAAGTGTGTGTGAGAGAGTGTTTAACATTGGTCCTAGCCTGCCCAGGTGGCATAACTCAAGATAGATTCCCTCTCAAAATTAACTTTCCAACTAACCTTTATAGGAACCAAATTTAAAAGAAAACTTTTTACATGGGGCACCACTCAGTTGTGAAAGGAAAGACTGATGTCATAACTAATCTGAGCAACTCTCAGTCCAGTCAAGAACCAGTGTGGTGTAGTGGTTAAGAGCGGTAGTCCTGTAATCTGGTGAACTGGGTTCGCGTCTCCACTCCTCCACATGTAGCTGCTGGGTGACCTTGGGCTAGTCACACGTCTCTGAAGTCTCTCAGCCTCACTCACCTCACAGAGGGTTTGTTGTGGGGGAGGAAGGGAAAGGAAATTGTTAGCCGCTTTGAGATTCCTTGCGGTAGTGATAAAGTGGGATATCAAATCCAAACTCTTCTTCTTCTTGTTCCATTTCAACCTCACGTTTGTTGAAGTCTAAACTGATTTGAGTCCTTAACAGTTAAGGGCTGGCTTAACTCATAAGAACATTAAGGAAAGCCCTGCTGGATCAGTCAGGCATGCTGTTCTCACAATGGCCAACCAGATATCTGTAGGAAGTCCACAAACAGGACCTGAGCACTTGTGATTCCCAGCAACTAATATTCAGAGGCTTACTGAACAGTGGCAGTGGAACAAAGTCATTGTGCCTAGTAGCCATTGATAGCCTTATCTTATTATCTGTTATTAGCCTTACAGCAGCTAGCACCCGTGCACCATACAAAGGAAGGAAAAGAGAACCCATCGCCCAGAGGGGGGATACTGGTGTGACTACTTCAACCTGATAGGCTGGATTTGCTTCAGGATGTAAGTATTAGATTCTAAGACAATAGCGTCAGTGAACACAGCACATGTAAGACAAGGCTGCCTATTCAGAGTTGCTATTCCAAACCAAGCCTCTAAAAAAATCATTGTCACCCAAGACTTGTAAACAAGACCTTAATGACAAAGAAAGGCCAGTATAACTAGATTCAAAGGCAATTAGATAAATGCAAGGCCGGTAAACACAACAGCTCGGCTCGTCAAAGTCTGTTTGTCAAGATTGTCAAAGGAATATGCACCACGTGCTCTTCTTAACCTTTGACTGACAGTAACAAAATCAAGTCCACTGGACTTGTCAGACCAAAATCACAGTACAGTCAGCCCCCCTGTCACAGTCTCAGCACTTCCCAATCTGCTGCACAGTGCTTCCTTGGGTTAATAGTTTCCGATTCTCCAATTCCTTGTTTGCACAGAAGATCCAAACACAGCTTAATCAGAAAACATTTAAAAGAGCTAACGTTTACAGGTATGTGTCCATGAACCCCAGAAAAAGCTTGAGTATATCCCATGTCATATATCTCCATGACTGGAGGATTACCTCCTTCAAAATCCACAGTCATTTTATCCAAAATGTGTGATAATCTCAGATGGCAATAGCAAATGCAGAATTGGGGGTTCACACCCCACAATGCCCTTTGGGCCTCCACAAATCAAACTGTTATGTAGTGAAGTTTCACCCTGGGCCAGCAGGGGGATACTGTATATAGTTTTCACTCAGGTCTGTAGATAGTTTTCACTCAGGTCCACGTCAGTTATTTTAGGCGGGAAACGCTGGGCTGTTGTTGCTACAATGTTGACAGCCGGCTGCCTATAAAAGCAGGCCGGCTGAGCTGTTTGCAGTCAGTTCTATTCCAGCTTACAAAATAAAGAGCTACTTGGAGAAATCGCTGTGTCGTCTGCTATGTCAACCCACAACTTAACCCTGGCGACGAGGATGGGATCGATGGACATCAGAGCACAGCCAGATGCGGCCAGCCTCTGAACTGAGCTGAATCACTGAGCTGAATCACAGAGCGAAATCACTGAGCGAAATCACTGGACAGAACCAATTCAGAGCTGACTGTTCTGGCTAAGAGCACTGTGTTCCATCCATCGCCCTACACGCCGGCATCGGAATCATGGCTTCACTTGTGCCTCTACCGCCGTTTGCGCCAGCCTCTGAATCATGGGACTCCTACCTCGCTCGGTTCGACTGCTACCTCCAAGCCAACGAGCTGACAGCAGTATCAAAGGATCGGAAGCGGGGCCTATTCCTCAGCCTCTGTGGGCCTGAGGTGTTTGAGACGGCCCGAGCATTGGTTGCGCCTGAAGCAGTCCAGGCAACACCATGGGACACGATCCAAGAGAAGCTCCGCAACCACTACGCACCAAAGCCGTCCAAGATTGCTGCCCGCCATGCGTTCTACCACCGGAACCAGGCAGAGGGGGAGTCAATCAACAACTACACCACCGCCCTGCGACAGGCTGCAATGCACTGTGAGTTCCGAGACTTAGACGATGCCCTGATGGATCGAATCATCTGCAGGGTCCGGGACATCCATCTGCAACGGCGTCTCCTCGCCAAGCCAGACCTCACGCTACAGAAAGCCATTGAGGAGGCTGTGGCCTCAGAAGCTGCTGAACGCTCCGCCCAGGAGATCCGCAAGTCCAGCAGCCCGCGTCTTGCTAGGGAGACAGTTCCGGTGCATCATGAAGAGGCCAGCAGTGATGAGGCATCCTCCAGTGAAGACGATGATGTGCACCAGACAAAGGAAGTTCCAACAGAAGTCCAAGGGCCAACCGGAATGTGCCGGCTGCGGAGGCAACCATTCCCGTGCCAAGTGTCGATTCAGAGACGCCATCTGTAGGAAGTGTTCCAGAAGGGGCCACATCGCTAAGGTCTGCCAATCGGCTCCGTCTGACACCCCCCCTTCATCGACTCGCAAGTCCAAGTCTTCACTCCAGTCTGCCAAGGAAAGTTGTTTCGCTCTCACCAACTGCCGCTGCCCGTCTGGAACCACGATTGGCCAAACCGACTCGCCTACGCGACGCAAGCTGAACGTCACGGTGCTCATTGAAGGAGCTCCATGTGACATGGAGATCGACACCGGGTCTGCCCTGTCCATCGTGTCATGGAGCACCATCAAAAGACTGGTACCCAGAGTGTCCAAAAGGCAACTCGACTCTCACCGCGTACACCTGAGAGACTACCAGGGAAACGACATTCCCGTGGTAGGCGTTGGCCGGTTCCGGATTGCCTTCAAGGATTTTTCGGGCCTGCTCCGGTTGGTGGTGGTCGAAGGTCAGCGGCCAAGCCTCCTAGGGCTAGACTGGTTTGATGCCCTCGGCCTGGAAGTCACCGGCATCAACTGCATCTCTAACGCAGAGACTGAGGGTCTGGTCAAAGACTTTGCCGAGGTTTTCGACGGCACCTTGGGGCAATATACAGGTACGCCCATCTCCTTTAGCCTTGATCCACAAGTCGCCCCCATCAAGCTAAAGCCACGCCGGGTTCCCTTTGCTCTCAAGGCTAAGGTGGACGAACAACTGGACAAACTGATCGCCCAAGGAGTTTTGGAGCCGGTTGACCACGCCAAGTGGGAAACCCCCATCGTCACGCCTGTCAAGCCAGATGGGTCAGTGAGAATCTGCGCTGACTACAAGTGCACGATCAACAAGGCACTTCAGCAGCACGCTTATCCGGTTCCTGTTGTCCAACACCTGCTGCATTCCCTGGGTGAGGGTAAGGTCTTCGCTAAGCTGGACCTTGCCCAAGCCTATCAACAACTGCCCGTTGATGATGCCACTGCTGAAGCCCAGACAATCGTCACCCACCGGGGGGCATTCCGTTGCCGCCGGTTGCAGTTCGGGGTGAGTGTGGCTCCTGGCATCTTCCAAAGCCTTATGGAGCGTCTCCTGCAAGGGCTTCCAGGCGTGGTACCATATTTTGATGACGTCTTGGTGTCTGCAGACTCACACCAGCAGCTGTTCGAGCGCCTCCGTGCCGTGCTGACCAGGTTCCAAGAGGCTGGGCTCAAGGTAAAGAGGGAAAAGTGCCAGATCGCCGTTCCACAGGTAGAGTTCCTGGGCTATCTTATCGATGCCTCCGGCCTTCACCCGACCACATCCAAGATCCGCGCTATCCAGCAGGCCCCCACCCCAAAGAACAAGACGGAGTTGCAGGCGTTCCTGGGGCTGCTGAACTTTTATAACATGTTCCTGCCCCACAAAGCCACAGTGGCTGAGCCTCTTCACCGACTCCTTAGCACAAAGACGCCTTGGGCCTGGGGTCATCAGGAGACGGCGGCCTTCAACGCGGTCAAGGCTCTCCTTTCATCAGACAGTGTGCTGGTACAGTACAGTGAATCCAGGCCGCTGGTCCTTGCCTGCGACGCCTCACCTTTTGGCATCGGTGCTGTCCTTAGTCGCCGTTTTCCAGACGGAAGAGAAGCACCACTCGCCTACTTTTCCAGGACGCTATCTCCGACGGAACGGAATTACAGCCAGCTCGACAAGGAGGCACTGGCACTTGTGGCTGGAGTGAAGAGGTTCCATGAATACCTCTATGGCAGGACTTTTGACCTCATCACTGACCACAAGCCACTCCTGGGCCTCCTCGCCGGTGATCGTCCAACTCCACCGGTCCTCTCGCCACGCATGCTGTGATGGACTGTTTTCCTGGCTGCCTACCACTATCCATCGCCCCGGGAAATCGATGGACCATGACGACGCCCTCAGCCGTTGCCCTCTTCCAGCATTTGTGGAAGACCTGGCTCCAGCTTCATCGCTCCTTCTGATTGAGGATCTTCCGGCAGCGCCTGTATCGGCTGCCACTGTGGCCTCCGCGTCTGCCCAGGATCGCACCATCAGCCGGGTGCTCAACTGGGTGTGGAGGGGGTGGCCACAAGGGCCTTTTGCATTGGAGTTCCAGCCCTTCGCAACCAGACAACATGAACTCTCAGCTCATCGCGGCTGTCTGCTGTGGGGAGACCGCGTCGTGATTCCCCAGGGACTCCGTCAGCGCGTCCTGGAGGCTCTGCACGTTGGCCACCCGGGAATTGTCAAAATGAAGGCGTTGGCTCGGTGTTACGTCTGGTGGCCTAATATGGACGATGCCATCACTGCTTGGGTGTCCGCCTGTCAAGCGTGCCAAGAGTCGAGGCCTGCACCACCGGCAGCTAAGGGACACACCTGGGAGACGCCAAAGACACCCTGGTCGAGGGTGTACATCGATCTGGCTGGCCCCTTTCACGGCCGGACCTTTATGGTAGTGGTGGACGCCTATTCCAAATGGCTGGAGGTCGCCCTGATGCCCTCCACCACTACCGAAGCCGTCATCCGGGTGCTGCGAGGCCTGTTTGCAACGCATGGGTGTCCTGATGTCCTTGTCTCTGACAACGGACCGCAGTTCACGTCAGGCACGTTTGAGTGGTATCTTTTGGGACTGGGCATCCGCCATGCCCTAACGGCACCCTTTCATCCATCCAGCAACGGAAAGAATGGTGCGCTCGGCAAAAGAGGCACTGGCGCGCCTGGACCGGGGAGACTGGCATGAGCGGGTCGCCGAATACTTGTTCGTGCAACACATCACCCCTCATGCGGCCACAGGGCGGAGTCCTGCTGAACTGCTTATGGGCCGCTGCCTCAGGTCACCGCTCGACCGGCTACACCCGGACTTTGCCGTGGCTGAACCCCCAGGCTGTGCCAACGCGCGACGGTCATTTGTCCCAGGAAACCAGGTCTTTGCCCGGAACTATGTGGGGGACATTCCTTGGGTGCCAGCCACAGTAGTGGGAGTCACTGGACCTCGCTCGTACCAGGTGGCACTCGAAGACGGACGCTTGTGGCGACAGCACATAGACCAGCTTAGGCGCAGGGTTGGGGACTTGGACACTACCGTGGTGCCCCCAACTGCGCTTGCGGCTCAAGAAGAGACACGTACAGATGGCGAGGCCCCACCTACACCTCCCTCGCAAACTGCCAGCGTGGAGCCGAACCAAGCCGCTTCAGAGGGTCTGCCAGACTTACCACAGACTCAGACCATTCCACTTGCGGAGGCTCCACCCACAGCAGCGGATCCAGGGGAGTTGGTTCCAACGCCACCTAGGGTCTCACCACAGCCTCAGCAAGAACTGTGTGGCCCTCTGGACTTGGCTACCAGTCCCCGGCGGTCTGGCAGAGTTTCCAAGCGCCCAACTTATTTAAAGGACTATGTTGTTGGACATGTATCACTGTTGGTCTAAGTATGGGAAATGTAACCGATATGCTTTTGTGCCTAATTGAACCATTACGCGTAGTGCTGTTGTCAGAGCTGCCTCCAGGTCCCAGCTCACAGAGGACCAACGCTAGGCTGTAGTTATGTACAAAAGTCTTTATTGAGATTCAGTCTCCATTTTAAAGCCGCAGCGTGCAGCTCTACGTCCCGACCTTAGACCGGCGAAGTCCTGTCTGAGTCTCCTCCCCCTCCACACCAGTTTAAGACTCTCGCTTTGCTCCACCTCTTCCTAAGTTCCTTTCTCCTCTGGGCCCTCCTGCCCGCTAGGGTCTCATCCTTCCTGGACTCCTCTGACGCTGACCCTGACGATTCTTCCCCCTCCTTCCGGCGGGCTTTAGGACCTGGTTCCCTATCCGGGCTACCTTCTGTGCCGCTCGCCTGTACCTTTGAACTTGGCGCGCGCGCCCAGCCTGCAACTTTCCTCTTAACCGTTAACTCGCTCTCCGATGGAGGCGTGGTCAACCCTGACTCCTCTTCTCTCGCTGGTGGTGCATATGTGGGCTCTGACACCTGGGACTCCTCCCCCCCACTACGCTCTGGTGGGGAAGCTGTTCCTGATTTCCAACTGCTGCTCTGGGAGTCCCCGCTGGCCCCTTGCTTCTGGGGTGTCCCCCTTGGGTCGCCCCTTGCCCTGCCCATCGGCGCCCCCTTCTGTAAATCTTCCGATTCGCTGGAGAGGCTCATGGAATCTATCGGGCTGCTGTCATATTCTCCTACGCTGCCCTCGGATTGCTCCCCCTCGCTTTCCATCTCCTCTCCTCCCTGCGCTCCCGCTGAGTCCCTGACAGCTGTATATAAGGAAACCATTACGATTGTAACTAACGCCTTATCTCGGTGGGGAGGGGTGTTATGTAGTGAAGTTTCACCCTGGGCCAGCAGGGGGATACTGTATATAGTTTTCACTCAGGTCTGTAGATAGTTTTCACTCAGGTCCACGTCAGTTATTTTAGGCGGGAAACGCTGGGCTGTTGTTGCTACAATGTTGACAGCCGGCTGCCTATAAAAGCAGGCCGGCTGAGCTGTTTGCAGTCAGTTCTATTCCAGCTTACAAAATAAAGAGCTACTTGGAGAAATCGCTGTGTCGTCTGCTATGTCAACCCACAACTTAACCCTGGCGACGAGGATGGGATCGATGGACATCAGAGCACAGCCAGATGCGGCCAGCCTCTGAACTGAGCTGAATCACTGAGCTGAATCACAGAGCGAAATCACTGAGCGAAATCACTGGACAGAACCAATTCAGAGCTGACTGTTCTGGCTAAGAGCACTGTGTTCCATCCATCGCCCTACACGCCGGCATCGGAATCATGGCTTCACTTGTGCCTCTACCGCCGTTTGCGCCAGCCTCTGAATCATGGGACTCCTACCTCGCTCGGTTCGACTGCTACCTCCAAGCCAACGAGCTGACAGCAGTATCAAAGGATCGGAAGCGGGGCCTATTCCTCAGCCTCTGTGGGCCTGAGGTGTTTGAGACGGCCCGAGCATTGGTTGCGCCTGAAGCAGTCCAGGCAACACCATGGGACACGATCCAAGAGAAGCTCCGCAACCACTACGCACCAAAGCCGTCCAAGATTGCTGCCCGCCATGCGTTCTACCACCGGAACCAGGCAGAGGGGGAGTCAATCAACAACTACACCACCGCCCTGCGACAGGCTGCAATGCACTGTGAGTTCCGAGACATTCACATATGCAGAACAATGTCCACTATATGACATGGCACTGAATTGTGTCTGGGCTAATTGTAGCTGCACCATTGTGGCTGCAAGGCACTTCAGCATCCTCTCTGCTGCAAGCTGGTATTATGTCCTGGTCCTTCTGATGATTCACAACGTGATATGTGAAAGAGAGTGGGCAAAAGAACCATCAGTGGCCCAGTTTACCCATCACATTAACCATAGCTAAAAATCCATAGTTTATTATTTAATGTGAACATACAGTTTCCGGCGGGGGGGGGGGGGATCTTCTTTGCTGACTCCTGCTGCTGCTGCTGCTGCCACCAGACAACCTATATGTTAAGCATTCATTTAGATTCGCTTATGCAGAGGTTAGATTATATCTGGCCTTTATTGTACATTCATTCTGATTTGTTTTGTATGACAATAATCGTTAATCCTGATTTGCTTGTTTGGTATTTATATGCCTTCCTAAGCCACAAAAGGTTTGTTGTTGCTGTCTTTAAGTGGATTTGTTGGGCTTGGGTGACAAAGCACTTTAATCCACTTTAATTACACAAACCTAAGGTTGTGATATGTACTTGAATCCTTCCCACAGCATGCTGACATTCTGGAAGTGACCCCATCCTGGCTTGTTGTGACATCTGAACCCAAGCTCATGGTTAGTTTTTCTCCAAAACAAACCATGTGCAGTAGACAAGGTTTGGTCTTGTAAAAATATGAAAGAGCCACTAGTTATAGTTATAGCTATATGAAAGAGCCACTAGTTATAGCTTGAGTAGATTGTGGGCTGAGGGAAACAAACCAGGTCTCTGAGTTTAGATATAGTGACAAGTCAGACTCTGGCTTTACTTCCCTGCAGGAGTAGAAATTGCACCCACATGCTGCACATTCACATTAAATCAGTGCTTGTTTTCAACTATGGTTCAATGAGTCACGCAAACTGGGCCACTATTTCACATGAAGGAATCCAGACAGATTGTGCCACAT
Source organism: Podarcis cretensis (assembly GCF_951804945.1). Classification (NCBI taxonomy): domain Eukaryota; kingdom Metazoa; phylum Chordata; class Lepidosauria; order Squamata; family Lacertidae; genus Podarcis; species Podarcis cretensis. The sequence goes on along the minus strand of NC_137174.1, from coordinate 57,625,026 downwards.
GACAAATAAAATTTAATAGAAAACAAAGAAACTTGTTCAGACACTCCTAAACATTCCCATACACGTCAGAAGTAAGATCAGTGAGTTCATTGTGACTTGCTCTCAAGTGCACATAAGATTGCAGCTTCAGTTTTATTAAACCATTTAAAACAGTGAGCCAGCTCCTCTTTTTACACTCCAGGGCAACATTTTGAATGTAAATTTTTCTTTGGGAGAAGGGAATTATGTTGCTGTTTAAAAGTGTTCAGTGTACAAATAGAGTGTCTCTGAGTATGTCTTCCTATACACATATAAATGTAAGGCTGCCATCAGGCTGCTGTTCACATGGCCATCAGTATGTGACCATGCCAACTCCACTGTGTCAACAGGATGGCAGCCCAGGCAAGTTAATTAACCGAGGAGGGGAGGCGTTTCAGAGAGTGGTTTGGCAAACCTCTCTGAAGTGCCTCCCTGCTCCAATACGTGCAGCTGCAGTGAGGTTTAATGGAGGGAGGGAGCCACTTCAGAACACTGAAGAACCTCCCCTCCTTGATCTGTGAAGGGAAAGGTGAGCAGGTGGATGAGGTGTAAAGGTGGGCTTGCCCAAGAGGAAAATTGGTGCAGTTGGCTAGTGGAGTGAGCCTTTTGTGTGTGTCTATAACTGGTAAGCATGCCATACATACATGCACACTGGTTTTATAGAATACAACATACCATATTGTTACTTCCCCACCACCACCAAGTTAAGACACTTCTTCTTTGGGGACAGAAAGCACTGGAAACTTGTGACATTTAATATACACTCAGTGAGCATGAGAAACACGTGCATTTCTACAAGGCAGCGGATCTGGTAACCAATATCAGATCACCAGAGAGATTCTGCACCCACAAGGCAGCTTTCATCCCACAGCTCTCTGCTTCCTGCTCCTGTCACTGCTTTGCCCCCAATCTGCTTCTTGGATTCCTTTACAAACATACATCAAACACACATCTTCTCCAAACTCTGACAACTCTTGTATTTCAAACATTCCAGAGATCTCTCTGTCTCAGTAAAGTAAACCATCTTCTAACAATTAGCTCCTGTAAAAAGACTTTCAGCCACCCTGGACCATTAACATTCTTTTGTCAGATTTCAGCTGTGATCAGGCGCCACCAAAAGAGGAAAAACTCAAACTGATGGTTCCATCCACAGTAATCAGGCAGCCCTATCACAAGAACAACACGGCATATTATGATTCTTGCTAGAAAAGGTAAGCAGAATTTGATCGTCTCTTGTTAATCTCTTAACTATGGGCAGCATTAAGACTGGTGCATGCACAGCTCTGAACACAGCTATTTCCAAGACTGAAAGGAAATGGGAGATGGCAAAAGGAATGGCACAAAAGGGGCTGGAGGTGTGCATGTGCCTATGAGCTTGTGAGCCCTCATGGTCAAAGAGGGGAAGCAAATACAGCTGTACCTTGGAACTTGAATATAATCCATTCCAGAAGGCTGTTCGACTTCTGAAACGTTCGAGTTCCAAGGCGCAGCTTCCAAATGGCCAACAGCTAGGTTTTTGCACAGTGGAAGTCGCGTCGGACGTTCGTGTTCCGAGGAACGTTCAAAAACCACAGCGCCTACTTCCAGGTTTTCGGTGTTCAGGAGCCGAAACCTTCGAGAATGGAGCCATTCGAGTTCCAAGGTATCACTGTATTAAGATCCTAGCAGGAAGGTCACACACTTTCTTTGGAGCAACAGATGGCAAGGCCTCAGTTGGGCCTAAAAGACAGTATGCAGAGCTGTAAAAAAGACAGTAACAGTTTATCCTAGGTCCATGTGTGCACATTTGATGATCTTAAAGTGACCATCCTAAAAGACCCATATTGTTCAACATCTTTATAAGTGACGTGGATGAAGGAATTGAAGTCTACACTCCTGTCTCCCAGACCTATCTGGAGATGCTACAGACTGAACCCGAGATCTTTTGAATGCAAAGCACATGCTGAGCCACGACCCTTCCCTCAAAGACTGTCTCAGAAAGCTTTACACAAATCCAGCTACACCACTGTCTGGTCCCTATGTTCCTCAGGTCCAGCAGATTACATCAGGAGGGATCCAGCTTGTCCAGAGTGCTCCAAATGAGCCCTCTAAACTCGTATCTTAGTTTTTTTCCACCTCTCTTCCTCCTCCCATTGCTCAGTAATTGCTTTCCAGGTGTGATGCAAAGGTAGATGCATGGGAAAGGATCAGAACTTTATTTGTTCAGACCCGCTGCACTGCTTGAAGACAATACCCAGAAAGCCTTTCATCCTGGCTGCCTCCCGAGTTTGGAACAATGAAACAACAGCTTGGTCCCAAATCCCTCGGCTTGTCAACAGTACCTGCCCCAGAGGGATGACCCACGTTTGCCCTCTCCCTCCTCTCTCTGCATTGGCAGCAGTTAAGTTCAGCAGACTCCTTTTGTAGGAAACACTTAGCTAGGCTCATTCATTATTTCTCTAAGTCACCTCTCGCCTCACACAACTGTAGTACACCCACCCACCCACCCACCTGTTTTTCAGCTGTACTGTAGAACAAGTGGAGGAGAGAACTTTGTTCTGGAATGGCTCCAAGGGTCTGGCCTGTCTCTATTCTGCATGCTCTTTTGTATGCTGCCAAGGAATGGAATTTGGTGGGAAGGTAAACGGTGTTTCCGTGCGCTGCTCTGGTTCACCAGAAGCGGCTTTGTCATGCTGGCCACATGATCCAGAAGCTGTATGCCGGCTCCCTCGGCCAATAAAGCCAGATGAGCGACGCAACCCCAGAGTCGGCCACGACTAGACCTAATGGTCAGGGGTCCCTTTACCTTTACCTAGTAACCATGTGGAGGACTTAACACACAATGAACCACACATGGAGCCACTGAAAAGTATTTTCTCACAACTGTATTCTACATGGCAGGTGTAATATTTTGAAAGCCTTTTACCCGTCTCCATAAGCCCAGCCAAGTACAACATCTTTAAGGCAGCATGACACACATCCCTGGTGACAGACAGCACTGATGTGGATACATGGCACATATTGCACAGGGTCTTCCCAGTGGTGGCTCTCCATTTAGGAGCAATTTATTTTACTTCTTGTCTATCTATCATAGGGAGCCACTACAGAAAAGGCCCATTCTCATATTGCCACCCTCCAAACCTCTTGTGAAGAAGACACATGAAGAAAGGCCTCAGATGATGATCGCAGAGTCCAGGTCGGTTTATAGGGGGAGAGGCGGTCCTGGAAGTAAAACCATTTCTGTTTTACCCAGGCATCTGATGGCTGAAATATGCCATTTCCGGCAACCTTTAAAAGATTAACTGTGAGAGTATATGATTGCTCTTAGATCATTTTAATACGTTTGTAGATGTTTTATATCAATATTATTTTTAACATGTTTTTATTTGTATTGTTTTATTGTTGTGTTTGCTGCCCTGGGCTCCTTTGGGAGGAAGGATGAAATAGACATTTGACAAATGACTACAAATAAACATCATACTAAAACAGATGCAAAATGTAATAAGTTTTAAAATACACTGCAGTGTGGACAGTGCTGCTACAGGGAAGATTTTTCGGCAGCCTCTGTATGAAAGCTATAATGTTCCAATATAGTCTCCAGAAATCCCTGAAATCCTGTGTGAACTTAATCTTCTTTTGAGAGATTGCCTTGGGCACTTGAAAAGGCCCAGCTCACATGGCACATCATTTCCTTCCATTTCCTTCACCATCCTAAATTGTATCACGTTTTTGTTAATGCCGGCTCCCACAGCATGCTAGAAAGCCTGCCAGGGTTCTACCTTCTGCTGTGGTTTGTTTCTGGAATGTAAATTGTTGAAACGTGTATTCGCCTACTTCTTAATCTGCCTTTCCTGCCTGATATTTGTCTAATGTTGTTAATGAGAGTCTGATCCACACAGGAGCCAGCAGAGGTGTGACAGAACTGTGCAGCAAACTATGATCAAACAACTGTTTTGTCAGGTATCTTAGCCTCTATTCTGTCTTGCTAAAAGGGATGCATGAGAATCAGCCCTTGTCCCATTTTGAGACAAGCGAGGAGCTGGCAGACCCTCTAAGTGTTCCTGTTTTCCAGGGACAGTTCCAGATTTAAAGAAACCTGCCCTAATTTCTGATTTGATCCCGGAATGTCCCGCTTTCCAGTCAGATGGGCAGGCTAATAATAATAATAATAATAATAATAATAATAATAATGGAATAGGACATCCCTATTTCCATCAGACAAATGTTGGAGGGTATGCTCTGCAACTCCGAGACCAAGGAGCTAAATCATGGAGCTATTATATCAGCACTTAGTAGCTAGGAACTGTTTTTTAAATGTCTGTAAAAGACCTAACAGTTCCTCCTTTGCCTAGAGCTGCTCAAAGCTGAGAGCATGCATAGGGCTTGCCTCTTCTGCCAAGTTGGCCTGAGAGATGGGAGACCTCAAGCTCTGTATCGACAGGCCTTAGCACTGCTGGTATTCCTGTAGTCCCAGATGGTGGGTGGGTGTGTTCAGAGATGGGATGGATGTAGCAACAAGGAACAGTGGGATCCCAGTATTGGAGCCTCCTTCTGGGAATGCAGCCTCTGCTCGTGAGTCAGGAGGTACTGAGTATGCAGGTTTCCCATAGGGTCCTGCTCTCCCTTCCTCAGTAGAGAAGGTTTCATTGGGGCTGAGGTCTGAATCCTGATGGGCCCTGACAGTCTTGCCTAGTCTGCCAATTGCCAAATCAGCATCTTGTCATTCTGTGGTTCTTGCTTTTCATTATCTTTTCAAATCATTATTCATTATCTCAGTAATAGAAGGGCCATAGCTCAGTGACAGAGCACATGCTTTGCATACAGAAATCTCCAACTTCGCTTTCTGGCATCTCTAAAGAAAATAAATAGGATACCAGGGATGGAGATGGTTAGTGGGTAACCTAGGGGGCCTGATCCCCTGGTCTTTTGCACCAGGGCCTGATCTCCTGCTCCTTTTCCCAAACTGCAGTGCTGGTGAGAACCCATCCACCCACCATCTTAATTTGCCCAGAGGTATCTATACATATAAATAAGTACATGCTAATTTTATGAAAATTTCTGCCCATGCCTTGTGTTGGACACATTTAGTAAAGCAGATCCAGACAGAACAAGCAAATTGTGTCACGTGTCACAGAGGAGTGTGTGGAGAGAGAGAGAGAGAGAGAGAGAGAGAGAACAGAACACATACACACAGCATCAGCCTCAAAAGATACACCACTCTAACAGGGACAGAAGGGAGATTCCTTTCTCAAGCCAAACATAGTGACCAATAGATAGAGCCAGGAACCTCATTTCATTTTCTTAGCCTCCTCCTGTTTTCTTAGCGTGCGTCAGCAAAAGCCTACCTTACACAATATACTGTCTCCAATAAATTAACTTTTCAGAGGTGGGAGAATTCTTTTCCACAGCGGAACCTCCAGTTTGATTAACTGTATCTCCCTCCCTTTATTTCTCAAGAGGTAAAGTTAAGCATTTCTGAGCCAAAATATCCTGTCCTTCCACCCACTTCACTTAAGGAAACAACAAAACAAAAACAAAAAAAACCATCAAACACAGAGCCACACAGCATTTAGCCAAGATCAGAGTGAACAGATTAAAAAAAAATGGTAGCCATAAAAGCACCAGCTGTGCCATGCAGTGCCAGAGATTAGAAAAAGCCACCATTTTCCTTAGCAAAGCCAATGCTCAAACAAAAAGAAGTGCAACTTGTTCATGGTAAGTCTCATTCTCTCTAGTCCTTCTAAGCAACCAAGGCTGTGAACCCACTCCCACTTATTCCACATCCAGTGTGCTCCCACAGCTGGTTTGGCAAGCAGTGTACACATGGCATTAGCCACAATCCATATCTTCACTATATATATTCTGTCATTTCTTAGGAAACCCTGTTTCGATGTGTTTTTCCAAAGGCGAGCTCCAGTCCACATTGAGAAAAAGAATGACCTTGCTGGTAATGTGTACACAGCCCAAGTCACATAACTCTCACCACTTCTGTGTGTACAACCTGAGCAATCCTTTGATATAATCTATCAGGAGGAGATCAGTCAGTCTCCTTGTTATTTACCGTAACACCTCGGCCACCCATTGTTCTGGCTCCCAAATGGCGTGAAGAGTGCTTTATTTGTTATAAGCAACTCAGCCCATTGGCTGGGCCAAGCAGCCTGTCAGCCAGGGCCACCTGGGTGCAGACCCATAAAGATGAAATATTATGTCCATATTCCTTTGTTTATCCAAGGATGCTGTTTGCTAAATCTCCAGCAGAGGATCCAATCTGTGCAGTTGGGACTACAACCAATAGTCTTTATAGGTTAGCCAGTTCTTTAATGTCTCATTTATTTTAAAGTATTGTCCCGCTCTTCTCTTCTCTCCTAGTCTCATTCTTAATAAAATCTATATTTAATTTGGCTTTGAGGCTGAGACTGTATTGGTAACAAGAAAATGTGTGCCTCAGCTCACTGGCTCCATATGGACTTGTGCCTAAGGAGAAGCACAAAGAATGCAATTTTCTCTGGTCCTGTGGAGGCAGGAGTGTGTTAATAGCAGGCCACCTCACCCAGGTAGAGAACTGGCTCATAGCTCTGGCCTCCTTTCTAGGCCAGAATCAGTGGAAGAAGGAAGGTGGTGTGGCAGACTAATGGACAATGTTGGCATGACTAGTCTCCCTCACAGGACATTTGTGGTGAGATGGGCACTACAACTGGCATATCCAGAACAAAACAGAACCCCTTATATTCCCACAGACTCTGGTGTCACTGCCTCCGAGACCTAAAGTTGGCTCCATTTCTTACCTTCTCATACTTGATCTCAGCTAAAAGGCCTTCTGCTTGTTAGGCTGCTCCCAGACCTGAGGCAAGAATGGGCTGGTTGGCATCCATCTGTCTCAGCAGACAATGGAGGACTGTGAGTAAGATCCACCTCCAGCCAAAGAGGGCCTATGGCACAACACAAGGATAAGTACCTCCAACTCAAATAATCAGTCTTTTTTTATTTGGCTGGATTGCAAGCTTACTCCACGCAAGAGGGCAAACCAATCTCAAGCTGCTTTGAGTACAATCAAAATACAAGTGATGCTACTGAGTGCCACCAACATTTGGGTTGTGCTTACCCCCCTAAGGGGCATTAGTATATGGTTACAAATTTGAGGGGTGTTTGCCTGATGTTTCCCACACTGTGTACCATCTCCCCAAATTGCCTATGTGTTCACCAAGACAGATTTGAGAGGCCTAAAATTGAAAATGCTCACAGGCAAAGCTACTCAAACACACACGTGGAAACAGCGATCCACATATCCATTAGTGCCCTGGAGTGGACACAGCCATAGTAAATGTCATCATGAAATAGGAAATCCATGTGGTGCCGTCTTTTCAGGCTGAATGAATTCCTTTAATGTTTAAGGTGCATTTCTGCTGCTCTCTCCTAGGCCTGCCTGTCCGTGACATGTGATTGGAGCTTGACACAAAAAGAGATTGTACTCAGTCAGCAAAGAACCGAAATGCAATACTAATGCCGTTTCCGTAAGCTGCTCAAAGCAAAGGGAGCTCTTTCGCCATCTCAGAGGTGGCTGCATTTCAGCGATTAGTAGATAAATGTGGGCTTATAAATCACAGTGAAACCAAGGCCAAGAGGAGTCTTGAATACGGGAGAGCACTTCTGAATCGACAAACCTTTGGACAATAGGATCTCTGAGTCAATTGCCTTGGAAGCTTCTCTTGCTGTTCCCTCTGGATTCAGCATTCTGGCTCCGTCTCTGGGTCAAACTCCACTGTGCAAAACTGCCTGACACAGCTTTGCTCACGCCAGCCACGTGGGTATTTTGGTCCATTTCCTCCTGCACTGCAGCAGGCTTGTGTTTGGCTCAGATGCTCCTGGCCTCATTAGAGGTCTGGATGGTAATTGGGAACAGCCTGTTTTGCTGTCCAAGACCTTCCACACTGCAAAAGCCCCGGGGGAGGCAGGGAATGTGTTTCCCTCTGATGTAGCCCACACTTCTGCACTTCCACTCCTCAGTAAGGTGTGCATTTTGCTTCAGTCGCCAAAGCGTTCCACATCCTGCAGCGTTGGGGGAGCTTTCGCCTGCTTCCCAACCAAGCTTATTAATTTAATGAGGAGGAAGGCTCCCTCTTAGCAATTACTGCAGCAGCAAACTCCCCCTGCAACCTTAGCCTAGCTAGAGAGATTTTGAAATGACCCGGTGACCACATGATATGCTTGAGGCAAAAGAAAATACGTACGTTCCAAACATCAGCTGCCTTGGCAGGGCAGGCGCCGTGTTTGAAACAAAAACGGCCCTATGCTGGGTAAGCAAGTGTTCAAGGAATAAGTTTTGCAATCAGATCAGCAGTATAATTTCAGTGGTGGAACGGATTCTGGGTGCAGGGAGCAGGCAGGTATTGCAGTTTTGCACACAGCAGTTTTTACCCTTGCTCCATGGTGGCAAGGCAATTGCGACAGAAGAAGTGCTGTAATGAGAGACTCAGCAGCTCAGCATTTCCAACGTTTTAACAAGCCTTATGTCCAACAGCAAATAAAACAGGAGCCTACACCACCTAGCACCTCACTGAAATCTGCTAGTGATCCTTACTTACATGCCATATACAGTATTTGCTGAAATGTCACAGGATTTGGAGACTAGAGCATTTGAATGTATAGCTGAACCTTTCCATCATGCGAACACAGGACCATCCAGACAGGTGTATTCTGCAATGTGCTCTTGACATAATAATAGTGCATTAGTTGTGAGTTTCCCCTTCATGGATCACTGCCTTGCCGTGGCGAAGGGGCTTGAATAACTCAGAGAAGCTATGGGCTATGCCGTGCAGGGCCACCCAAGATGGACAGGTCATAGGGGAGAGTTTTGACCAAACGTGATCCACCTGGAGCAGGAACCGGCAAGCCACTGCAGTATCCCTGCCAAGAAAACTCCATGGACAAAGACAACAGGCATATAAAAGTTATGACGCTGGAAGATGAGCCCCTCAGGTTGGAAGGCGTCCAACATGCTACTGAGGAAGAGTGGAGGACAAGTACAAGTAGATTCAGAGCTGATGAAGCGGCTGGGCCAAAGCCGAAAGGACGCTCAGTTGCGGATATGCCTGGAAGCGAAAAGAAAGTCCAATGCTGTAAAGAAAAATATTGCATAGGAACCTGGAATGTAAGAACCATGAACATGGGTAAGTTGGAGGTGGTCAAAAATGAGATGGCAAGAATAAATATTAACATCCTGGGCATCAGTGAACTAAAATGGACGGGAATGGGCGAATTCAGTTCAGACGACCATCATATCTACTACTGTGGGCAAGAAACCTGTAAAAGAAATGGAGTGGCCCTCATAGTCAACAAAAGAGTGGCGAAAGCTGTACTGGGATGCAATCTCAAAAATGATAGAATGATCTCGATACGAATCCAAGGCAGACCTTTTAACATCACAGTAATCCAAGTTTGTTCTCTTGGCAGAAGGTACGTGGGTGGCGCTGTGGGTAAAACCTCAGCGCCTAGGACTTGCCGATCGCATGGTCGGCGGTTCGAATCCCCGCGGCAGGGTGCGCTCCCGTCGTTCGGTCCCAGCGCCTGCCAACCTAGCAGTTCGAAAGCACTTCCGGGTGCAAGTAGATAAATAGGGACCGCTTACCAGCGGGAAGGTAAACGGCGTTCCGTCTGCTGCGCTGGCTCGCCAGATGCAGCTTGTCACGCTGGCCACGTGACCCGGAAGTGTCTGCGGACAGCACTGGCTACCGGCCTATAGAGTGAGATGAGCGCACAACCCTAGAGTCTGGCAAGACTGGCCCGAATGGGCAGGGGTACCTTTACCTTTACCTTTAATCCAAGTTTATGCACCAACCACTGGTGCTGAAGAAACTGAAATTGAGCAATTCTATGAAGACTTACCCATGAACTTTGGTAAGTTGGATGTGGTCAAAAATGAGATGGCAAGAATAAATATTGACATCCTGAGCATCAGTGAACTAAAATGGATGGGAATGGGTGAATTCAGTTCGGATGACCATCACATCTACTACTGTGGGCAACAAAAGAGTGGAAAAAGCTGTACTGGGATGCAATTTCAAAAATGATAGAATGGGGACTTCCGGGTTAGCGCCTCCGGCAATGGCGGAGCTCCTCCAAACGGGAGGAACTTGCTCTGTGAAAAGTAGGGTCTGAACCGCCACGGCGAAGGCGGAGACCCACTGAAATCACAGGCGGAAGAAGCCTGTGAACTTGGGATTCGGCTGGCACCCTTTGCGCCTCCCCTACTCACGGGGAAACCCTGTTTTGGGGATCTGGAGCGACGTGGGGTGAGTGGCGCGGTGCTTTGAATCAACTGCTTCTTTCACGGAGTGAAGCCGCATTGCTGCTGCCGGAGAGCGCTGACTTTTTCCTGTGGACAATTGGACTTTAAACAACAACTCGTGAGTAGTACGGAAAATTGGATCTTTAAATACCTTAATTTGACATCGAACGGGGAAGGTTCAAAACAGGAAGTCCGCCTTCCCCTTTTGTAAATAGACTGAAGCAAAGAGCTTACAAGTTAAGGTCTTGGAAAGCCTTATGTAAAGGATTAAACTTCCATCGATTGAAATTATTAGACCCCCCTTGGAAGCAAGAGAAGAGGGGGGAAATTTTGGACTATGTATCCTGAAGGAGAGAGTGATTAGAATTAAATTGCCACTGCTCTGAACCTGGGAACGGACTGACAGTGATTGACGTTTTGGGAGAGTTCATTGACAGTGAAGAGAACGGACGTTGACAGTCGGTTGAATAAGAGAAATATATTGTTTCCATTGTCCGCTTCTGCGTTTAAAAGGGAGGAAAAGTAACTGAAAATTGAAACCAACTTTACTTTTTGAACTTTCTTTGAAAGGATTGATACAAGTGGAGACTGTTTCCCTCTAGAGGGAGCTTTTGAAACTGTTACAAGAGTGGAGCTGGGAAATCTCCAGCTGCTTGATAAGAAGTGTGGGAACTAGAGATTGACCTTGGACATTCGAGAATGTCGACAGGAGAAGCCTTAGTAACTGCATTTTGCAAGATAAACTATTTGTTGGAACAGCTTCATAAAAAATTGGATGTTATGATTACTAAAACTGACATTTTGGGACCAAAAGTGAGCACCAATACAGAAATTATTCAGGATTTGACACAGGAATCTATTTTAGCAGGACAAATTGCTGAAAAGGAGAAGGAGAAAGTTGCTGTCGTCTAACCTAAAGCAATGCAAGGGGGAGCCTTAGTCTTACAGAGGCAAATTGAAGACTATAAGTTGAGGCCCTTTATGATTGAAACTAGAAAAAGTCAGACTCTGAAGATCGGAGCCTGGCCTGGACTGGAAAAGGAAAGTTGGAAAGATCCCTCTATACAGGGATTAACTGACTTTTGGAATATGGGCTTGGGTCAGGAGGAGATTGGAGCTCGGGGGGCCTTTGGAGTTGGAGGAATTTTGAAATATGCCCTGAAATACTTTATGGATCCTAGCTTTAATTGTGGAAATTTGGCTGACCTGTCGAGAGGGAGTGGAGGTGTCGTTGGATTGGAGTTTCCTCGAGATCTGCTCTTTAGCATCAAAGAATATGAAGAAGAACTGCAGAAGGGATGTGGAAAAGAGTTAAGAGCCTCAGACGTAAGATCTCCAGGTTGATGGACTGTATGGAGTGGATGGAAGTGTCTGTCAGAGCCCGAGACCGGGGAGAGGAGACAGTGGAAGAAGATTGGAAGATTTAAAGTCTATAAATAGAAATATTGTAAAATTAATGAGTGACAGGAAAATGTTGGAATGAATTTTTATGGCCTTAGTAGAAATGCTATAAGGAGTTAATAAGTATACTAATTTTAATGGAAATAAGATTAAAAATATGTTAAGACATTTATATGATAGATAATGGAGAAAGATGAAAAGGAATTGCTAAAACAATTAATGGAAGTGGAATACAAAGAGGGAGGTGAGAGGAGGTCGGTGATATAAGGAAATGAAAGTTAGAATATGGAAAAAGTATGATGTATGTTTTTAAATTGTTTTTGTTTTTTTTTGTCTAGTTTATTGTGTTGGGTGATGTGTTGAGGTTGTGTTTTGTATGGTTTATATATAGTATTGTATTGTTTTATTTTTTCTTGCTATTGTTCTTTTTTCTTTTTTCTTTTCTCTTTTCTCTCTTTTTCCTTTTAAAAAAGTAATAAATATTATTTTTAAAAAAACAAAACAAAAATGATAGAATGATCTCAATAGGAATCCAAGGCAGACCTTTTAACATCACAGTAATCCAAGTTTATGCACCAACCACTGGTGCTGAAGAAGCTGAAATGGACCAATTCTATGAAGACTTACAACACCTCATAGAAATGACACCAAAGAAGGATGTTATTCTCATTATAGGGGATTGGAATGCTAAAGTAGGGAGTCAAGCGATAAAAGGAACAACTGGCAAGTTTGGCCTTGGAATTCAAAATGAAGCAGGGCAAAGGCTAATAGAGTTCTGCCAAGAGAACAAGCTGGTCATCACAAACACTCTTTTCCAACAACACAAGAGACGACTCTACACATGGACATCACCAGATGGGCAGCATCGGAATCAGATTGATTATATTCTCAGCAGCCAAAAATGGAGAAGCTCTATACAGTCAGCAAAAACAAGACCTGGAGCTGACTGTGGCTCAGATCATCAGCTTCTTATAGCAAAATTCAAGCTTAAACTGAAGAAAGTAGGGAAAACCACTGGGCCGGTAAGATACAATCTAAATCAAATCTCTTACGAATACACAGTGGAAGTGAGGAACAGGTTTAAGGATTTAGATTTGGTGGAGAGAGCGCCTGAAGAACTATGGATGGAGGTTTGTAACATTATACAGGAGGCAGCAACAAAAACCATCCCAATGAAAAGGAATTGCAATAAAGCAAAGTGGCTGTCCAACGAGGCCTTACAAATATCGGGGGAGAGAAGGCAAGCAAAATGTGAGGGAGATAGTGAAAGATACAGGAAACTGAATGCAGATTTCCAAAAAATAGCAAGGAGAGACAAAAAGGCCTTCTTAAACAAGCAATGCAAAGAAATAGAGGAAAACACAAGAATGGGAAAAACCAGAGATCTGTTCAAGAAAATTGGAGATATGAAAGGAACATTTCGTACAAAGATTACCATAATAAATGACAAAAGTGGTAAGGACCTAACAGAAGCAGAAGACATCAAGAAGAGGTGGCAAGAGGAATTATACCAGAAAGATATGGATGTGTCGTACACCCCAGGTAGTGTGGTTGCTGACCTTGAGCCAGACATCCTGGAGAGTGAAGTCAAATGGGCCTTAGAAAGCACTGCTAATAACAAGGCCAGTGGAAATGATGATATTCCAGCTGAATTATTTAAAATTTTAAAAGATGATGCTGCTATACTCAATATGCCAGCAAGTTTGGAAAACTCAGCAGTGGCCAGAGGATTGGAGAAGATCAGTCTACATCCCAATCCCAAAGAAGGGCAGTGCCAAAGAATGCTCCAACTACTGCACTCATTTCACATGCTAGCAAGGTTATGCTTAAAATTCTACAAGGCAGGCTTAAGCAGTATGTGGACCAAGAACTCCCAGAAGTGCAAGCTGGATTTCGAAGGGGCAGAGGAACCAGAGACCAAATTGCAAACATGTGCTGGATTATGGAGAAAGCTAGAGAGTTCCAGAAAGACATCTACTTCTGCTTCATTGACTATGCAAAAGCCTTTGACTGTGTCGACCACAGAAAACTATGGCAAGTTCTTAAAGAAAGGGGAGTGCCTGATCACCTCATCTGTCTCCTGAGAAATCTCTATGTGGGACAAGAAGCTACAGTTAGAACTGGATATGGAACAACTGATTGGTTCAAAATTGGGAAAGGAGTACGGCAAGGCTGTATATTGTCTCCCTGCTTATTTAACTTATATGTAGAATTCATAGAACTGCTAGATCCTAAAATTAAGAACTTATCAAGAATGTACAACTTGCTGTTGAAATGGAATACTCAGGATGAAACAATGAAATCTGTTATGATTAAATGGGCACAAGACGTTGGACATAATATTATGATGGCTGACTGGGAACAGTTATGGACCACAGGTATGAAATTCATGGCATGTAATGCCTTAAGAAAGAATATAATGAAAATGATATACAGGTGGTACATGACACCAGTCAAGCTTGCAAAAATCTATCATCTGCCCGATAATAAATATTGGAAATGTAAAGAGACCGAAGGTACATTCTTTCACCTTTGGTGGACGTGCCCAAGGATTAAGACCTTCTGGGAGATGATCTATAATGAAATGAAAAAGGTATTTAAATATACCTTTCTGAAGAAACCAGAGGCCTTTCTCCTGGGCATGGTCAGCCAATTGGTGCCAAAGAAGGACAGAACTTTCTTTATGTATGCTACAACAGCAGCAAGAATACTTATTGCAAAGTATTGGAAGACACAAGATTTACCCACCCGGGAAGAATGGCAGATGAAGGTGATGGACTATATGGAACTGGCGGAAATGACTGGCAGAATCCGAGACCAGGGAGAAGAGTCGGTGGAGGAAGATTGGAGGAAATTTAAAGACTATTTACAGAAACACTGTAAAATTAATATCTGTTAGAAGGATGTTGGAACAATATTATATGATTTTAGCAGGAAGTATATAAAGGATTTGGGAATAACTGACTGTTAATTGGTGAAAGGAGGAAAAGTAAAGCTACATTATATTAAGACAATTTACAGGACAAAAATTTTAAAAGAGGGAAAGGATTTGCTGAAATAGATAATAGACCTAGAATACAAAAAATGGAGGTGTGAGGAGGTCAAGGAAATAAGCTAATGAAAGAATGGTAATGAGGAGATCTGATGCATTTTCTTTTTTGCGTTTTTGTTTTTGTTTAATGGGTTTTATTTCTCTGTTTTTTTCTTCTTCTTTTTTTCCTCTTTTTTATATTGTGGTGTGGTGTGTTGTTTTGTTTTTGTTTAATGTGGTATGTTTATTTTTTCTTTCTGTAATTGTTGAAACTTTAATAAATATTATTTTATATATAGATATAGATATAGATATAGATATAGATATAGATATAGATATAGATATAGATATAGATATAGATGTAGAATTCATCATGCGAAAGGCTGGACTGGATGAATCCCAAGCCGGAATTAAGATCGCTGGAAGAAATATCAACAACCTCAGATATGCAGATGACACAACCTTGATGGCAGAAAGTGAGGAGGAATTAAAGAACCTATTAATGAGGGTGAAAGAGGAGAGCGCAAAATATGGTCTGAAGCTCAACATCAAAAAAACGAAGATCATGGCCCCTGGGCCCATCACCTCCTGGCAAATAGAAGGGGAAGAAATGGAGGCAGTGAGAGATTTTACTTTCTTGGGCTCCATGATCACTGCAGATGGTGACAGCAGTCACGAAATTAAAAGACGCCTGCTCCTTGGGAGAATGGCGATGGCAAACCTAGACAGCATCTTAAAAAGCAGAGACATCACCTTACCAACAAAGGTCCGTATAGTTAAAGCCATGGTTTTCCCAGTAGTGCTGTATGGAAGTGAGAGCTGGACCATAAAGAAGGCTGATCACCGAAGAATTTATGCTTTTGAATTATGGTGCTGGAGGAGACTCTTGAGAGTCCCATGGACTGCAAGAAGATCAAACGTATCCATTCTTAAGGAAATCAGCCCTGAGTGCTTACTGGAAGGACAGATAGTGAAGCTGAGGCTCCAATACTTTGGCCACCTCATGAGAAGACTCCCTGGAAAAGACCCTGATGTTGGGAAAGATGGAGGGCACAAGAAGAAGGGGCCGACAGAGGATGAGATGATTGGACAGCGTTCTCGAAGCTACCAGCATGAGTCTGACCAAACTGCGGGAGGCAGTGGAAGATAGGAGTGCCTGGCGTGCTCTGGTCCATGGAGTCACGAAGAGTCGGACACAACTAAATGACTAAACAACAACAACAAGTTGTGAATTTATTCTGCTTTATTAGTTGCTCTGCGATGCTTCCTCCATCTGCCACATTACTGCTGTCTAGAGTGGCTCTAGTATAACAAAGGCAGGGCATAAAGAAGAGAAGAGAAGAGAAGAGAAGAGAAGAGAAGAGAAGAGAAGAGAAGAGAAGAGAAGAGAAGAGAAGAGAAGAGAAGAGAAAAAAGAAACCAGAACATATGTGGCGTGAAAAGTTACAGGATTTCAACAGGAAGCTACAGGATATACACTGATTGGAAATGAAGCAGCATGGTGGCCTCAAAACCTCTGCAGGCACAAATTATTGAAAACGGATTGCATATGACCACAACAGGAGTACAAATCATCATAAGGAAGGGCCATAGCTCAATGGTAGGACATCTGCTTTGTATGCAGAAGGTCCAAGTTTCAATCACCAGCATCTCAAAGTAAGGCTGGGTGTGTACCTGTTTACAACAGCTTCCTGTGTTCCTACAAATGCCCTTAGGTAAGACTTGATGGTTTGGTGTATGTGCAAAAGTCAGAATTTTCCATATTTGGAAAGTGCCATATTTGTTCCCAGCATTAGGGGGTTTCTCCATGCTAGAACAGCAGTGATCCTGGCTGCAGATTACATACTCTGTGTTGTTCTGCTGCATAGGTGCCTGGACTCCTGGCTCAAAGATTAGCCCTGACAGCACCATTGCTTCCCAATTCAGTAATAATGTAGGCCCTAATTACAGGTCTTGGTGCACAGAGCAAGGAGCAGTTCCAAATGCAGCCATCAAAAGATGGTGCTTTATTTACTGTACATCTATTTCCTGTGTCTACTATTCCTAATATTGTTTTTATATAAAAGAACACAAACTACAGTATGCTTCCCTTTTAGTAGCATACCTTATTCTCAATTTAAATCATTGGAAAATAAGACATGCCGCATGATTCCATTCATTTTTACTCAGAACTAAATCCTGCTGAGTTAAATTGGACATTTCCAAGTAGGCCTGTTGTCACCATGCCAGCTCCTAGTTGAAAGCTCTTCTAATGACCAGCTGGGATGGAAACAGTTGAACGAATGAAGGTGCCAAATGCTGCTGGTTTCTCCACTGTGCAAGTGGGAGGGCCTTGCATCCCTTCTCTTCCCAGCTGTTATATCCTGAAGGAATGACTGCTGCCTAGTGACAATTGATGGAGGAAGGAGCCTGGCTTCTCAGCTGAGCAGGTGATGGTCCAGCATCTCTTCCTCCCTCTGCTGCAGCCAATGTGGTGTTATTCTGAAGCATTCTGGGAAATTCAAATGACACCCAGTTCCCAGACCAGGTGCCTGAGTGCCCTAAGAGTACATTCAAACCTGGAGCAAGCCCTGTGTTTTAGGCAATACCTTGGTAAAAAAGGTTGGTTCAAGGAAAAAACAGGTATATAAAAAGGAGAATTCCAGGATGCCAAGATCCAAGTTTGGGGCAAGTACTCTTTGGTGAGAGAACCCCAGCAGAGATCTAAAGCATGTGAAAGTTTGAGAAGGCCTTTGGGTAGTAACTGATGGAGGCTGAGAATGTAGAAGGGGTTACAGCCTTGCTGAGGTTAAAAATCTGTGCTCTTGAGAATGCTGAAACTAGTCCTATAGGGGTGGAACTATCCTCTCAGCTGACCTGCCCGGAATTGGCAGAGGGCTGGGGGAACAAAGCAAGGGTTTTGTGTGTAGGGTTACTGTTAAGGGTGTCAAACCATGTGAATGTGGTGTGTAATGCATGGAGGTTTATCTGCCCTCTACAAAACTTGGTCCTGCCTACCACATGTAGGAAAGCCTTGACCATTCCCTGACCCACCCACAAAGGTGGCTTTCAGGGGGCAAAGCCTCCCCATCTTACAGGTTGAAAAGTAGCTATTCTCTGCATTTCAAGATCACAAATGAGAAGACATACTCAGAACTATATATAGGTGTTAATTATTTTAGCAGAAAGAAAAAGACACCTCAAGCATAACCTGTTGCGATTAACACCTGCTCTTCTTTCTCTTGTTGACTCAGATCGCCCTAACTCCTTCCTTTCTTTTTCTAATAAAGAGATGGATTGCTCTTTGGGGGTTGCAAATGTTGTTGCAGAAGAAGAGCTAGACATGTCCAGACTGAGATTTTACTTATTTTATTATGTAAAATATATACACTGTTAGGATCACTCCTCCAGATGTTCTCACCTGCTTGTGTGAGAGCTGGAGACTGAAAGCATTTGATTTTCTCCCAGCTGGTAACAATCCAACATAGCAAGGGTGAGTCTCACCCCCCCCCAAACTAGGACAGAGATTTATGCAATAATATATACCGAAAAATCCTCCCCACTCTCTTGCTTTATCAGTCCACCTTCAAACTCTACAAATGCTTCGTGTTCTCTGGGTCCAAGCTAGATGTGTCATTGGGCAATTTTGATCAGTGAAAACAGAGCAGGGAGGAGGATTAAGGCCCTAACCCAATGCATTTGTTTCAGTCCAGTCAGCAGCCTTCCACAGCTCCTTAAAAGTGAAAAAGAGATATTGGGAAAGTTATATTAGACACATGGAAAGGACTGGGGGAGCAGGGGGAGGGTAGAAACTTAAATTGTAACTTCAGTTGAAACCAAATTTCATTTGCCCGTGACAGGTTGCATGAAGGAACCATCTACATAGAGAAACAACCATAACAGGGATTAAGCAGATCTCTACTTTCAAGGCTGTGTTAAAGGACTTAACAACCACACAGTGGAAACACTGGCTCTGGTCTAGGGATGGAGCCATCTGCCAATTTTAGTTTAATTTTCTATATTAAATTGTTTGCCACATTTCTATATCAGTTTGCAACTGATGTCCAGCTTCTTCAGAATGAAAGTCAGCAGAGACTGTGGTGCCTTTCAGATATATGGTTTTATTTATGCATAGATACAACCTGAGCATAGGATGTGGGGGCTCACAGCATTTACACTCCCAGAGACCTTATCTCCCCTTCAGGTTTTCAGTTGCATAGAGCAACACATGTATCTGTCTGCAGCTTCCAGCATCCAGCTTTCAGTTCATACACCCAACAACTGTCACTATTGTTCTCCTGAAGACTGGGGTGGGGAAACAGTCTACCCATTTGTTCTATTGCACAGAGCGACTTCTTTGGAGATACTAAATCATGGTACTTAACTAACTTGCCAAAGCCATTCTCTTCAAAAAAGGAACATGTTTCACCAGCTTCAGGATCCCAAGAATGGGAAGGGACCCCCCTCCCACACAAACTCATAACAATGCATTTTTTGCAATCAGTTCCCCCTCATATAATGCATTTGTTATTCTTTCTGCAAATAAATGCATGTTTATACTTGCTTCCTCTAGTACACATTTCTGTATAC
Source organism: Podarcis cretensis (assembly GCF_951804945.1). NCBI lineage: Eukaryota > Metazoa > Chordata > Lepidosauria > Squamata > Lacertidae > Podarcis > Podarcis cretensis. The sequence goes on along the minus strand of NC_137174.1, from coordinate 57,605,743 downwards.
ATTTTCTGGTTGAAGAACAGCACTGCAAAACTCAGAGCAGTGTGCATTTTGAAGGCTGGCTGCATCACATCTTGTTTGGGGAAGCGCAAATTTGCTGATTTCATATTGAAATTTTAACTGAACCAAACTGAGTCTGCACTCTGGTCCACTCCGCACTGGTAGTCTAAGGGCCATGAACATTTATCACTAGGCAACAGTTGCTGGGTACAGTTTGGAGACAATAGGGGGGTTCTCAGCATACCGTAACTTCTGCTCAGCAGACAAAGCTGGATTTCCCCCAAAAGGATTGTTTCCAGGTGTGCAAGAATTCTCATAGATATAGCAGAGCCAAAGGTTTCTTTACAAGGTACAAGAATCATAAAATTGTAGAGCTGGAGAATTCAGACTTACTCAGCCAGCACTAATTTTGATGCTAACTGTTTTAGGGAGGCATCATTAACATAGAAATCTGGATGGGGCGGATTTTGGCTTCGGATTGTTTAAGGCAGGTGGCTTCTATGAAAGTGAATGTAAACTGGCCTTCTCCCTGTTGAGGTTGCTTCCTGCTTGATGTTTGTGTGTCTCTCTGTTTAATACCTGGCTGAGGATCAACTGTTCTACAGATGTCTCCACCCCAACAAGATAAGGATTGTTAAAATAGTTCTCTGGGCAGTATCTGGGGAAAGGAGAAGGGGAATTTGGTTCAAAAGTTTTCCAGTCAATAACATCTCCATGTTAGAAAAGGTAACCTGCCCTCCGTTAACTTAATCCTTTTTAAGAATAACTCAAAAAGTATTATCGCGGGAATCGGCACCATTGCTTAGTGCGGCTTGCTTATTAAATATATGCTTTTGCAAAAATACCACGACATTTTCCCCCCAATGTGCAGGAGCTGCATGTGTTCATTTCACTGCAGGCACTTGTACTGCTATATCTAACACAGGTGTGAAGGGAAGGAAGCCAAGGAGAGCTCTGCTGGAGACATCACATCCCGCTCATGAACTTTTATCTAGGACAGGGGTAAGCAACCTAAGGCCCGTGGGCCAGATGCAGCCCAATAGCCTTCTAAATCCAGCCCGTGGACAGTCCGGGAATCAGTGTGTTTTTACATGAGTAGAATGTGTCCTTTTATTTAAAATGCATCTCTGGGTTATTTGTGGGGCATAGGAATTCGTTCATTCCCCCCAAAAAAATATATAGTCTGGCCCATCACATGGTCTGAGGGACGGTCGCTTCTCGGCCTTTTGGCTAAGATCAAGTGAGGGACGGTGGACCAGCCCATGGCTGAAAAAGGTTGCTGACCCCTGGTCTAGGAGCTTGATCCAGAAAGCAAACCCCAGGGTAGAAATGTGAAGGAATGTGAAGGAAATGAAAGGCATATATATATATATGCCCTGTAGAATGCCCTCCCACCAGATGTCAAAGAGAACAACAACTACCAGACTTTTAGAAGACATCTGAAGGCAGCCCTGTTTAGGGAAGCTTTTAATGTTTGATGCATTACTGTATTTTAATATTTTGTTGGAAGCCGCCCAAAGTGGCTGGGGAAGCCCAGCCAGATGGGCGGGGTGTAAACAATAAATTTATTATTATTATTATTATTATTATTATTATTATTATTATTTAGTTTAAACCTACTACCAATACAGCAATCCTTTAAATCTTTTTCAGTCAAAGCATTCAGACACTTTGGTTCATCCTGTCCTTGTGTTGAAGGCAAAATGTAGGTGCTTGCTTCCAGTTTTGTGGAGTAACAATGCAGAAGTTGGGCATACCGGACTGTAATAAGGTCAGAGTGATAAGGCTTCTTTCTCCCAAGCAAAGACAGCACTCAACCACCTGGACTGCCTTTCCTTTTTGTCCCTCCTATATAGTGCCTAGGACTGCCAACCTATACCCACTTACTTGGGAACAGGCTCCACGCTGACCCCATTGTGATTTATTTCCTGGTGGCCACGATATAGGAAAGTATTGAAAGAGTCCGATTGAAAGCAAAGCGAAGTTGGTTTTGCAGCAGTGTGGGATTGTGGGGTTTAGAGGAGTTCTGTAGTTTTATGCTAAGCTATATTTTCTTGCAGAACATTATGATCTGAAGCTATTTTTTTCTGGGAGCAATTTTGTTGATTATTGTTAATAATTTGCCAGATGGTCACATGAAAAATACTGAATAAAGAAAATTGATAAAAAAGAGCATACAAAGGAGTCCTTTTAACAAAAACATCCTCTGCACCTGAATGTAAAGTGAGATGACAGAGCCACAGCCCTTGTTTTCAAATGAAGCAGTAAACAAAAGAAAGAGATGCATCTCAAATACGCTGGAAAATATAATTGTTTGTTAATAAATGAGCCCAACACATTTCAGCTCAACTGGCTTATCAAAGTTTTCTTACAATCTGCTCAAAAACAATCCATTTCAGAGAACGTGCAGGGAAAAGCTCTTAATCAGGCATACTCATGTTTTCTTTGGGATAAATCAGCTCTTTTCCAATCCAAGCCAATGGAAAGGCTAGCCGGGTTCTTTTTCGCAGGACAGCACTTTCTGATTTAGCTGGGATGGGATTCATTCACCAAGGAGTGGATCAAAACACATTAATAGGTTCAAGAAAATAGGATTCTGTTCATGTTACTACCACAATGGAAGGGAAGCTCAAATGCTGGCAACTTATTAAATAGAGCAAGATTATGAGATTCCCAGTTCCTTCTACCAACACTTGAGCTTTAAATAGTAAACTCTTCATCCACAACCTTTTGAAGGTACTGATGCTTTATGAGTGCCCTTTAATCTCCTGACTGTTCCTTTGCAGCAGCATCTTTACCTGCCTAGGCCCATCATCACATATGATGTCAGCTGAGAGGCCTGTAGGTTGCTGCCCATAACTGGTGTTCAAGTTCTTGTGCTCTGTGTTTATTTACATTGTTTATCACATTGTAAATTGCCCTGTGGCCTTTTGGTGAAGGGTGGTCAATACATAGAGAAGGCAGGAGAGAATTCTGAATGAAAAAGGAATGGCCCAGCTCATGTGTTATACATTCACAGCAGGAATCAGAAGTCCGGCCAGCGTTAGCCTCCTGTGTAAAAGCAGCCTTGGTCTACTACAGCGAGCCCTTCTTGCTGCTTGAGAGGCCAAATTGCTCTTGGCTCCAGCTGCATTATCTACTCACCCTGTAATGAGATAATTAGCAGCTATGCAGAGTGGAGTCAGAACCTCACTCAGCTATTGGGTACTTCTTTTTTTTATACACTTAATTTCGAAGAGCACCGGCTGGCTGACATGGGGAGACAATAGCTTCCTTCTTCACAGAAAGCCATTTAAATATGCTGCTCAATGCTGTTAAAAAGCAAATTATTTATAAAAGCAGAGGTGTAGGATCTGAGCAGGTTTTGCAAACCTCCAATAAAGGTTAGGAGAAGGCACTTCGGAAAGCAAAACACACAAGAAGTATCAGCTACCAAGAGATTGCCAAGGGATATGCTTCCTCTGGTGATGAAGGTTCAGATTAATGGATGTTCAGAGGGTTTGGATTAATGAAACAGATCTAAAATGTGTTCAGCATTGCACGAGTATATGATGCGGTGATACAGTTTAGATTTATTACATTTAATATCTCACTGCCTGTTGCCTATTGCAGGTGTGCATGTATGTGTCTATAAATATCACATGTAAACAAAAAGCTCACATATATAGACAACACAGGAAATGGAAGTGATTGGGAAGTCAGGGTGGTGGTACACAGGCAGTATTTTGGTCTTTGTTTTCCTACTCACCCAGTAATAAGACGACCATGAGATATTCCTGTGGGTATAGGGCCGTATACAAATCATCATCATCATAATCAAAGAGGGAATGATAGCAGGTGCTCATTTCCCCAGTTCTGCTGAAAATCAGCATGTTTCACAGCTGTTAAAATATAGGGCCCCATCATCATAGGAAGCTGATCTGTACCAGGTTAGACTATTTGCCCATTTAGGGTAGAATTGTCTGTTGCAACTTGCAGCAGTCACAGGCAAAGGCCTTTCCCCGTTACTGGCTAACTGATCCTTTCAATTGGCAATGCCAAGGACCGAACCTCCTGGAACCTTTTCCATGCAGAGCACATGCTCTATCACTGACCTGGTGCCTGCTCCACCCTTTGCACTGGCAACGCCACCCGTTCCCTCATTATGGGCCTTCCAACTGCATTCTGTCAGACAGGCGTATTCCCTATACTCTTTTCAGCACTTGCTAACATCATTTTTAAGCAAGCCTACTCAGATATGTAGAATTCTGATATGCATTTTAATGAAGTCTTCAACTTATTGTCGATACTCATTATTTTTTTAAAAAAATTAAACTGTTTTTATTGGTGATGTCATTGTTTCATTTTTTGTAAACCACTTTGTTTTTTGTGTTTACAATCAAGCAGTATATAAACTGGATGAAGCAAATAATGCACTGCCTGCCCTGCCTTTCATCTATACCATATTATCCGTAACTTCTGTGTAGCTAAGTATTACTAGCAGGAACATACTCTGGACAGCATCCTCCAGTTTGTTCCCATTTACAACCACAATGGGCTCTCGTTTCAGATAACAAGATGCCTTGTTTCAAATACTGAGCACACCTGGGATAGAGATAAGACAAACATCCTTACCCTGCCTAAATGCTCTTTCTTCCACATAAAATGAAAGAAAACGAAGTAGTTTTCAATTCAACCTTGATTCTTCCTTATAGGAGGGAAGCAAATTTGAGATCATGAGCAACAGCATCACCTGCTGCTTCATGAAGATTACTGCTTCATAAAAGACAAGTTACAAGGCACATAGGAAATACTTTTCAAGGGTGACAGGTCTTGAGAGTCAGCACCCACAAAGTATGGTGCCCAAAACTGCTTGAACTCTAGAACTGAGTTGTTGCTTCTCCAAAGGGGTCTGATAACCATTTTGCCTTCAGCATTAGATGAAGCCATTTGTCTTCACATTCCCCACATATGTATCATGTGTATGGCAATGCGCTCTCTGGACTTTCACACCAAAGCCAGAAAGAGGTCTGTGCAAAGCTTAGCAAATCAGTATTTGGCCATCATATTCCTTTCCTAGGATTGCCATCAACCAGAGTTAGATCTGCTCAGTGAGGTTTCGCCCTTGCAAGCTTGTCACCTTTACAAATACAATCTCTTGGCATCATTTCTTTGCTAGAGTAATCTCTCACAATTAGAGAAAGCTCTGCCACCAAGTTTAAACAATGGAGCGACTCATCAGCATACAGGATAATGGAAAGGAGAGTTATTTATAGAAAATCTGATACTACTTTTAATCCCATTAATCATTCTCTGTCTGGCATCACTAATTGCCTTGATGAAGCTTAACTGCCTCTGCAATTCTGAATAGCAGGAATCTTTGCTGAGCTGCTGGAACCCTAATAATTATCACATTTCATCTTCAAATCCAGCAGGGAAGTGGGGGGCAGGAAAATACAATGTTGATTAACATGTTCTTCAAGCAAAGACTAATTTGGGGGGGGGGAGTGTGGCTGAGAAGCCAACTAATGCCACTTCTGTGCTTTGTAGAACAAGGTCAACTGGAGTTTCTTGTGCATGGACCTCTTTCACTGTATAAAATCTTGGTAGATACCCAAGAACCATACAAATGAAGAGCCAGATCAAGCAGGGGTGGGAGACAGTCTGCCAGCAGAACCATCATATCTCACTGGTCTTGCACTGACTCCCTTCCTCAGGGCCATACTGGGGCAGGGAGTTTTGGATCTAGCAGATCCACAGCCTCCCTACTTTTGCCCTCTCCATTAGAGCACCAGTGGTAGAGGGGCAATACCAGCAGCACCTTCTACAAACAGCCAGGAGACTTCTGAGTGTGAACCTCCCTCTCCAAGGAAGTCCTGCTCCAGTGATTTGGCAATATTTTATAGGTAATAGGCCATAATGTCTGGTATATAGGACATACGGTGTTGGAACTCTGACAAAAGACTGCAAAGAAGTAAAAGGCACTCACTTTTCATGGAATTTATTTAAAAATCTGAGTTGTGCAACATTTACAACATGAGGAGTCCACCACTATTCCACTGCAGCTAAAGTGTGCACAACTACCCTTCGCTCTGTGCCAGACACCAATAACTACAGATTATTTCGTGAAACATTTGTCCATGTTTTCCTTGAAGCTTTGTGAAGGCTGAATGGACCCGCTCCGAGAATGAGCCCACTTGGCCGCTCGTCTACTCAAAGATCTGCGGCACCTGTCTTAGACCCATCCTCCCTGTGCCTGCCATTTCCTCACTGAACAAACTCTTTCCTTCATAAGAACACCTGTTCTAGCATCTTGTTCACAGCAGCTAAGCAGATGCCTATGGGAAGTCTGCAAGAGTGCAACAGCACACTCCCCACTTCTGCCGCCAGTAAATATTCAGAGGCGTACCACCTCTGATACTGGAGGCAACAGACAATTTCTCTGCAAAGTCCCTTTTCCGTGAAGTCTTCAGCCTTGCCTAAACAAAGCTTAACTGTATCTGTTCACTTTTGCCTTTGCAAAGAGCCTGCTGGCTCAGGCCAAAGACCCGTCTAGTCCAGCATCCTGTTCTCACAGTGGCCAGTCAGAAGCCTATGGGAAGCACACAAGCAGGACACGAGTCCAACAGCACTCTGCCCACTTGAGATTCCCGGCAACTGGTATTCAGAGGCATACTGCCTCTGACAGAAGATGTGGGAAATGGCCTTCGTAGCTAGTAGCTGTTGACTCCTGCCTCCACCAAGGTCTCACCTGTCTAAATCTAGATGTTAACATACTTGGGGCAAAGGGTTTGATTAATGTTGCCCTAACACCCATCCTGTTGCCTTTGTCCATGGAGTTTTCTTGGCAGGGATACTGGAGTGGCTTGTCGGTTCCTGCTCCAGGTGGATCACGTTTGGTCAAAACTCTCCACTATGACCTGTCCATCTTGGGTGGCCCTGCACGGCATAGCTCATAGCTTCTCTGAGTTATTCAAGCCCCTTCGCCACGGCAAGGCAGTGATCCATGAAGGGGCCCATCACCTCCTGGCAAATAGAAGGGGAAGAAATAGAGGCAGTGAGAGATTTTACTTTCTTGGGCTCCATGATCACTGCAGATGGTGACAGCAGTCACGAAATTAAAAGACGCCTGCTCCTTGGGAGAAAGGCGATGGCAAACCTAGACAGCATCTTAAAAAGCAGAGACATCACCTTACCAACAAAGGTCCGTATAGTTAAAGCCATGATTTTCCCAGTAGTGATGTATGGAAGTGAGAGCTGGACCATAAAGAAGGCTGATCGTCGAAGAATTGATGCTTTTGAATTATGGTGCTGGAGGAGACTCTTGAGAGTCCCATGGACTGCAAGAAGATCAAACGTATCCATTCTTAAGGAAATCAGCCCTAAGTGCTTACTGGAAGGACAGATCCTGAGGCTGAGGCTCCAATACTTTGGCCACCTCATGAGAAGAAAAGACTCCCTGGAAAAGTCCCTGATGCTGGGAAAGAATGAGGGCACAAGGAGAAGGGGACAACAGAGGACGAGATGGTTGGACAGTGTTCTCGAGGGGCCACCAGGTGGCGCATTGGAAGATGGCCGACAATAACATCTCTCTGACCCATACGAGGTAATTAAGAGGCTGCTATGGGAAGTATGCAGTCTTCCTACCCCCCCCCAGGAGATGGGGGGGCTGCTTTGCCAGCAGTGTCCACAATGCACTCCCGGATCCGAGCGTCGGGGGTGCCGGTCACTTGGCACGAGCCCTCGATGAAGTAAGCTCTTCCTGACGCCGATTCCAATCAGCGCGCACTGGTTAGCTTCAGCTCGGAATTATAATTGGAAATATATAATTGGAATGAAGCTGAAGCACTTACATCAAGCAAAGTTCGAAAGATAAGGCTGCTGATTGATGCATCTCTGTGTTTGGAGCGACGGGAGGAGACAAATAAATCAAGCGATGAACCACCATTACGAGACTGGTATGTGCGGAGCGAAAAAAGAGGGGGGTGGTGGAGGATTTTTTTAAAATTTTCTTTGCCTCATGTGAGTATCTATAAACCTCCACCCCAAGAGAGACAAATCGTCGCCTTTTACTAATCACAAGCAAGAATTTAAGAGCTGTGTGGAGTGAATTATTGATTGAAGAGAGGACTGGTAAATATGGAGTGCGGAAGGAAAGTTCTATGACGCAGTTGTTAATGGCGTCTTGCTAAGACAGGCTTGTCGAAGAAAGATGAGGGGAGGAGGACCAGGGTCATTGGAATGTAAATGATGGATTGAATGTGATAACCTGGCAGAGCCCCTTTGTGATATATGTGGCAAGCTTGGGAAAATTAATAGGATGGACCGAGGATAAATTTTTGAAGACGGGGAGTAATGGCGGCTGTCCTTATGAGATATGACTTTTGGAGTGTGCAAAATCCACGCAGATGTTGTTTGTTCCTAACCTGCTTGCAAAGATTATCAGAGATTGCAAAGAAAGGAATACATGATAACAACAAGAAGATTAAGAAGTAATAAAGAGACTATCTGGACAGAGCTGGATAGAATCGTTTGATAAAAGCAGTAACAGAAGTGATGTTTTGATTCTCGTTCGGAGCTTGATGTAAGGATACCCCCAACAAAATTTAAAAATCTGGCTGTATAATTTGGAAGTAGTATGATTTGGAAATAATGTGATTGGATTGGCCTGTTAATAAAAATTATGTTTTCAAAAAAAGGACAGTGTTCTCGAAGCTACCAGCATATCCAAATATAGAGAGGTCCAAGTTTGGTTCCAACACCAACGCCATTCCCTACAGTACACCTTGAGTCATGCCAGAGGCCTGCGGCCTGGAGCTGTTTCAAAAGGCCCACTGCAGCTGGCATCCTAACCCTGAACAGAAATCGGACATGGGGGAAGGGCAACTTGAGACACAAACTGGTGCAATTTTACACATATTCCAGAATTCCACCAACAGTCCTTTCCACCAACTGCTGATGCTCTTGTTGAAAGAGAAGATTTTAGACTGTGTGCACATAAACACAAGCAATCAGGAGCAGAGACCAAATGTCCAGCAGCATTAAATTGAAAATTAACTGGTTTTGTAAATAGAAGCTGCTATATTTATATACACTGAAAACCCAAATAAGGAAACAGTAAAGGCTGCACACCAAGAAGCAGAAGGGCCTCACTATGGAAGAGAGGTAAAATCACAGATACAGCTAGAAATGTGACAGGAAGCCCTGTGAAAAAATTGAGTGGGAAAACTAGTGTGTCTTTTTCAAGCTTATCTGAGCATTTTTCCAAACTCCTTCTGACCAGCTTCATATTTGTTGTTACTTTGTAGCAGAGGATACCTTGTTAATTGGCTTTTTTCTCCCCAACTTCTTTGGTTTTCTGTGAGAACAGAAATTCCCAAGATAGGCAATGTTAACAGAGAACTTAATATATCAAACACCACCTTTTACACAAAAGACAATGTAACAATTGGTCTATGTCTGGGATAGCCAATGTAGTACCCTCCAACTCCCATCATCTTAGCCTGGTAACATATGGGTTGCTAGTGTAAGTTAAGAGGTCCTTCCATAGCTCCCTGGCAATCAGCACTGGAGGTGGAACTTGGAACTCATCACCATGGAGTGGAACTTGGAAAAGAACTTGGGAACCTATGCATTTAAAGAAGCAAACAGATTGCCCACCGAGGGCCTGAACACCCTTATCACTTGATGGAACACCTCTGAATTCAGCTCCTGTTCTGCCTGAGCCAGATGCTCCAGCTAAGCCAATCTGCCCTTCTGTTTGCTGTCCTGCTCAGATGATACGTGTGCAAGATTCTCCTCTGCCCAGCTGAATAGTATATGAACTTCCTTCAACAGGGTCTGGCAGCTTCTTCCCCTTGGCGGTTTACACATACCTTCAGAGTCATGTTGTTGACCCAAGCTAAGCTGTGGTCTTGGAGTACCGTAAGTCAGCTCCAGCCAGCAGATGGAACAACTGGCCTCCTGCACAGACCACTTGCATTAGCCTAGATCAAACAAGCTCCCCAACCCCAGTGGCTCCCATGTGTGGTCACTTGCACCATCCTAGTAAGGTCAGTCACCTCCACTGTCCTACCCCCCAAAAGGACTGTGTCAATCTATCACATACATGAACAAGAGACAGAAAGAGAGAACTGAAGTGGAGATGTGCTTGAAGCTACCTTCATGGAGCAGGCTGGACAATAAACTGGGGAAGGTTGCTGTCCCCCACATAGGACATAAATAAGCCTATTTTGCATTTCCCTACCTTCTGGAGCAAGTGTGAAAAGCAACCCAACTGAGGATATCAACCTTCACTGTAGGGAAAAAACCACGACACCAACTCCAAATATCTGCTTGGTACATAAACAGTCTCCAGGATCAGCAAGTCATAACAAATTCAAGAGAGCATTGGTAGCCCAGCAGTAGCATGCCTATATTGCAAGCTGTATTGTCTGGGGGAAAATGAAATTATTAAGCTAGGTACATGTACAAGGGGAAACTACTGCAAGATGACAAGGTAGCATTTCTGGATTTAATCATTTAAGATGAGATGCGTGCTGCAGTACAGGAAAGGTATGGTGCTCAGAATCTCTTTTGCCTGAGTGTAAGGAATAATGCTGAAATTCATATTCACATATAAATTTTAGAGACACACATGATTATTTTATACTTTATTCTTACTCTTTTATCTCATTAAAAAAAGTGGTTAAACTGACCTGGATAATTCCAAGTGTGTTTGAAAAGTAATACAAATAGTATCTCTTCATATAATACACAGATACAGTAAAGTGGCAAAGAGAGAGCAGGCATATTTGTACTTTATAAAGTCAATGTGAAATGTTTATAAAAAGTTATATATGAGTATATTCAAAAGTACAAATAAACAACAAAGGAGGCTTTTAACTATAGGCCAGGATCCAGAGAAGTATGCACAGTGTGCAGGCACATTAGGGCTTTCCCCATTTCTCTTCTCACTGTAGCCCCTGGCTGGAAAAGCCGCTCCTTTAGGTCAGAGGACCTACCTTCCACAGTAGTTCTTGATGCAGCACAAGGTGCTGCAGGTCAAAGAAAAAACGTCAGTGACGCCCCCACCTGAGCAGAACTGCAATCTCCTTGCTCACAGGGCTCTCTGGACACTGGCTGTGGAATGCAGGGTCTGTAAAATACTCCCCATTACAAAAAAGAAATAAAAGAAACTAGTCCCCTTTGAGGTAGCATTTCCCACCCAACCTGTGGGATGTTGGGGTCCAACAAATTCTGAACAGCACTGAAAGTGTGAAATGTTTTGATATAAATTGAGTACAAACTTTCTCCCATTAAAATCAATGACAAAACTCCCATGGATTTAACAGCGCTGAACTGCTCCTTGACTAGCAGTCCATCTTGCTTTATCAATCTATTTTGCATACTTCTGCTTAAAATGCATAAATAGGATTAAACACAATGCCAAAAGTGTCTCCTCGTAAAAATCAATTATCTTAGACTTATATTACCTCTACTTCTTTATATTTACATTTTAATTTCTGTTATGATCTCCAACAATTTGTTTATTCACATTTATGGCAGTGCATTCAGAAAGCATTCAGAAAATCTCCCTCTCTCCTTATAATTTATTGGCATTAAGACTGAGATGCCCGTGAAATATTCACAGCTACACACAACTCAACTATAGTATCTATAGTGGCATGACCAGGAGAAGAAACTCTTCTCTGAATTCATTTACATTTCCAAACAAATTAATTCCCCTAACTATTGACTAACAGATCTTTTGTATTAGCATGTAATTTTGATGCATAGTCTAAAACCAAGTATGAACTGCCATTAATCTTTTTAGCTTCCTTGAAAACTTAAAACTGGGCTCACTAGGTGGCATTTAAAGACACCCAATTGCTCAGGCAGCTGAATGTGTCTACAGGTGAAAGGCTGCAACACTTGGTACACTTACTTTGAAATAAGCTCCAAAGGAAGCAATGAGATTTGCTTCCAAGTGCATAGAGGACTGTAGCTCAAGTGTTTCCCCCATCACTTTCTAAACACAAGGGTCACTTTAGCACTTCCTGTCAATTCCAAAACAAATACAGCGGTTTCTAAACTTTGCTTCACAGTAGGAAATATACAGTCCTGTCCTTTGGCAAAATGCAACAGATATATTAGAATAGTTCTATTTTATAGTAACAAGCATGACAAAAAATAAAAACTACCCTTACTTTTAAAATATTAACTCTTTATCAAATCAATCTAAACAGGATAAGACATGTTAAAAGATTCTTAATTACAAACATTGTTCAGTTATTAGGGAAGGACAAAGTAAGAATCATATAAAATATGTGGAAGTGATATCCAGATTACTGCCATTGTTCTTCTTAGGCCACGCTATAGTCTTCATCCTTTTATTTTATTGGCCATACTGTCCATTTTGAAATTCTCTTCAATCTATCCATTTGAAGCATCTGGGACCCAAAAATCATGAATCTGCCCCTACGATAAAAATAAATTGAACTTCAAAATTGGTTTAGACCAAAAAACAAAACTTTACTTAATTCAATAGCAGCCCTATATAAGACCAAAGACATGTATGTACAGATAACTTGCAATTTATGTACATCCAGCTTTATGTGCTTGCAAAAATACTAAAAATCAATAAAACGGAGGTGGAAAGGGGGGGGGGCGTCCAGGAAAAAAACGTTGGCACTCCCACTTTCCACTGAACTCAATGTTCTGATTATACATGATTTTGGCTCTACATACTATCCCCAGAACGTATCTCCAGTATAAGTTGAGAGTCAGCTGTATCTATATATTCCAGCACCTGTTTCCACACAGTGGCCAATCAGATGCCTCTAGAAAGCCCATGATGAGGTCATGAAAACAATACAATAGTCCTCTTCTGTTTATACTCTGAGTGTGGCATGCTACCTCTGAATCTAGAGGTTTCACATAGCCATCATTCTTCTCCTTGAATCAGTCAAATCCTCTTTTAATGACCACTACCAATGACCAGTACCACACTTTAATTCATACCATAGAAATACTTCATTTTGCTTGTCCTAAACCTAATGCAAATAAATTTCATTAGATGGCTCTGAGGGGAGATGCATGAACCCCTTGCTCATTTTTGTTGCCCTTTTCTGCACTTTCCCCAACTTTACTGTATCCTTTCTGAGGTGAAGCAACCAGAACTTTACACAGTATTCCAGATTTGTATAATGGTATTATGACACTGGAACTTTTCAGTTCCTTTCCTAATTATCCCTAGTGGCACCTTTCTTGGTCTGTGGTATTCATTGTAGTTGAGCTTCTATTAAATGTGGTTTTTACCAAACTTCTCATTTGAGGCAAGTTTCTGCTTTTGAAGTAAAATGTGACCATATTGGACTTCCTTGGCAATTGTCCACTTACATATGTGTTGAATTTGGTAGCACTATGGCCACAGTTACCAATTGGTTCAAAAACACATATCTCACAGCAGATCCTGGGTGCCACTTTAGGAATAAGTCCAGGGTTGTCACCTTTCTGGCTGGTTACATGTCCTAGGACACAGTCATTTAGGATACCTCCTTGTCACGACTGAAATACACACGCACTCAGTCTATGTGAGGATAACTGAAGCCACACATTAGTGCAGCACTTTTTCCTTTGCATGCCTCATTGATTTCCTTCTACATCACAAGATCAGCCTGAGCATTTTGGCCAGGGGAATGATAGTATGTCCCCAGTTCTAAACTAGTTTTGGAGTTCTAGCTTGTTGGAATTTATGTCCTCTTTGACATACAGAGCAACACAGCTTCCAGTTTAAAGGCTTAACTAACTAAGCATTGTAATCTAACTAAGTATTATATTTCTTTTCAGTAAGGCAATTTCTGTCCCTTTGCACGTTTACATTTTCAGCTTGCACAGTGTTAATATTTCTATGCTTCTAGTCTGATACTTCAGGGCATGCGTGAGTGATGCATTCATCTTTCCAGGCACATTTGCACTAATTTGTTTCTGTAGCCAATGAATTACACTTCATTATTGAATAATTCCAGGCTGTTACAGAATGGTTTTTAATATATATATAATGCATGCTACATACCCCTCAAGCATTATTTTGACATCCAAACTTCTATTAGCAAATCTGTAGAGCTGCTCACCTCTTAGAAAAGCAAACTTATTCATTATAATATGCCACAAAGACACCCTTGCAGAAGTCTGTCATTACCATTACATTGAAGACTTACAATATTTCTGTAAATCACACAGCAATGTGAAAAGCTGTTTTAACTGCATAGTACCTGAGTAAGCCGAGAACTGTGAATCATTTGTTGCCATTTGCTGTATGTTCTAGCAACTAAGTCTTTTACCTAGAAAGAGAAAACAAACTGATTGAAACCAACTGGGGGAAAGGATGCTTAAGGGTGCAATCCTACATACTCTTACCTCGGAGTAGGCATCATTAAACACAGTGGGGCTTACTTCTGAGTACATAGATGAATCAGATACCTAGGGCTTACATCATCATCTGCTTCAACCTTATTCTCATCAGACCTAAAAATGCAGGACTGAAGTGCACTCTTGCAATTTAATAAAAGTGTGAGAAGCAGCCCTGAAATCAGCATTCAGGAGTCCACAAAAGAAAACCCATGCCCTGGCCAAGATAGGATGTTGGAGTAATGGAAGCAAACTCCTCAAACGTGCAAGGTTACTCATATTTGACTGCATATAAGGAAGGGGGAGCAGAGAGAGTCCTCACAATAACTCTTACCTTCTGGGGATTAAAAAAGTACAAGACTACTCACCTTAGTTTTATAGAACAGTCTAACATCTTCTCTAATATCACATTTTACGTGTTTTTCCAAAGTAGTGCAGAGTTTCACCAGCCATTCCTAAATGTGAGATTAAAAGAGTTAATTTTCTCCTGACCAAATGTGTAAATAATGGGAAAAGCATTTCAAAGTGACATCTTCCCTAAAACTTAAGTTATTATCTACATTTTCAGTAATAGTATGATTTTAAAAGTATTAGGTGTTACTTAGAGAGTTATAGTTACATCCTGTCTTTCCAATTATAAAAATCTGTAAGGTGACCAGGAAACTAACAATTTGAACAATAAACACCCCCAAAATAGGCTGTGTATTGGGGAAGGGTATCCTACACTATATAGGGCATTATTGCACCTAGAAAGAAACTAGGAACCCATGCAGCTAAAATGGTTCATGAGCACAGTTAAATCTAAAAACAAACCTTTTACCTTGATGAGGAATGTAACCCCAGCCAAAACCAGGAGACCACCATTTCCATGAATTTGTAGTATAAGCACATACATACTAACTTTAATTTATTTCACAACATTTAAATATCACCTGATTGTATTACAAAAAATTACTTACCCTGTGGTTAGAATTTGTAACCTCAGAATTGCTAGCTTCCCTGACCAAGTGAAGAAGAACATAGGCCAGATAGTATGCCTAGAAAATGAACAGAAAGTATTCAGCCTAGGTCTTAGTAGTAAGGATGCTGCCAACTTCTTTGAGGGGAAAACCAATCAGTTTTCACAAAGAAGGCAGTTCAACTTTTGCAGATGCTCAGTGAAAACTGAACAGCCTATACTGTTTACCACTGCTTTAAAAATAGCACTGAGATTCAAAAATTACCAAAGTATACCAACAATGCAAAATTGCAGCAGATTTACACATTCTGCTCTTAGTAGTCAAATACTTGTGTCTTACCCCTTTCAACTACCCACACATCAATATAAATTGATTAAGAACTGGTTCTTAAGCAGCAGGTGAAGGAACAAAAATCAAAAAAACTTTTAAGATAAACCAGGAGTTAGGTGCAAATATGCCCAGACAAGTAAATCAGTTTATTCACCATTTTTTGAGCAAACAAACTGCACAAATATGGGACATTTACATAGGTATTTGCATACCTATGCCAGCTTGCCAGCTTTATTGCCAGCTTGTAATAAAGAGTCTATGTGTAGTGTGAAAGGCATGTATTCCTGGAATGAGAGCAATTAGTGTTTGCTGAAGCCATAAGTTGTATAGAACACATTTACAACAAAACTTAAGCAGAAGAGTCTATTATAACAAAAAGTTGTATCACACATACTGCCAATTCCTCCCCCCGACAACACACAAACTGGCATCCAGTGTACCACCTACATGGTGGTCACATGTGAACCAGCCCTTGGTAGTATTAAGGACAATTTCCAGCATACAGTGGTGTTTAATGTGACTTTGGTGAGTAAACAAAATGAGTAGGCAATAATAAGCCTTTTCTTTATTGTGGCTTTAGGGGCTTGCTGTAATACAAGAAAGGTTATTAACACAGCCCAGTCTATACCTCTTGATAGGTCACAGCCCAAAAGAAGGCTTACAAGGCAATATTGTATAGTGCAACATAGGGGAGCTCTCATCCTGGACTGTTCCACAAGCTGCAGAGGAATCAGCACCTATGTCAGTCTTGATATCTGGGCACTCATTTTAGTAGGAGAAGACACTGTTGGGAAGAGTGACTGATACATTTGTTGTTATCTGGAGTTCACTTTTGGCTCTAAGTGTGAATCAGTTTGATCTTGATAGAGACACGTTTTTAGGTAGTCTAAAACATGGACAAACTCTGTCCTAATAATTTCTAAAATGAGATTGGCTAAGATAAGCAGTATGTTCTCTGCTGATCTGCTCAGGAGCTTTGTTAATCTGCTGTGGTCAGAGCAAAGAACTTCGAGCATATTATATTATTCTGCCCGAATGGGTAATCAATACAATAAAAAAGTAGTAACTCCCCTGCACACACATACAAAACTTAGCCCTTTCTCTTTTCTCATCCATTCACTTCATCCCACCTTGCCAATGCTTGCCTTCTGAGATATGAGCATCTCCTAAACACAAATAACCAACAACTCAATGCCCATCTGGTTCCCAGCCTGCCTTAAGTTTGACCCTGGGACCCTGCTTTCCAGGAATGGTGTCTGAGATTACCTCCGGTTCATATTGACGAAGAAAAGACTCTTCTTTAAGACCATCATGGTGTCCCACTGTCTCAGATATTCTCTTTAACAGATTTGAAGGTTTCATATTCACTAGTTCTTTACACAGAAGTGACATCTATGTAATCCCAGGAAGAAGGGGGGGGGGGACAGATTAGAGAGGAGCACAGCTTACTAATACTTCCTGGCTTTTGGCACCATTAAGAAGAGAAAGCCTAAATCATTTTTAAATACAAAAGTTTGGAGGATAATTAATGTATGTGAGCTCTCCCAAATTTTTATTCATGCTCATAGATCCTGAGAATTCTTGGGTTCTAGTTTACTTTGAAGTTACATGAATCAAGACAAACATCTTATTGGGAGTCATCGAGAATGAGAAAGAGAGCAGGAGGGACGGTAACAGCAAGCAGAGTAAAGTTGTACTGATGAGCAGCAGCTCTGGGTAGTAATCCAAACAAGATGGGTGCACATAATTTGAGTTTATTTTATCAAGAAAAGTGACAACATACATTTTAAAAATAGAATAAATATACCAAGACAGCACTGAAGCAACTCAAAAGCTTGCAGAGGAACAGAAGCAGCATGTTCAAAATAGAGTAGAGAGGATTTCCCTTAGAACTGAAGGATGCTGAAGTCAGCCTCTAAAAAGCAGAAGGAGCTGGACACAATTTGGAATAAACACCTCTTTTAGTTTGTGACTTAAGGAAGCCCTAGGATTGGTAAGAGCAAAAATACTCTGTCCCTGAATGAGGGAAGCCTAGTTATCTCTATGTAAATAGCAAAAACTAGGTTTCCCTTGTTCACAAAAAGGAATACAAAAGGAAAAAGGGGTTGAAAGAAAGAAGAGTTCTTCTGGGATTTTATGCCCTCCCAAGGAAAGTCATGCAAGCTGCTTATGATCATCAATGTCGATCATGGATTAGAGGAATAAAGGTAACTCTTAAGAACTCAATATATTAATAAAGTAAGTTTGTACAGTACCTGCTGGTCATGGCTGCTGGGTATTTTCACATGGGTTTTAAGAAGCTTCAAGATTACTACCAAGCTAAGATGCCTTCTTATTTGTCTGAAACAATAACATTTAAATAAAGATTATTTTCTACAATGTAGTGGTTTCTCTGTGTGTTTTGAAGTGACATGCAAAGTGAACTGTATTGCAGTGAGGCTTACCTTCCTCGTGTCATCCAGTTTGGGACAAACTGAACCAGCCCTAAGAGATCATGATGGTGGCTGGACAGGTAACTTATTGCACGGCATAACTCAGGCATCTTACAAGCAAGACAAGAGAAACAGTCATTAGTAGCAATTAAGAGCAACTGCAAAAAATCTAAAAGTTTCAGTGCAATGCACACAAGAGTCAATGGCTATCCTTTAATAATGGTATTGGTGAAGGGGCTTGAATAACTCAGAGAAGCTATGAGCTATGCCGTGCAGGGCCACCCAAGATGGACAGGTCATAGGGGAGAGTTTTGACCAAACGTGATCCACCTGGAGCAGGAACTGGCAAGCCACTCCAGTATCCCTGCCAAGAAAACTCCATGGACAAAGACAACAGGCATATAAAAGTTATGACGCTGGAAGATGAGCCCCTCAGGTCAGAAGGCATCCAACAGGCTACTGAGGAAGAGTGGAGGACAAGTACAAGTAGATTCAGAGCTGATGAAGCGGCTGGGCCAAAGCCGAAAGGACGCTCAGTTGCGGATATGCCTGGAAGTGAAAGGGAAGTCCAATGCTGTAAAGAAAAATATTGCATAGGAACCTGGAATGTAAGAACCATGAACCTTGGTAAGTTAGATGTGGTCAAAAATGAGATGGCAAGAATAAATACTGACATCCTGGGCATCAGTGAACTAAAATGGACGGGAATGGGCGAATTCAGTTTGGAGGACCATCGTATCTACTATTGTGGGCAAGAATCCCGTAAAAGAAATGCAGTGGCCCTCATAGTCAACAAAGGAGTGGCGAAAGCTGTACTGGGATGCGATCTCAATAATGACAGAATGATCTTGATACGAATCCAAGGCAGACCTTTTAACATCACAATAATCCAAGTTTATGCACCAACTACTGGTGGTGAAGAAACTGAAATTGACCAGTTCTATGAAGACTTATAACACCTTCTAGAAATGACACCAAGGAAGGATGTTCTTCTCATTATAGGGGATTGGAATGCTAAGTAGGGAATCAAGAGATAAAAGAAACAACTGGCAAGTTTGGCCTTGGAGTTCAAAACGAAGCAGGTCAAAGGTTAATAGAGTTCTGTCAAGAGAACAAGCTGGTCATCACAAACACTCTTTTCCAACAACACAAGAGATGACTCTACACATGGACACCACCAGATGGGCAGCATCGAAATCAGATTGATTATATTCTCAGCAGCCAAAGATGGAGAAGCTCTATGCAGTCAGCAAAAACAAGATCTGGAGCTGACTGTGGCTCAGATCATCAGCTTCTTATAGCAAAATTCAAGCTTAAACTGAAGAAAGTATGAAAAACCACTGGGCCGGTAAGGTATAATCTAAATCAAATCCCTTACGAATACACAGTGGAAGTGAGGAACAGGTTTAAGGATTTAGATTTGGTGGACAGAGCGCCTGAAGAACTATGGATGGAGGTTTGTAACATTATACAGGAGGCAGCAACAAAAACCATCCCAATGAAAAGGAATTGCAATAAAGCAAAGTGGCTGTCCAACGAGGCCTTACAAATATCGGGGGAGAGAAGGCAAGCAAAATGCGAGGGAGATAGTGAAAGTTACAGGAAATTGAATGCAGATTTCCCAAAAATAGCAAGGAGAGACAAAAAGGCCTTCTTAAACGAGCAATGCAAAGAAAGAGAGGAAAACACTAGAATGGGAAAAACCAGAGATCTGTTCAAGAAAATTGGAGATATGAAAGGGACATTTCGTACAAAGATTACCATAATAAAGGACAAAAGTGGTAAGGACCTAACAGAAGCAGAAGACAGCAAGAAGAGGTGGCAAGAATACACAGAGGAATTATACCAGAAAGATATGGATGGCTCGTACACCCCAGGTAGTGTGGTCGCTGACCTTGAGCCAGACATCCTGGAGAGTGAAGTCAAATGGGCTAATAACAAAGCCAGTGAAAATGATGATATTCCAGCTGAACTATTTAAAATTTTAAAAGATGATGCTGTTAAGGTGCTATACTCAATATGCAAGCAAGTTTGGAAAACTCAGCAGTGGCCAGAGGATTGGAGATCAGTCTACATCCCAATCCCAAAGAAGGGCAGTGCCAAAGAATGCTCCAACTACCGCACAATTGCACTCATTTCTTATGCTTAAAATTCTACAAGGCAGGCTTAAGCAGTATGTGGACCGAGAACTCCCAGAAGTGCAAGCTGGATTTCGAAGGGGCAGAGAAACCAGAGACCAAATTGCAAACATGCGCTGGATTATGGAGAAAGCTAGAAAGTTCCAGAAAGACATCTACTTCTGCTTCATTGACTATGCAAAAGCCTTTGACTGTGTCAACCACAGAAAACTATGGCAAGTTCATAAAGAAATGGGAGTGCCTGGTCACCTCATCTGTCTCCTGAGAAATCTCTATGTGGGACAAGAAGCTACAGTTAGAACTGGATATGGAACAACTGATTGGTTCAAAATTGGGAAAGGAGTACGACAAGGCTGTATATTGTCTCCCTGCTTATTTAACTTATATGCAGAATTCATCATGCGAAAGGCTGGGCTGGATGAATCCCTAACTGGAATTAAGATTGCCGGAAGAAATATCAACAACCTCAGATATGCAGATGACACAACCTTGATGGCAGAAAGTGAGGAGGAATTAAAGAACCTATTAATGAGGGTGAAAGAGGAGAGTGCAAAATATGGTCTGAAGCTCAACATCAAAAAAATGAAGATCATGGCCACTGGGCCCATCACCTCCTGGCAAATAGAAGGGGAAGAAATGGAGGCAGTGAGAGATTTTACTTTCTTGGGCTCCATGATCACTGCAGATGATGACAGCAGTCACGAAATTAAAAGACGCCTGCTTCTTGGGAGAAAGGCAATAACAAACCTAGAGAGCATCTTATAAAGCAGAGACATCACCTTGCCAACAAAGGTCCGTATAGTTAAAGCTATGGTTTTCCCAGTAGTGATGTATGGAAGTGAGAGCTGGACCATAAAGAAGGCTGATCACCAAAGAATTGATGCTTTTAAATTATGGTGCCGTAGGAGACTCTTGAGAGTCCCATGGACTGCTAGAAGATCAAACCTCTCCATTCTTAAGGAAATCAGCCCTGAGTGCTCACTGGAAGGACAGATCGTGAAGCTGAGGCTCCAATACTTTGGCCACCTCATGAGAAGACTCCCTGGAAAAGTCCCTGATGTTGGGAAAGATGGAGGGCACAAGGAGAAGGGGACGACAGAGGACAAGATGGTTGGACAGTGCTCTTGAAGCTACCAGCATGAGTTTGACCAAACTGCGGGAGGCAGTGGAAGACAGGAGTGCCTGGCGTGCTCTGGTCCATGGGGTCATGAAGAGTCGGACACGACTAAACAACAACAACATGTTATAGGATACAATAATGCGTTCTTGTAATATCTATGCTTACTTTTGAGATAAAAATTGGTTACCATGTTATCTTCACTGCCGCTGTAGCTACTACTTCCACTACTACATCTACTACTTCTTAGACAAAAAAGAATATTTCCAATCAGTGTCTCCAGTACAAGTAGTATTTATCAGCAAATGACTGGAATTTTAAAGTATTATATTTCTTTTGGAGCTCAACCAAAGCAGCAATTCCCTCAAGGCATGGCTAAACACACAAATTCAGGAGGTTTTGGCAAAATTATGCTCAATTTTACACAGATTACACTAAACACTTATTGATGCAGTTACCTTGGTATCCCACTCTCTGATATTTTCCAGTAGTTTTATAACAAGGCACTCCAAGTCCACTAAGGGAAATTGTTTCAGCTCTTTTGCCAAACTCAGTTTAAGCAGCAGCAACAGCAATATAAATATATCTTTGTCCGTGTAACCTTCTGGGTACATGCTTATACAGAGTCGCAGAAACTTAAGGGGAGAAATGAGATGATAATGACTTAGAAGAAGTTTTAGCAATATTGAATCTAATCTCAGTTGCATATTACAAGTGCAGACAGTGTTTATTCATTTGATGTGAAACTTGCTAGGTTTGTCTGTCCTTGAACCTATCAGGGGTCAATTTCTGCTAACTACCAATAAGAAACAGACAGCTCATTGAAAGAACATTCTTTTTTAAAAGCTTTAACAGTCAAGATCTAGCTACTAAGTTTAGCTGTCCAAAGTGTTTACTCTTTGTAATATGGTGCCAGATGTTTTGTGTGTGTGTGTGTGTGTGTGTGTGTGTGTGAGAGAGAGAGAGAGAGAGAGAGAGAGAGAGAGAGAGAACGAACAAACTGAAGATGACACGGATGATACCCTCTGACCAGCAGCTGTCAATCCAGCTGTAAAATTCTGTTTACAGCTAGATTGACAACTGCTGGTCAGAGGGTATCATCCGTGTCATCTTCAGTTCTCTCTCTCTCTCTCTCTCTCTCACACACACACACACACACACACACACATCTAGCACCATATTACAAAGAGAAAACACTTTGGACAGCTAAACTTAGTACTTTTCAGCCCCACTGATTTCAACAGAATTAAGTGGATGGCTAAATTTCTCATCCTTAAGCAAGAAATGCTTAACTTAAGTAGATTGTACTTCCTATTTTAAGTACCTTAGAAGGATATATTGCCCATAACTATATTTTATCACTACACAAATGTTTTGCTTCACAGCTCAAACTACTTGCACAAGTGAATCATGACTATCACCAGCAATCACCACATATGCTTCTCTTATACAAGAGAACTTTCAAAAACAGGAAAAGGAGTGGGGGGGTCCCTCTCACCTTGGACATATTGCAAAGGTTGGTGTCTATTAGATAAAAGATAGGAACCGAGTTTCCAAAGATGTCTCCGCTTGGTTTTTTCTGTATAGTCTCACGCATTTCAGATCTAACAAAAAAGGATTTCCCCCATTAAATTTGTTACACTTTGGCAAAATGAACTACTATAAAAAGCTCTGCCTTGGCACATTTGTAGGACATTATAGAACATAAAACTTAGAATGTTGTTTGAGTCTACATCTTGAGGTCTCAGGGCAGAGGAAAGTATGTATCAGGAGACAAAAAAAGATAATAAAAGCACAGCATGAAATCCCTACTTAAATGCAAACCACAGAAACATACTAATCGGAACCCTACAGAAGTGGCAAATATTTCTATGGTTCCCTAATGAATCCATTGAAAAAACTGATATGATGCTAAACACTTACATTATATCATCCTCAGAAAAGTTAGGTTGAAAATCTTGCAGAGGAAACAGTGCACTGAAAGGAACACCCATATTCAGTAGCACAGTTGCTATATCAAATATTGATGGAATCCACGGCCTTGGCTGGTCGTTGCTAGCTGAAGCTGCAGAGAGATAACACTTGGCTATTTATTCGCAAACCAGAGGGACAGAAAGCACAATGAGCATACCAGTGCTAATGTATGGAGTTCCCTCAGACATGAGCTCTGCTTTAAGTAGTTTATTAAGATAGCGGAGGAGACTCAATAGCATTAAGTAAACAGCAGAATGCAACTTGAGCATGGTATGTTCTTTGGAACACTGTAGTTGTGTTTTCTAAGGCAAAGGGTACTATTTTAATATTTTCCCACAACTCTTATACATCTGTGCTACAAAAGCACAATCCTCTTCAAAGCAGCAAATAAGCTGTCAGTGTGATTAACCTGGGAAAGATGGCAGAAAATATATCAACACAGAAAAGATACAGAAATATTTATATAGTCTGTACCGGTCATGGTCTCATAATATACCATATTTTTCTGTGTATAAGACTAGATTTTTTAACCAAAAAATTAGGTTTAAAATTGGGGCTCGTCTTATACACGGGTAGTGCTGAGGGGTGTTCTCCTAATTTGGAGTCTCCCAAAATAGGGGGTGTCTTATACATAGAAAAATACGGTAGTTTTTTTATCTCAACTTATCAAGACAAACAAGATGTGATTTCCTTGTAAATGCACATCCTCATCCCCACATGAACTATAGCTCTACTGCTACTTCAGTGGTAAATATTTTGTACCAGACGAAGGGTATGTGAACAAGGCTTAGGGTGAGATCCTACAACTGACATTTGGTGGCTGAAGAGGCCTTATGTGGCAGTTTAGATACTGCTTAATTGGTGAAGAGGAAGGCTCCCCAGCATGCCTGTAGAAAATGCAGCCTAAAACAGGGCATTCCAAGGACAGCTGAGGATTTGCAGAATCCTAAGACCCCTCAATCCCAATACTCTCCCAAAAGCTATCCAAGCCCTAGAGCTGGCAAGTTAATTATTTCCCATCTACCACAACTGGAAGAAAAATGGCAGAAGAAAAATTAAGAAAAGCAGGCCTTCCCACCATTCCCTGATTACAGTGAGCCAGAAAGGCTTAGGAAGTGGCTGAATCTTCATCACCAGATTGTTGTGCCTAACAAGGAACCTTGTGAGCCACATTAAACTAAAAATAATTCTATTAGATGGTAAAACAACCAAATTACATTTGAATGAATTATGTGAAAAGTGAGAAGACTGTTGCAGGACTTTGTGTCAATGTGTAAAAACTACAAGTTCTTCCCAATGGGTAAAAATTACAAGTTTTTCCCAATGTGTAAAAACTACAAGTTCTTCCTGAAGTTTAGTTTCAAATACTCACCAGTTTTAATTGTTAATGACATCAACGTATCCAAAATCTTTCTTGACAATGAACTGTCTGGATGAATTGACATCATCTGTTTAATTGAAACAAAACTGAAGGTCATCTAAGACAATTAGAACTTTTGCATATTCAGTATTCTTGCATTGTGATGAAGAATTATTGAAATACAGTACAAATGCGATCTGATGTGCCAGAAATGTGAATCAGTCTTACTAGCTAAGAATAGTGTTGATCAATGCAAATAAGATTAACCATTGCTGCTCTAGTTTTGGTCTTTTAAATATTCTTCCAGTTTGCTATACAAGGGGGAAAGTGAAGGCAGCGCTCTTAAATCCTTGACTTCCAAACTGAAAGATATCCTGGGTATTTCCTGGGGACAAGTATTCAGGCCCATAAAGTTTATACATAATGAACTTAAGAAGTTAAGTGTAAGCTTGAGAAAAAGACAAGAGAGTGGGAGAGAATAATAGGCTAACTTCTTTAAAAGGAATGGATGGCAGAAAATTCTTGGTCACAGAGTAAAGCTAAATGGAATCATTTGACAATTTTCAGATATACATTAGCTAAAGGTGCATTTGATAGCATATTACAAAATCAAACACTTCTAAGAAGAACTTCTATACAATACAAGAACTGAAAGGTAATGGTGCTCTAGTGTCTGTCACTGGCTAGGAGATCATTGGGAGGCTGCATCTCCTCTTGCACAGGAAGGGTATGATAGCAATGGGAAGACCAGCCTGGCCACAGAATGAGCAGCTAACGGGAGCTTGCTTTACTTTCCCAGCCAAATAGAACTCTGTTCCAGCCACCCGTTTCTCTGGGATTACAAAAGGAAAGGAAAGGATGCTCTGGATTCTGCTACAAATTGGCTTATAATAAAAATGTGGGGCATAAATCTTTAAACAAAACTGCAATTCTGCCAGATCAGCAAGTGTTAAGAGAGCCCTCCTTCCTATTTACCTCCAATCTATCTTCTGTGAAGGCTCAGGAAGTTCAAATTGCAAAACTTTCTTTTGCAAAAAGAGTTAAGGTTTGGCTCTTTTAGGGATGTCTGAAGTCAATCATATACAGTGGTACCTCGGGTTAAGTACTTCATTCGTTCCGGAGGTCTGTTCTTAACCTGAAACTGTTCTTAACCTGAAGAACCACTTTAGCTAATGGGGCCTCCTGCTGCCACCGCGCCGCTGGAGCATGATTTCTGTTCTCATCCTGAAGCAAAATTCTTAACCTGAGGTACTATTTCTGGGTTAGCAGAGTCTGTAACCTGAAGCGTATGTAACCTGAAGCGTATGTAACCTGAGGTACCACTGTAATAGTCTATTTCATCCCATGTCTTCCCTTGTGTAAATTATTTTGGTATGTCAGTAAAGATACAATAGTCTTTCAAATCTGATCCCCTTTCCTGAGGAGAATACAGCTTTGGTGTACAGAGTCAAACCTTGGCTCCCAAATGCCTCTATTTTGGAACATTTCGGCTCCCGAACGCCAAAAACCCGGAAGTAAATGCTCCAGTTTTTGAACGTTTCTCGGAAGCTGAACATCTGTCGCAGCTTCTGCTTGAGTGCAGGAAGCTCCTCCAACCAATTGGAAGCCGCACCTCAGCTGTCAAACATTTCTGAAGCCGAATGGGCTTCCGGAACAGATTAGGTTTGACAACTCATGAAACAGTGCCAGTATGGAGAGAAATAATAGCCTGGAGGTTGCTGGCAGTGCAGAGAGAAGAGGTAAGCAAGTGATCAACATGAAATGCAAGGCATTTCACATTTCTGACATTAAGTGGCTAGTTTAAAAGTGTGCTCATACTTCTTAAATTAGATAGGAGAATACAGAATGAATTGTAACTGAAAAATTATTTTATATGCCAGCTCTTTAATTCTCAGGATTTACCAACAGCTCGTGCTCCAGGAACCAGGGAGTGTGTGCATGCAGAACATGAGTAATCTAGAAAGCTAAACTGTAAGGTATAAACTAACTGAAGTTCAGTCTAATAAGGCTTCCGGATTCATGATATCCAATGCAACATTAAATAAGATGCATCTTACCCGAAACATCCATTTTAAAATGGGAACAGGACATGGAGAACTGTAGTAAGCTGACAGAAGCAAGCCTTCAGAGATTACAAAAAGCTGCTGTGTTATTCCAGATCTGCAGAAAGAACCACCAAGAATCACTTTCATGTTTTCAAAGTTAACCTGTGTATTAAATCTCAGATTTAAAGAACCACACCTGAAACTGAGGGTGGGATTCACCTAATCAGCCCCTACAGTGGCAGCCCTGCACAAGGATTTCTGCTTGTTCAGTGGTGCTTCTCCCTCCTTCCCCACAAATTGGTTCAGAGGGGTCAGGAGAAACCCACCCCCAACAGCATTTGGGGGAGAAAAGGATTGTTCCATCTGGCAAACTGAAATGCTTGCACAGACTGAACCACAAGAGGACAACGTTGAATTCTACCCAATAACAGAGGCTTTAACAGGAGAATTGCAGCCTCAATTGAGAGACTCATAGGAAATTATTGCACAAGCATATGATGGCCTTTGCTAACAGATTGACATATGATGCAGGTGATGCTTAAGCCAAATCAGATGCAAGAATAACTAGGCTTGTTGAAAAGTGGTACACAATATTTTTCATGACTAAAAGGTAAACACACACACACACACACACACACACACACATATATATATATATATGAAAGAAAATATATATACATATAAAACATAACAATTTCAAACATTAAAATACAGGGTTTTTACAAACGCTTAGACCTCCTTCCCTCCCTCCATAGGTTCCATTTTAAAAATTAGATTTACTGCATCTTTACTCTTATCTATTATATAAACATATTTACCATTAAAACAATTCCACATTACAGTACAAGTGTCTTTACATCCCTGCCAAAGATTTTAACTGTTTACAGTGGTCTTTTAAGTAAATTACAAACTGATCACTTAAAACAGGCACTACAAGGTTGACTGACACATTTCAATAAACACAACCTCTAATTCCGAAATTGTCTAATTTGCAGAGATTAATAAGGGTAGCAAGCATACATTAGGGACAGAAGACTCTTTGATTTTGGCAGACTACCAACTAGCATGCATAGCTATCCATACAAATGATATTTTGCTAGTATGCTACTTTAAGAAAATGGACATTGCTAAAAACCATCCTTACCCGAGAATATATTTTTCAATGGGATTTTGAGGATGAAACCCAGAATTCCTCAAATCAAGGTTAAGATGACTGAAGATTTTCCCAGTATGTTCTACATGAAATATATTTTCTCCTGGGTGCTGGTCAGGAATAGCATCACTGATTAATGCAAATCTTTCTAAAAATTCTCTGTAACACAAAATTACATCTGTAATGTATAATCCTTAAAGTCTGTTTAATAAACAGTTATCCCACACATTTATCCACATAGAGCAAGAGCAGCCAACATCATGTCCTAAAGATGCTGTTAGATTCCAACTCCCATCAGAGCCAGCCAGCATAGCCAATGGTCAGACATGATGGGATTTGCAATACACAGGCCCCCTATCCTTGACCTAAGTCATGGTTAAGTGATTGGCGGGTGGGACATGGAAAGTCCTGGACATGATCCCACTCCCCTCTTCTCCACTGCGCAGGAGAGTGCAAAGTCCATTTTTACTTTAGAACAATCCACAGTTCTAGGTTACTTCTGAACTCATTGAACTGGGATTTGTTCTAACCAAAGTTAGATAAACCAGGATATGATATGAGATTTGATTTGTTTTAAACAAACCACTATCTCTTATTTTTTAAAAATCAATTTTTATTAAGATTTTTAAACATAAATGCAAATATAATAAACAATGTAACATATATCATAATATAATTTCTTAACTTCTTTGGACTCCCTCACGTCTTCCGCTCCCACTTGCATCTTTGTCAATTCTTGCCCGCAATTTATCATCTTATTTACATTCTTATGTCCCATTCATTTAGAATATAATCTAATAGTTCTCCCAAAGGTTTGAGATTTTCCCTCAATCTCACTTATCATCCTAATTGCATCTAATTTAGTGGTGGTCAATTATTTATGATCTAGCCTCCATCTTAACATTCAACCAAATTACAATGCTTTTTTAAATAAATCTTAAATTTCTTCCACAAACCACTATCTCTTAAAGTCTTTATCAAATGCAGAACTATGGTTTGAACTAAAGTGAAAGTTTTCACTCATCATCTCAAACACAAAGGAGGAGGGGGGGAGCACAAGAGCCAGAGATTTGCTCTGATGGTTCCTGATAACCATCCTGAAACATGATTTATGACAGTAAATCATCTGAACCAGTGTTGGGGACTTCAGAATATAGACCAGAATGGAAAAATCCAGGCAGCAATATTTCTTTAAAAAAGTCTTTTATTCAGTTTGAATTTTGTCAGACAAAATCAAAAAGGGGTGCATTCAGGAAGAAATGAGAGAATGCCCACGAACACCAGGGGCAGACAGTTTTTATACCCTTAGGCAAAGCAAAATTTCAGCCCCTTGACCCACCCCTTAAACATTCCCCTTTATGCATAATCATTAAAGCTCTACCAATTAGAAAATTGGTTTTTGCCTCGTTCGGTTCCAAGCTGCATTATACACTAGGTGGCGCTGCGAGCTTAAAAACTATTTGACCTAATTGCTGTTTCCAGGAAATGCTCTGGCCCCCTGTTTATCAGGAAAGGGGGTCTGTGGTTTTAACAACTTCAGGCCTAGGTCTGCATTTCGAATCCTGCGGTGGGCAGACATCCTGGGCAAACAGACAGCTTCTCAGAAACAGCTCAACTACTAGCAAAATCCCCTGACCGCATCCTCTTGCAAACTCGCTGTGTTGCAAAAATATTGTTTTTGCAAGCAGGGGCAAGCAGGGGAGAGAGAGAAATGTCTTTTTAGCTTTTAGTTTGCTCTCTAAGATGGCTTTCAGCTTATAAAATGGCTCCAGCCTGGCTCTCCAAAGTGGACCAAGGTGGACCCCTGGTCCTCACTCCTTCACCAGGCCATGGCCTAACACTACAACTGGCAATCATGTATAGAGGATATAAATGATGAATAAGAGTGGACCCTAGAGAGAAATTAAAGAAAAATTTTGGAAAGCCAGTAGAAGGGTAGATTACAGTGGTCAATGAGACAAACAGTATTTCATTGAGTATAATCACAAGAAAAGGATTAATTAGAAGACCTGTGTTCTGCAGACAGTTCACCATCATCAGAGTCTTCTTCATGTTGACAATTTATTGGAACTTCCCATTTGACTTGCTGTAACTGCTTCTCTAGTTCATCTATCCTGTAATGCAGAGAAGGGTGTTTAAAAAGAACCTTGGCCTCTGATTATAACAGCACATCTTAAAGCAAGTTTAAATATTGGCATGTTTCCTCTCTTATAAACAGGCACCTGGTATTTCTGTTTGTTACTGGAGTTAGAAAAAGCAACATAGAGCAGATTGCTAAAATTCATTGACATGTCCTTTTTCTATTAAAATGTTATTTCATAAGGAATCAATAGATTCATATGTATTCTTTGTACAAACTCTGCAGTAAGCCAGTGTTTCCTATAGGAAACAGCAAATTTAGGCTGTCTGTCTAGGTTTTAAAGGTCAGGACAGTCAATAGGATCTCTACTACAATGACATGGAAGAGAGAATGGTGGATGGAAATAATAGATGGCATGTGAGGAACTAACTTCAAATATTCCCGCTTTTTAAGGCTGATAAGATTTGAAGAAGCCTAGTAACCACTAGAAACCCTGTAACATTAAGCAGGCTTCTAGAACAAGTGTTTTCATGGCTTTCATCAAATTATGTATTG
Source organism: Podarcis cretensis (assembly GCF_951804945.1). Classification (NCBI taxonomy): domain Eukaryota; kingdom Metazoa; phylum Chordata; class Lepidosauria; order Squamata; family Lacertidae; genus Podarcis; species Podarcis cretensis. Next base: position 57,575,233 of record NC_137174.1, on the reverse strand, counting down.
ATGCATTGAAAACCATCTCATATTTAAATTCAACAAGTTCAAAATGAAGACAACTACAAAAAAAGACTATAACTTAAGGTAGAAATGGGGACCCTTGCAGACAGGAAGATACTTATCCATTAGTATCTGATGGATTAGAAGATGATTTTCATAGTGCAAAACTAAACAATGCTGATTTTATTTAACTTCAACTCTTTTCTCATGCCATATATGGGGGGAAATAGCCTGCTACTAAGTGAAAGGTGAGTATATTCATTGCAGGCAAGACCAACAAGGGTGTCGTATCATTCTTCAACATAATGTTTATAGAGGGTGATCCTAAATTGCATTACTAGGGATAGGAGACACACAGGCATACATACCTTCTGAATGCTTCCTTCTCCTTCAAGATATCCTCCAGGTGATTCATGTAATGGACATTTTTAACAGAAGGTGTGAAAAGCTGAAACAAAGAGTGAAAATTAAAAATACAAGTATTTTTGTTCCATTAGCTACCACTACTTTGCATGTTCTCAATCACCATTTAGATTAAGGAAAATTTTGAAAACTAGGAAAAATACAAAAAGTATGTAAGTTGTACATCCTCTATTGCAAAGACCACACTGCTTCTTTTTAGCTAGGAAACCACCACAGGTTCCCAAAATGTATAGGTGCAATAAAACAGATAGGTGCCATCTTCACATGGGCAATACAAACTCTCTCAAGTAATATAGATTTTCTGGCGGCGCGCAGAGACGCTGCGGCTCAGTGCTCTCCTTTTGTTTTCAGCGTTTTGTTTTGTTTTCAGTGTTTTGTTTTCATTATTTTTACTTGTTCTGAGTATGTTTGGCCGGGCAAGAAAGATTTATAGCAGGCAGGAACTTCTGAAGGTCGGGTTACAGTGTGAACAAGCTGTGAGAGCTGATTATTTTCGCCCAGATAACGCTCCTGTGGGAGTAGCCAGGCCACCGGGCTCTCCATGGATTACTATGCCTCCTATAGGAAACAGCAAATTTAGGCTGTCTGTCTAGGTTTTAAAGGTCAGGACAGTCAATAGGATCTCTACTACAATGACATGGAAGAGAGAATGGTGGATGGTTCTCCAACCTGAGAACAAGACTTGTGCCTGCAGGCTCACTTCTTGCCTCTCCTCTTGGGTTTCATAGCCTGGTTTATAAGAGTTTAGATCAGTTTCCCCAGCTGGAAGCAACAGGAATTTGAGGGTTTTTTGTTTTTGTTTTTTTAAAAAACAAGAATAAAAGTGCTGAAGCCCAGTGCACAAGGAGAAATGTGGAGTAAGAACAGAAGCACATGATACAGCATGGCTTATTAGCCTCAGATAATTACATCTGAACCATTCAAATGATTTCCTAAACTAAGATGAGCTTTTTAACCACTTACAGGAATCTTCTGTGATGGACTCATGGTGTCTGTTTTACCACTTTCATCATTTCTCTGTTCTGGGTTTTCTGCAGATGGTCTGGCACTCTGGGCCAGTATTTGGTCAAGTGGCAAGAGAATATCTTCATCACTGCTGTCCATATTGCTGTCAGAGTTCTCAACATCACTATCACAAAAGTGACTTGGTTTTCTGTTCAAAATACATGCCCTTGGGTTGGAACCTTCATTTAAATCAGATGAAGAGCTAGAGATGGTGCCAAGATCCAAATCTTCTGATGACAGAACATTATCTTCCAATAATACAGGTTGCTCAGAATTATTTTCTGAAGGTAAAGTAGAAGTGAGAGGCGGATGAACTGTCATTTTCAGTGCTTCACTTGAACTATTATGCCGAATGTGTGGTTCAGATTCTGTTGACTGTTTGGAAAATATTTTTTCTTGACATTTAATGGATTTATAGTCTATTTTTTTAAACAAAGGAAGCACCTTTTCTAAATAAAATTTTGGGAATGTCTGTAACTGACTGTCTTTGGCATCTGTAATTTGGATTTGGCAATCTTTATTTGTTGTATCCATACTGTTATATCCATTTTCTTCAGTATCAATATATTCTATTGAAAGAGGCAAATTACTGTCAGGTGGAGTCATAACCTCTACCTGCAAGTCAACATGAGGAGACATTCTGTTTTTTGAGCAGTCAGAATTATGTTTTTCCAGTGAACTACTAAAATTGTGTTTTTCAGACCTATGTATATTGGACTTCTTTGATTTTTTCAAATCTGTTTCTAAAGATTTCCTTTTTCGTTTTCTGGAATATTCTTTATGTTTTGATATTCCCAACAAAGGTATTGAGTCAGGGTGTACTGATGGGCAGGTCTGGCTTTTTCTCATGTTAATCATTTCATCAGAGTCCCATCCTGAAGGAAATTCTGCTTCTGAAGCTTGCATTGAAGAGGATTCAGCTGTGAAATGAAAATGAACTGAAATTATTATATAATGCAAGGCCTCTAAAATAGTGGTACATCATGGAAAAAGTTCTGTTTGATTAGAATGTCAATGTAACAGAATGTTCCAAGGGATGACAGTGGTACCTCGGAAGTTGAATGGAATCCATTCTGGAAGTCCGTTCAACTTCCAAAGCGTTCAGAAACGCCAAAAAGGACGTTCGGGTTCCACAGAACATTCACAAACTGAACACTCACTTCCAGGTTTGTGGCGTTCAGGAACCAAAACTTTATAGATTCACAAGGCCCTTCAGGATCAAAGGTATGAGTATTAATCTAGACTGCCAACTAGGCCCATGATGTCGGTGAGTACTGTTGACCAGAATTGTTTGTTGGCCTTGTCCAACAACATCTGGAGGGCATCCCCACATTGTCTACCCTTGATTTAGAACATCTTAAGAAAATAAAGAGCTCTTCAAGCTGTAGTCCTATGCACACTTACCTAACAGCAAGCTCCACTGAACATAATGGAACTTACTTTCATGTAAATATGCACTGGATTACTGTATGTAAATTAGTTACAACTGGAGCCATCAATAGGGGAGATACTGCAGTGCAGTAAGCTACTTGTTCCAATTCTTCTACATCATTAGCTGCTATGTTCATACCTGAGGAGGATTCCCGCAAAGTAGAGTCTGATCTTTTTGTTAAGAGACCTCTGGTATCCTACAAATAAGCAGAGACAAAAAAGATTTGACAATGCCTTAAACGGTATTACTGCTTTATGGGCACAGCAAACAACTCAACTCTTAAGAGCCACCACGACTATTTATTTGGGACAGTGAAAATTTTCATTTGCAGTCATGGGACCCTAAAATATATTCCACATATTTTTCTTTTAGAACGCGTAAATGAAGCCAAAAATGACACGCATAGGTCACCTGAAAACTTACATGGCCTTTTATATTGCTGAACTACAAGGCCAAGGATGATGGGAGCTGTAGTTTAGCAACAGCTGGCGGGCCAATGGTTCCTCACATCTGATGAAGGCAGGAGCTATAGATGGATCTCTAGTACTTACTTTTCAGCTATAACTACTATTGCTTGCCTTTGCATGCTCTTACTTTTAGGCAGCCCAAGCAAGCACACTGATAACTGAGGATCGGTTTCAGAGCTCACTCCATTATTTCATACTCCTCAAACTACTGCTTGTATTGTGGAATCAAAAAAGCCCGATATATGCTTCTAGTGATAGTTGTGAGAAGGTATTGAGCTTGATTCCACACATGGACCTGAAGGAAATGTGCAAGACTGCTGAACAGCAGAAGACTCAAATACGAAAAAATGGCCACATTTTTTAAAATGAAAAGCCTAAACTTAAATAGATTTCTTTTGCCTTTGTGCTAAAAATGAATGCTGATATGTGGCCCTGCAAATAACTACCTGGCAGTAATCATACACCATGCTCTTTGTTTCCCTCTCATGTGGCCAGGGCTCTCTCATATGCCTATATGATTCCAGTAAATAGGATGTAGGCACACATATGATCCTCATAGAACTGGCTTGTTTAATGCAAGACAATACTATGGGGTTCATACATCTCTTCATCCCCAGAGCAGGAAGGATGTGGCTAACCACTTAAATGGCAGAGATATAGCAAATGCTTCATGATTATGGCTGCATATAAACACAACCGTTTTCTTTATAACTTTTATATAGATATCTTAGCTCTAAAACCTCAGAAGAAAAAGCTGTTTTGTCCAGCTTGGCTAAGATTTCTATGAACAAAGCACACACATGAAGTGTAAAGTGAATTTTCCAAGTCACGAGGAACTCTCTCAAATATTTTAACTTATCATTAATAATGGATTCATTGATACAGACTTCAACCTGGATGTTGACACAGGAAAGGGAAATTGCATATTCAGGGTCCTTCCACGGGAGGGTGTTCTCACAAACAGGGTATTTAGATCAATTTTTTCCTGTGTGTGCCACTGACATACAAAGTGTACATGTACACACACATTTTCCCTTTTAAAAATCCCCCAGGGAAAACCCAAGAGCAAATGTTACTGTACCAGCATGTGTCACAGTAGACAAAATTGGAAGTATTGGTGGGGGAGTTCTTTGCTCGCAAGAGGGGGCTTGATACTGTAGCACAAATATATTCATTTCCACCATACTCTGTTTCATGCATTCTACTGCTTTTAATTTCCTATAGATCATCCAACCCAGAAACATTTTGAACACTAAAACCAGCTGGTTAAGGGGCCTCCTTGCAGGGCACCTCCCAAACAGGCTGCCACCACCCCAACCTGGCTACAGCCACCATCATTCTTTCAGCTGCCCAGTAAGGTCTCTGCGAGCCACATCCTGTCATCCTACTCCATCTCCTTCCTCACACTGCTTAGCAACCATTGCCAACTTTTGACCCTGTTTATGTCCTCTTGGGGGGCACACACGTGCGCACGCACGCGCACACACACACACACACAGATTTTGTGCAGGAGCAGACATATTTAAATCTTCCATATTAAAAATTAAAGAGAGGCTGATGTAGGTACTATGCATGTGCCTTCAGAATGGGGCAATCAGTGAACTGCTTTATTTGGGCTGCCAGAAACAAAATGGCAGAGTGATATCACCACACTCATGAAAAATTGCCCACCCCAAAAAAAGCGCTAGGGTGCTTTCACACCAGCACTGACTTCAAATGCAGGCCATTCATTTTACGTAACTCATGGACTTTCTGAAAGGGAAAATCCAACTTTTTTTTATGACATCATGTGTACACCACAAAAAGCTTCCTAGCACGAACAACACTGTGTTTACAATAAACTATCATGTGGAAGCATCCACAGGTCATTTTAGCATAACCGGCCAAGTTTGCTGTGATGATTGACCCTTAAGTTTCTGACAGCTCATGTTGCGTTTAAGGAAAAATGTAAACTTATGCACATTTTCAAATGCAAATGATATGAACCAAGATAGTTACAACCTTCCAAACAGTAAGGTAGCCAAGGTAACTAGATTCTTTGTACACTATTGCTTCCTAATCTCCATAATTTCTATGGCAAATAAATAGTAGTAGGCAGAAATGCAATTTTATTTGGGGGGGCGTGTTTAATAATATCTGAAGTTAGTTTTGCTGAGTAGATCATTAATGTTTTGTTTGCCCTGTCTAGTTTTCTGACCAATCCACAAAGCCTTCCTAAATTCTGGACATTATGCTTGATGTAATGTAAAAGGCAAGTACTGGGTTGGAAAGCCACCAATATATAGTAAAGTATGCTTGTGTCAGTAGATTCTTGATTATTTATGGATACTCAGAACTGACACTCACTTGGATGTAAATGATGAATGAGTTGGTAGCAGCTAGAGTCTCTCCAACCCCCCACCCCAGACTGGCAGTTGTGTAAGTGCTAAGTCATTCCAGAATAGTTCCAAAAGCAACTACCAAGTACAGCCTCAGGCATACCTAAGCAAACATGTAAGATTCTTTTTAAAAGGGATTCCTGGTCTGTCCACAGTTAATAGCCATAACAGACTTTAACTGTCTATGTGTGAAATCAGTTTGTGTGGCAATACATACTTCCTGACAACTTTCTGGAGAGTACAGTAGCCTTGAAAATAGAGAGGCTGGTCATACTTAAACTAGCATGAAACTGAAATAAAAGAGGCAGCACCCTTGTTAAAATAAAGGCAATGCCACATCAAGGCCTATTACTTTCCACATCTTAAGACTGCAAATAGCTTAAAGGAGCCCCAAAGTTCATATTATTTAAAAATCCTCAAACAGTAACTTAAATATTAAGTGACCAGAGCAGCAAGGTATACTTACTATTTCATAACTGGATAATACTGTGAATGCTACATCATTAAAAAAAACTTCATTGCTTTGGTATTTATTACCCCCTTTAACATACCTGGTTAGAAAAGCTAACTTCCAAGGATTTCTTTACGGAGTCAAAAGGTTGTTGCTTAGATAGGATCTTTTTCTCCTTCACTTGTCTCTCCCTGCAAACAACTTCCGACAACAACTGGGATGAAGAACTAATTGGGCTAAACTGTGGTATCTTCAAACAACCCATTTTTTGATAGTATGTGTGATTATCCTTTTTCAAACTGTCATTTTCTGCTGTTGAAGCCCATTTAGTCAAGCCTGAACCAGCTGTGTCTAGTTCCATGTAATCCATATTACATTCTCTACTATTTTCTACTAATGGTGTCCTTGTTCGAATAGGAGATATTTCATTCTTTTCAAGGTTTTTTGTGCATATATTATCTTTTAATATGAAAGAACAGTCTGAGGATCCATCTGTTGTGAAGAGTTGCCGAGCAACAGCTTTGGGATGCAAAACCTTTGATGTCATAAAAACTCCATTATCTGGACAGTCCTTTTTCTCAGATTTAGCACCTCTGAGAAAGGCCTCAATTATAGGACTCCGATTGGGTGGTGGAATTGGCAACTTCTTCCTTCTCTTCTGTTTTGGAGATAATATGCTTTTTCTAAGATACTCCGTATGTGAGACTGAAAGCCCAGCTTTCCCATTTCTTTTTTCTGAAAAACATTAACAAATGTTTTTCATCAACAAATGCTGAACAAACAAAGCAGAAAGTTAGTACAGTCAAACCTCAGTTGTTGAACGTAATCTATTTCAGAAGCCCATTCAGTTTCCGAAATGTTCAACAACTGAGGCGTGGCTTCCAATTGGCTGCAAAAGCTTCCTACACTCAAGCGGAAGGCATGTCGGACGTTCGGCTTCTGGAAAACATTTGAAAACCGGAGCATTTACTTCCAGGTTTTCGGCGTTCAGGAGCCGAAACGTTCCAAAACGGAGCTGTTCAGGAATCAAGGTTTGACTCTAATAAAAAAATACCAGAATCTCAAAACTGCTTCACACAACACATTAAACCAGGCTTCCTCAAACTCAGCCCTCCAGATGTTTTTTGAGACTACAATTCCCATCATCCCTGACCACTGGTCCTGCTAGCTAGGGATCATGGGAGTTGTAGGCCAAAAAACATCTGGAGGGCCGAGTTTGAAGAACCCTGCATTAAACCATGGTTTATTTTAAACTATGAGCACAGTGCTATTGCATGCTGCTCAAAAGTTCCAAAGTCGCTCCTGCTGTTGCCAGTTGCCACGCTGGGAAGAAAACAAACTAGAGCTGGCTTCACATTATGTCCAAACCAAGGCTTGTGGCTAGCTTGACCCCCCCACACACATTATGTCATTGAGAAGCAAAGAATAAACCTGAAGAGATCCTACCAGACAGCATAGATCAACTTCTCCACCCTAGAACCCTCCAAATGTTTTAGACTCCAGTTCCCATCAGCCCCAGCCAGCATGGCAAATGATCAAGGATGAAGGGAACTGTGGTCCAAAAACATCTGGAAGAAACCACAATGGGGATGACTGGTTTAGGTCAAACTTTTAAAAATAAAACTCAAGTTTCCAACCATTAAAAACAAATTGTTAAATAAACATTAATAAATAGCAATCATGATTAGTAACACCATAATCATCCTCATCCAAATACTGCAGTGGCTCTCATAGTAATCTTGACCTAAACAATCAATTCACTCCAAAAATCTGTTGGATTTTTGAAAAGTAAAGACACTTTAAATGCAATTCAAATGTCTGGTAGTTCATTTTCATGTTTAGTAAGCTTCACATTGGTTACACTTCCTGATGTGAACAAGATTATAGACATGCCCAGTGCTTAGAAGCCTGCTGCCCATCAACACAAGGCTGTGAAACTACTGCCAGGGATTAACCAAGGTATCCAAATCAAGAGAATGCATGGCATGATCTCATTCCCAGTACTGTGGGAGACTTGTCACCAGCTATGAAATTTGCCCCTTCCTCTGCCTGGTAAAAAGGGAGCCTGGCAGAATGTGATGCATGAGCAGTTGCTTCCAGACATGCAATAAATCAGAACTGTGCAATTTTCACCTATACAGGAATTCATGCTTTTCACAGTAAAGAGTAATGTGTGATGAGCTCCACAGCTCAATACTGTACTAGACATTTTATAAACAGAAAGATTTGCTTACCTTGATTTAGAGATGGTTTGAAGTAGTCAAGAATAGAGCAGTTCCTGTAAGAGAAAAAACAAGTTCATGAAAATACTTTGCGAATGGAAATAAATTCCCCGTCCGGAATATTGGGTCCAGCAAGCTTCCCAGTTCAGCTCCGTATCCCTGGAAGCTCTGAGCTGGCCTAGCAGAATAATGCAGCGGTCCTGAGTCCATGTGAGAAAGGGATAAATCAAGTCCAGAAGACAGATCGGTTCTTATCTCTAGAAGCGTTTATTTACAAGCCATAAATCAGTCTCTCCATCGGAGACCTCCGCCATTCTCCAAAGACATTCCTCCGTGCTTTCCAAAAGCACACAGACACAGCCTGTCTGTTTAGCTGTGTCTCTCAGCATCTCTCAGTAGAACTGAAAGTAACTCTCACAGACAAAGCCTGTGACATACGGCCCTGCTTCCGTCCCCTCCCAGATGCAGGGCACCACGGAGTTTTAACCCTGTCTGTTCCAAACTCCACAAATACTACCTATACAAACATACTGCTTAACTTGTATATCAAATGAGAGGTCAAGTCAAAAGGATAGATTCTAAATATGTTTGGGCAGATAGCATTTTGTATTGACAATCTGGTGTCATGCAGTGGCAAGCCTTTTTGGCAAATGTGTCATAACTTGTGGAATATATGAGATAGTGGAACCACAATCAGACTATTGAAACCACAGCTTCTGTTCACATTCACAGAACCACTCCTACTCATGTCACAAACTGAACGTCCACAATGGGATCAGATACCCCCCCACACAAGGTGCATCCCACCTTCAATGCATAGTGATGTGGATACAGAACAGGGCCTCTGCATCCACACCTGCAGAGTCTAGCCTAGTATTTCTCAGACTTCCAGTAATGGAGGTACACTTTACTATTACACCTGAAAAACAATGCACAAGTAATAACTTGTAAGAGGTTTGTAAGAGTAAGAATAATTTGTAAGAGGTTTGTAAGAGTAAGATAAGTACATTGCATGCTGTGTGTGTGTGCGTGTGTGTGTGTGTGTGTGTGTAGGAGGCAAGCCTAGAGTGTGCATCAATGCAGAATTAGCTTACATTTATAGGAGGCTGCTCTGTGTTTTTGCATAGTTCACTCTCCTGGCCTTGGTTCCTTCCTGTCAGCCTCCTCCATGCTCTGACCTTGGTTACTTTCTAGCAGCCTCATTCCAGAGCCATGTAATCTGCAGCTTTGTCTGAATGTCAGGAATTGACTGAGCCAAACACACACAATACAGAGATGTGGCATAATTACCCAGCCCAGCAAGAAGGCCTGAACAGTGAATCAGGCAAATGGAAGCCTAATCCATAGGCAGATACTTTGAGCCCAAAGTCCGATTAATTGTCTTTACTTTTTCTTGTGGTACAGTTGCAATTCTGTTTGGCATACTCTTTGGGAATTGTCTCAACGCTTTCAAGATAAAGTCAAATCAGTTATTGCACACACACTGTACTTTTACTTAGCTCCAGAAGTTACATTTGTTTTCGAACACCACATCTTCACTTAAGACCTACAGATTGTCATTGCAGCTAAGAACCCGAGCTCCTTCTTTCTTTCTTTCCAGTGCCCTAAGCATTCAGAACTAAGCATGACTTGCTAGTAATTATTAGAATTTTGAATCTGCTTTTGCCTTGTGGCACTTTTTGGGGGCTCAGCACTCAGATTAAAGCAAGTTATGTGGGTTGAATCCTAGCAAAATTAGCGATTTTTAAGTTTGCACTAGAAAATTTCCTGATGTCTGGGAGAGTGATCTAATTTAGCATATATTTAGTGCAAACAGTGAAAACTATGAACTAAATCTGTATTTGCTTCCATATCCTGCAAGTGTATAAAGTGTTATTGATTGATTGATTGATTGATTGTTAAATTTATATACCGTCCTTTATCAAAAGATCCCAGGGCAGTGTACAGCATTACAAACACATTTTACAGAGCATCAAAAATAAAAACATAATAACAGGCAGCATAATAACAGGCAGCATAATAATAATAATATTGCTAATTTAATCCAGCTTTATCAATAGTAAGAATGGAACCTTTAAATCATACTTCTAAAAAAAAAATTCTAACCAATATTAATTCTGGCAGAATTCCCATGTCTTATGAGTGTCAAGAAACTCAAAAGAAACTCACCAACTTCATTCTGACTGCCTATGATAATCTGATGGTTAAGAATTCATAGTTTTAGATTCAGCTTTCTTTGGGACTCTTTGCAGCAGTCAACCTCTAAGTGCAAGATTAGTTTCACTTTCCAGGAAGGGAGTGTTATGCCTATGTAAAGAAGACCACTCCTCCTCAATAGCCTTTACCTCATTTGATAAGGAACTCCCTCCTTCCTGATGCAGCCAGCCAGCTGCTCTGGGAAACTCAAAATCTACACTCTTAACTAGAGTTTCCCAGTAATAAAAATCACATTGTCTACATTGTTTTTCCTCTTTCAAGCAGCGTTCAAAATTAGTCAGGTACCAGTCACATTTCACAACAGGCAACGGCTGTTTGTGAGGCAGCAGAGATGTCTAGAAACCAGGTTTGACACCTAACATCTCCATCTGTCAGCCTGGCGTGGCTGCAATGCGGGGCAGCACAGCACCAAGAGACAAACATCTGCCTGTCACACAGCTGGAAAGGCACATAAGGTATAAATTATTTATGTCATTGTTAATTAATCTTAGGCTAGCAATGCTACAGTACATTCAGTACAAAACCAGGTGTGGTATTTCAGATGGAAGAGGGGAAGTCAAAACCTATTTTAGATTTACAGTGGTACCTCGGGTTAAGAACTTAATTCATTCCGGAGGTCCGTTCTTAACCTGAAACTGTTCTTAACCTGAGGTACCACTTTAACTAATGGGGCCTCCCGCTGCTGCTGCCGCCACGCCGCCGCCGTGCAATTTCTGTTCTCATCCTGAAGCAAAGGTCTTAACCCAAGGTACTATTTGTGTTAGTAGAATCTGTAACCTGAAGCGTCTGTAACCCGAGGTACCACGGTATAGCAAACAAAGTTCATATGTCCATGCTTGAATAAATTCAAGATTAAAAACTGTTAAAAGGGGGGGCAAGCAGTGTATTCCAAGAATATTTGTTGTGGTTATCACATAATAACCACAGCAACGTTAGCAGCCCAGGTTAAAACATCTGGGCCCTCAGAAGGCTATGGGCCTCCTCATATACCAGTAACCTCTTCTTGACCGGCCTGTACTGTATGAAATGTACTTTCTTTTATCTGTCCATTCAGCTGCATTGGTATTATGCGAGAGTCCAGTATTATGTGAGAGAAACTTCCCTCTATCCCTCTTTCTTCAGACCATACTTAATTCTATAAACATTCTTCAGCTTTTTGAAAAAAGCCCATGCAAAATAATGTGCTTGATTTCCATAATTATCAAACAATTTCATAGGTTTTGAAGAGAAATTATCTTGTGGACTGTTAGAAGATTAATTGTTTGTGCACTCTCTCTCTCATATAATAGCGCTCAGGATCACACAGTGAAAGTGCACAAACCGTAGCTGTGCAAGACATAACAAAAAATCCAAAATCCACATTAGGACAGTACCGAATCAGTGAAGGTGATTTGTCCATCTTAAAACAGATCAGGAAAGAGTGTACTTTACACAATGCATAATTATGAAATCTTTTTCTCTAAGAACTGCCTATCTTGGATGGCTTTCTAAAAGATGCATGGAATTCTATTAAGTATTGCAGTCAACAGCTACTAAGCAACAAAAGTTAGTAACACACTTCTAATAAAGAGTACAAGGGCTTAAGAACACACAGTAAAGCAGTCACCCTTATAGTGCCATGCTTGCAAGTGCACAAAAATATCTGGCTGGCCCCTTGTTAACATACAATTTGCCTTAGAATATTTCACTAAGTTCCACCTGGTTTGTTTCTATCTGTCACTATACAGTACTCATCCTAAAAATGCTGTGACTTAAGTGACAGGAGCTGTAGAATTTAAGAATGACTCTGATCCCAAAGGATAGCTGTGGATCTGTGTGCACATTCAGTATGAGCTGGGAAGAGGGATCCTGAGGCGGTAGATGAGTTGCACCTCTTCAGATTACAGATAGGAAATGTTGTTTTTAATGCTTTCCCACGGGGAGTGGGGTAGTACTATACAGCAGATGCCAAAGCCTCAGCATCTTGGGATGGCCTATCTGCGCCATTCTCCAATCAGCTACCAGAAAGAAAGGTCCCCTGGAGCTTTGCCTGTGGTGACAGCAGCACCTGCTCCTCCTCCCCAGCCCAGGTAAACAAACAGCAGTTCAAAAGAGCAGCTCCCTCCATTCCTTAGTCTGCCCTCTCCCTCTGGGCAGAGAGGAGTGGGAATCAGACCCAGAACCTAGAGTGAGTAGGCAGCAAAGTAGAAGTGGCTGTCCCCACCCCGAAAATCATGTGGCTAATTGACAATGGCAAGGCACTTGCCTACCTGCCTTCTCTCTTTTGGCAACCTAGCAATGAGAAACAGTGTCCGAAATTAGCCAGGTGTGTTTTATGACTGGCGCAGGTCCAATTGCAACCCTGTGGAGATCTCTAGATTGCCAGGTTGGTGACTGACATCTCCATCTGTCTGGCCCCTCCTGCTTTCTTAAGCAGGTAAGCAGATGACCTTATTTACTGCATTTATAACCCACGTTTTTCTCCAAGGAGTATATGGTTCACCTCCCCATCTCAGTTAATCTCTACAACGACCATGTGAGGTAGGTTAAGAGGTTGTGACTGGCCCAAGATCATCCAGTGAGCTTCACAAATGAGTGGGGATTTGAGCCCTGATCTCCCAGGTCCTGGTCTGACACCACTACAGTACACTGACTTCCTAGAGTACTTCTACTATGGGGCAGCTATATAAATTAAGTAGGCAAATAATTCTGGGGAAAGCAAAATGTCACTTAGAGAGGGATCTGAAATGTTTTCTTTGAAACTTAAATTTGTTTTATTCTGGGTTGTTTCAATTGATGTTTTAATGTGTTGTAAACCACTTTGATGTTTTTCTTTAATATATCAAGTGGTATAGAAATGAAATGAAAAATAATTACAACAATAAGGCCATAGCTATCAACGTTTCCCTTTTTTTTCAGGGAAATTCCCTTATTCCGAATAGGATTCCTCGCAAGAAAAGGGAAAAGTTGACAGCTATGAATAAGGCTCATTGTTTAAAAAAGATTGGCACCTAGACATTCTGTTGTGGCAGTCATAACCTAGGTTTAAGGTGCCATTTGGCGATTAGCTTATATATCTGAGTTTATGACACCAAGAGGAATCTTAATCGCTCTATCGCTCACACAGAATAAGCCGACTGTGGCTGGACTATGATGCTTTCTGTCCTGGCACCTGAGGAGGTGACTGCAAAGAGCAGCCTCAGCTCACTTTCTTGCCCTTCCCAAAGCAGAATGGTGGGGGAGTGATAGGGAGGATTAATTAATCAAGTTAAGGCAGCCCCCCTCAGCAAGAACCCAAGCAAGTAGGAGACGACACAAAACAATTGGGAATCCTGACTGTCGCTTCCCCAAGAGGAGGAGGGCAAGTGAGGAGCTCTAGCAAGGCGCCGTCCTGCTTCTGTTCTCTCCGGGCCAGGAAAGTGCAACATCCCACCACCACCACCACTGAATGACGTACTGTGAAGGGCCCCCTCGCCAAAATAACATGGCTCCACCCTGCTGCCCCTCAAAAAGAAAAGTCCTTGCAAGTAAAAATCTAGCGCCTCAGGGTGTGAAGGTTCTAGCCCAGCCAGTCTTCCACTTAATGGCAATTTTTATTTGCTGGCTATTTTCTTTACAAAGAGCAGAGTTCGCAAGCGAGACCCCCCCAGCTACCCCCGCCGGGGAGCTTTGAAGCCCCTTTTCCCGCCTCATAACTACCCACCCCCAACCCACGTCGGGCACATGCGTGGGACAGGCCGCTGCGCGGCACCCAGGGACCTTCGCCCTCGCGTCCGACACGCTGCCTGGTGGGAGTTGTTGTTGTGACCGCCGCCGTCGCCCTGCCGTACCTGCCACCCCCGGCGCCGTCTCCCCGGCCCGCCGCTTTACTGTGGCTCTTGGGGGTGCCCGCGGGGGAGCCGCTACTGAGGTTCTGGGTCATGTCCCCGCCGGGCGCCGCAGCCCGCCTCGATTTGTGGGTTCTGTCAGGCACCGACGTTGCTCTCCGAGCGCTCCGTACTCCATAGCACGGCACTACCGGTCAGGAGGCAAGGCCGGGCGGGGAATTCTCGAGGCGGCGCTGGGATTGGCGGAGCTCAGGGAAGGGCCCTCCCCTCCATAGGCTGCCAAGCTGCCGTGGCAGAACTGGGCGGGATGGAAAGCCAGGAGCTACCTCGGGTTGGCTGCCGGGACGGACGGCGTTCAAAAACGAGCCACTGCTTTCCCCATCCCATTATGCAATTTGCTTCTGGCTCCTTCCCGCGGGAATGGGGGGGGGGAGCGTTGCCGTTGGCGCCTCCGGCGCGCGGCGCCTGTGATAGGCCAGCGAGAGGGCGCGCGCGCGGACCGCTTGTTCTCGCGTTCCGTCGGCATGAACCCCGAAGCTCAGTTGAGGAGAGGATGCTGTTGCGCGCGGGTGGAAGCAACGCGGGGCGGGCAGCCAGTTTCTGGTGTAATAAGACTAAGACGAGTAAAACGATACGGTCTGAACGCCGGGCTCTGCGCTTGTGTAGTCCATCAACTCAAATCAGACACGCAGGATTGCCATGTTTTCTTTTGTGTGGAGTTCTGGCCAGGTTCCACTCCATGCTCAACTGCCCAAGAGCCGTGAGGCGACAGTGAACGGGGAAAGTGGAAATAAAGAACAGCAGCTGCTGCCCCCTCACTCTGAGCCCAATCCTCTTAGCTGTTTCTCTCAAGAAGAGCAAATGAATCTCCGTCCTCCACTTGCCCAAGCAGGCAGGCAGCTGACTGACCTAAGGAAGGAGCTGCAGGAGTAGGTCACACAGCATCCATCTCACCGCACTCTCACTTTCTGCTTAAAGTAATTACTTAAAATGAATGTCGATTCAGATTCAGAGGTTTTTATACCTTTGCCGCTCTGTGCTCTTTTGAAAGGAAGGGTGGGATATAAGCTGAATAAATATTACTACTAATGTGGTGCATAACAATTCAATATAATAAAAGCTACTTAAGATATAAACATACCAAATCATCAGCTGATGAGCAGGATTCATTACAAACCTGCTCCTTATCAGGAAGGGGGTTGCATTGAAACCCCTGCTCAGTCTTTTTCTTCCATTTTAACAGTACTGTACCCTGCTGCCTGTGAGGTGCTTTGAAGTCCCAACTAGACTACCAAATCACCTGGCATCTTTGTCATGTCAGTCAACTGAAAGTTGAGTGGTCCTGCCTACCTGTCAAACTGGCCAACCCAGATGAGGATCTGGCCTGTGCAGCCAAAAAAGTAAACATATTACGCCAGTTCCAAAGGCGTTGCACTGACTGTCAACATGCTATGATGCCAAATTCAGGGTGCTTATGTTAACACATAAAACCTTACACCAGTGCTGTTGAACAGGTTCTGGCCTGTGGGCTGAATCCTTCTCTTCCCCATCCCCTGAAGGCCAAGTTTGACAGGCAGACAAGGCTACCCATATGAAAATCATCTGATGTCAGTGCAATGTTAGAAACATATGAAAGTTAGGAGCTAAATGGCACCTTAAACCTGGGTTATGGGCACAACAATGGAATGCTTAGGCACACGTTTTATAACATGAATACAAAGCTGAAAATGAACTGTTCATTTTTCACATGGTCTAGCCCTTCCCCTGCCCACCCCCTAATATTCTTAAGTGGGTCTCTTCTCCAGTCTTTAGAAAATAGCTGGAAGTGGGGAGGCAGAAAAAGGTCCTCCTTTCCTTCCATTCTGCAGTTTTAATCTGAAATCTTAGGTGCAATACTGCGCTGAGCTCAAAAACAGCTCATGCTAATGAAATTCCTTGTCACAAAATGCACCTAGAACAATGGGAGTTTTGAACACTGTGTCAGTGTGGTGTGGGGTAATCTGTTTTCGCCTGCACAGTGAAATTAACTCATTTGGGCACAAGCACACTGCATGGCATTTTGAAGCCCCACTTCAAAGTGCCACAAGGGCTCTGTGCAAGCACCAGCAATTGCTGTTGGCATCAGTGTCTTGGGAGAAAATGGAAGTGTGCCTCTTCGGAGAGTTACAGCACCTGCTGTGACTATAGAGACCAATACAGAAGAGAAATGTTTTATTGCAGGCAGGGCAGATGAAGGCATCCAGTGCTACAGGTGCACTATGGTATATCTTCTCTCTGTGTTTCTCCCAGCAGTCATTCCCACTCTTGTAACTGCTGTGGCTACACCACCTGACTCCTGTGGCTACACCACCTGACTGTCTGTCTGACGTAAATTCAGAGCAGCTGCTCACATTATAAAACATCAACATAAAATAAAATTGCATTCAATATAAAAAATTAAACCAAATATTACCAACCAAACAACATATACAGACTACTTGGACTACTGTAATGCACTCTACATGGAACTACCTTTAAGGTAATCCAGAAACTACAACTAATCCAGAATGCAGCAGCTAGACTGGTGACTGGGGGTGGCCGCCAAGACCATATAACACCAGTCCTGAAAGCCTACATTGGCTCCCAGTACATTTCCAAGCACAATTCAAAGTGTTGGTGCTGACCTTTAAAGCCCTAAACAACCTCGGCCCATTATACCTGAAGGAGCATCTCCACCCCATTGTTCAGCCCAGACACTGAGGTCCAGCTCTGAGAGCCCTCTGGCAGTTCCCTCACTGTAAGATGTGAGATTACAGGGAACCAGGCAGAGGGCCTTCTCAGTGGTGGCACCCACCCTGCAGAATGCCCACCCTTCAGATGTCAAGGAAATAAACAACTATCTGACTTTTAGAAGACATCTGAAGGCAGCCCTGTTTAAGGACGTTTTTAATGTTTGATGTTTTATTCTGTTTTTAATCTGTTGGGAGCTGCCCAGAGTGGCTAGGGAAATCCAGCCAGATGGATGGGGTATAAAAAATTGATAATAAATAATAACAATAATAATAATAATATATCACAGAGATAACAGCATATAAATAATGAAGCCAAAAATAACAATAAAAAACAGTGGTGTTTTAGCCAAAATGACTAAAAGAATTGTGCCAGAAATTTAAAGTTAATGGAACTTGGTAGTTGAGAGGTTTTATGGGTCAACATGTTTTGGAAGCAGTCACATGAGGGTAGTGAGCCTTGAGAGGCTGGTAAGAATTATTTAAATACTGTACATACTCTTCATAAGGTTGCTCTTTGCTTACACATCTGTAACCTCCTAGTTTGGCCACTAGAGAGTAGTATAAGGCTACTTAGCAACCGCATTCTGTAATTATACTCTCCCTTAAAGAAGAGCACTGAGTGGCAACAGTTCTTGATAACTGTACAAACTTAACTTCATTTTATTTATAAATAATGTTAATTGTTTCTTTATAAAATGCCCAAAAAACCACATATAAGGTGATTTATCTATTTAAATAAAGCTCATAAACAAGAACCAGTATTAAAAGGCACATTTAAAAATAAGGCTGAATTTGGGCCTCCTAGAAGCACTTTCTAAGTAAAAAGTATTTAGCTGGTTGTTAAAGAGTACCGGTAAATTAATGGAGCCTGGCAAAACACTTAGAGACATAGGAAAGTGCCTGCACCCAACTTTGAATTCCCCATTGAGCTCTTTTATGCTTTTCTATCACAATATTCTCGAAGCTACCAACATGAGTCTGACCAAACTGCGGGAGGCAGTGGAAGACAGGAGTGCTTGGCGTGCTCTGGTCCATGGGGTCACAAAGAGTCGGACACGACTAAACGACTAAACAACAACAATCACAATATTACTGTATACGATAAATTAAATTATAATTAAAACACATACCATACCCCCCCCAAAAAAAACCCAGGGACTAACATAAAGGGGCAACTAAGAAGAACTACGACTCACCAATGCTGCTACTCTACTCAACAGGAAACCGTTAGTAGCAGAAGAGACACAGAAGGCTTCTATTTAAAGGCACAGAAGCCATGAGAACCTTTATACTGATTTGCCTATCCACACTTGACAATCTGACACTACGAATATGTTAGAAATTTAAAGAAAAATCACCACAACTGTAAGAGGGTGGGAAACAAGATAGAACTTCTCCCTTATTGGAACTTTTAAACAAAGGTGCTGAAAGTTTGAAATTCCCAGAGCAGTAGCAAAAGGCAGCTGTCCATTGCACAGCAGCTAAATGGTGCTTAATTGCTGGCACTGAATAGAGTTGGTGCTAGTATAGCCTTAGTAGGAAAAAAAATCACTTATTTGTTGACTGGAAGTATCCAAACTGGTAAGATAAAGAGGAAGAATAATTTATGTTTATTTAATAAGTTATATCCTGCTTTTTCATTATGTGAATTCAGGGCAGCTCACATAATAAAACAGCATACGTTCAATATGTAAAATGGCAACAAAATTAAAAACCAGCAAAACAACATATATCATAGAAATAATAGCACTAAAAGATCAAAGTCAAAAGAACAATAACTAAATATTTTTTAAAAAACCTCTGGACCAACCAGGTTTTGATCCAAATACCTAAGAGAATAGTGCCAGGGCCTGACAAACCTCTCTTGGGTGCTGCAGCTGAAAAGGCCTTGTTTCTCCTGGCTGCCTCCCATCTCATTTAAGAGTAGTACCAGGAGCAAGCCCTCAAGATGTTAAATGAAGCATACAGAAAGGTACATATGGAAAACAGCAGACCCTAAGGTAACCAGTTACCACTGTTTACATCCTTAAAGGTTTGAATTAGTGCCTTATCTTGAGCCTAGAAACTAACAGGTAACCAGTGCAAGTTGGATGTATTATGTCCTAAACAACTGACCTCAGCCAGCAATTTGGCGGCAGCATCTTTGCACCATTTCTATTAAGTAGTGGGTGGACATAGCAGACGACACAGAGATTTCTCCAAGTACAGTGGTACTTCTGATTACATACAGTACTTAATTCGCTCCGGATGTCCATTCTTAACCTGAACCTGTTCTTAACCTGAAGCACCACTTTAGCTAATGGAGCCTCCCGGCTGCTGCTGTGCCGCCGCCGTGCGATTTCTGTTCTCATCCTGAAGCAAAGTTCTTAACCCAAGGTAATATTTCTGGGTTAGCGGAGTATGTAACCTGAAGCGTATGTAACCTGAGGTACCACTGTAGTTCTTTATAAGTAAGCTGGAGCTGAACTGAACAGCAAACAGCTCAGCTGGCCTGCTTTTATAGGCAGCCGGCTGGCAACATTGTAACAACAACAGCCCTGGGTTTTCCGCCTAAATTAACTTACTGGACCTGTGTGAAAACTATATAAACAATTCCCCCCTGGTGGCCAGGGTGAGAACTTCAATACATAACAATTTGAATTGTTCAGATGCTTTTCAAGGGCTGTAAGCCTCCATAGAGAGCACACTGCAGTAGTCTAACCTGTTGGTAACTATGGTGACAAGGTCCTACTTTGTCAGGAAGGGGAATAGCACTAGCTGAGGTAGCAGCTGAAGATGATATCTGCCCTTTCCTGCCTTTGTCCAGTCACCATGGGATGGTTTGCAGAACCAGTAAATAGGGATCCAGGACCTTGTCACAGAGATGCAACCGTTCAGGGATTAGGGGATCCATCCAAATTCCAAAATACATTTTAGGGCAACACCTTGATTAGGCCAACTAAAATGTCACAAAATAATGTGCAAAGCTTTTGTGTTCTGAATTCTTTACCAAGCTGGTTGCTTTAAAAAATGAAGGGGGGGGGGGGGAGAGAGAGAAAGGAAGGCTGCTGTTCAAGCCATCTGAATCTTAGCGTAGACTGTGGAAGGAGGTAGAAATCCATAATGTGGAATTTAATATGCTATGTTAATTCCACGGTTGGGAAAATGTGCCTTGATGTGTAACTCTCAGAGCAAAAGTGTATTTCTTTCTGTGATCTGTAATATAATAGTCCAAGTAATAATGGAGGTTTTTGTGTGGGAGTGCTATAGAAAAGCAAACATAGCAACTGCTGCATTCACGTGTTGAAACTTTGGCTGTAATTCTAACCATGTCTACTCAGAATTCACAGGTGCTTACTTCCAGGTAAATAGAGCTAAGGTTACAGTCTTTGCCATTAGCTCAAGCAAGTTCTGTTCAGAAAACCAGCAAAAAAAGTACATAGTATGATGTAAAAATGAAATGCTGGATGATTTTTGACAAAGGGCATTGACACTGCTGCCAACTCTCATGTCGTATCTTGCTCTACTTGTAAATATTCCAGCTTCCTAATGCCGTTGCTAAAGGGGATCAATCACTGCCCACTTCCTCTATTGTCAAGGCCCTTTCATGTTGCAATAATCCCTGTTTCGCTTCTGCTGCAAAGGTGGCTTGCATTTGAAAAGAATGTGCCTTAAAAAAAATAATCCACAAGGCTTTTATAAATTGCTGTGCTTCTAGTGACAAACTGAGTTAGTTTTTAATGAAAAGCAGCTGCTGGTGCTTGCAATCTGGACAGGAAGAAGAGAGTATTTAACCTTTCTTCATGGTCAATATTTCTGTGTCATCCTTCAAACTTATTTTTCACCCTGTGGAGAAAAAATATAGGAAGACTATTATCTGTTATCCGTTGGTGTGTCCGTGTGCACACGCAGCTGCGAAACATGGTGAGGAGGGGAACTATTTTAAAGGTAAACAACTTGGGAATGATTAAGCACCTCCCTACCCCTAATATTGCAGTGCCACCCCTATATCATGCGCTACCAAGAGCAGAATGGTAATTAACTCTTCTAGTTCAACATTTTTCATCAGAGAACCAGCCAGATGGACATGTCCTTTGTATTATGGTTAGCAGCTCCAGTCCATGCTTTTTAAAACAGACCATCAGTGCCTCCACTAAACTCCTTAGCACTTAAGCATCAGAGTCTTATTCCTCTGCCCATCAAAGTGTCTGTTAAATTACTGATGGGATTAACATGGGGGATGGCAGGGTTGGTGCCCTCCAGAAGATGTTAGACTACAACTCCCTTTGTCACTGGCAATTCTCTAACTGACTAGGGCTGATGGGAGTTGGAGTCCAACAGCATCTGGACAATACCCCACAGGCTAAAGCAAGCAATACTGTATGCGGAATAGAGGTCCATAAATTTTTGTGCACAGAAGACCAATCTACTGTGGAGTGAATAATTATGCAGTTGCAAAGGGTTGTACCTGCAGCTTCTTATACTCAAGCAGGAGCTGCTATTGTGGTTCTCGTAGGCTTCTTTACTATCAGTTGGCAGATTCTCAGGAACTATGATCATCATGTGTGGGTGCTCCCTTTGGATCCTAGCCAATGTCTGCTTTTAATCTAGTTCTGTGCTTTTGTGTCACTTCAGACTTTACAACTCAGAAGTATTGAAACTCTTTAGATGTGAAAAATGTGATTTGCCCAATTCTGATAATTTCTCAGTTGGCAATGTCTAAGTGTACATCATCATGGAAAAAAACGACATTATCCTGGCATGGAAAATACGTTATGCCAATGTTACAGGAGAACACAGTAGTATAAAAGTTTATGGTTAGTATGTAGAGCTTTTTGAATAAAATAGCAAGTAGTCAAAAGTATTAAATTATATAATTGTTAACTATACTGTATCTCAAAGCAGAATGCTTAAGCCTTAAGCATACTGACTGCTTTCTTAATAAAAATGCAGATGTTTACATAATTACTCACATTTATGTTATGTAGATGGGGCTAATCAAAAATATCTGATAGCAGATACATCCTAAGAACTAGTAGACAAAGCGGGGGCAGGTGTTGGAAACATTTGCATTTAAAATAAAGGCTGGCAGGTACTTCTTGGTACCTGAGGCAGAAAACCATTATATAAAACCCCCTCCCCAAAAGCTTGCACAAGTGCCTCTGAAACTGAGCTAATTTGTACACAGTCAAGTAGCAACAATGCCAAATGAGAGACTTGTGCACTGATAAAGCTGCAAGTTCTACACCCAGTACTAATGTGCACGTAGGTAGTACCTTGCTTAGTTGTTAAGTTTAAGAACTGGACATTAAACTTTAGGTTGTGTACACACTATACCGTTATAGCACATTCAAAGCATATTCTTTCCCGCAAAGAATTATAGTACATTTATTGTAGTTATCAAATAATTATAAGCACTGTTAAGGGTTGCTGGAAATTGTGAGAATCTTTTAGGGAAATAATGTGTTTTTCAGTGTGCTGTAAAGGTACAGGGTGGACACAGCCTTAATTTGTGTCTTTTTCTTCGAAATTATCAAGCACTATTTCACAAACTAAAATAAAAGGCCACCCTACTGTGAAAAGATAGGTACTTCTGCTTTTTCTTTTTTCTTTTTTAAAAATATGTTTATTAAACAATTTCAACATAACAAATTATCAGTCCAAATAATCAGTTACATTATTTTCCCCCTTCCCCCCATCCCTCCCTCTCCCCCCCCCCCACCCAGGACTTCCCTCAGCTCCCCTCTCTGGTTTCTTTACACATATTGTTCTCTGCATGTTATAAAATTGTACATATCCTTGCCTTGTCTATCATATGTTGAACTAATAAATTTGTGGATGTTTATTCAAAACCTGCCAAGGAGTCCAGATCATTTTGTTGTCTTTTTAGATAATTTGTAAAAAGTTCCCATTTTTCCTTGAAGTCACAGTTGTCCTTAACACGCAGTTTGTATGTCAATTTAGCCAATTCCGCATAGTTCATCAATTTTTCTTGCTATTGTTCTTTCGTTGGGATTTCCTCATTCTTCCATCCTTGTGCTAGCAAGACTCTTGCTGCTGTTGTAGCATACATAAATAAGTTCTTTATTTTTCTTGGCAGGTCTTGTCCTAGGTACTTCTGCTTTTTCAAATTAATATTAAAATCTTTGCAGGGAACTGTAACTTTAAAAAGTGAACCAGAAAACACCTATTCTTCCCCTTTGTTCCGGTACACAATGAAATAGTTTCAATGAAACATCCTGTCAGCTTTTGCCAGTTGCACTCTGTGAGTAGCTTCCTCTCACTGCTCAAGAGTATCTAATCCACAAAGCCAGGACAATCTCAGTAGCCATGTTAATCCCTCAGAACAAGTAAAGTGATATTAATTCTAACATTAACTAGTCCAGTAAAAAGCATAGTATAAAAGTACTGTATGAAGTGGGGACAATTGCAGTGATCACCAACTATGACTATCTCGTCAACAGTATGGTATTTAGGCATTTTCCATGCGCTCTGGCACTCGTCACGGTCCTCCATGCACCAGAAGTGGTTTAGTGTCATGCTGGCCACATGGCCCAGAAAACTGTTTGTGGACAAAGGCCAGCTCCCTCGGCCTGAAAGCGAGATGAGCGCCGCAATCCCAGAGTCGCCTTCGACTGGACTTCACCATCCAGGGGTCCTTTACCTTTTACCTTACCTTATTTAGGTCTATAAAAACATAGTTCAAAGAATGCTATCTACCTACCTAATAAAGACATTGTCTCCTTGCAGTATTTCTTACCCACTCTACCCAAAGATCCTAGGGCGGGTTACAGCATTAAAACCCAATGGGGAAAATATTTTCAAACAAACTACAATCATAAAAATAAGGTGGGTCCTAAAAACATACACCTCACATGTCAAAAGCCAGGGTAAAAAGGTGTAAGCTATTTGGTTTATTGTGTCTTTTACCTCCATGGGGCAGAGTGCCGTGTGGGTTGTTTTGTTTAGCATAAAAATGGTTTGAGTCTTCTCTGATTATTCACTGCAAAAATCCAGAGTGATCTATCCCAACAAGTTGTCACCTGAAAGTGTTTCATAACCTCAGACAACAAATGACACAACACTGGCTCTCTGCTGGGCTACCGTGAGACTGGTTCCAGTGAGTGGGAAGGATAAGAGAGAGCCAAAGCAAAAAGTGAAGCACCAGTGCAGACTGTCCTAAATTGTCTATATAAATCATGATGTGGGGGATAAGAGCCTGATCACGATGCTATTTCATCAGAACGTTTACATCATTTATTTGTTGAAATATGCATCTGCTGTTATACTCTGGCTCAGCTGTGGCTGGCTGTTAACCAGAACGTTGGTAGTGTGAGCCCACACAGAGAAGGCTGTAGGCAGGATTCCTGCAATTGCAGGGGATTGAACTTGATGACCCTCAGGGTCCCTTCCAACTCTAGAATTATATTATTCCATGTAGCAGCATCTCTCTATGTACATGATGCTTTCCAAGGAGGAGGCATGGCAGTTCTTTACCCCAAGAGGCTTATAAACCAAACAAGGCACAAGGAGATGGAGGAAGGAGGAATGCAATCATAAGTATGCAACACAGATCCCCATGCTCAGAACAGTGATACAGGCAGCTGTGGGACGCTGAAAATTACACACTCTCTCTCTATAAAAGAAGCACATTCTTTACAATCATTAGAGGCAACTGTAGGTAAGCAATATATAAATTTATTTAGCTAATAAATAATAATATATTCCACATAGAATTTCTCATGCAAGTATCAGCACAGAGTATCATAGATGTGTTTCCAGAGGAACATCACTTTTCCTGTTGATCTGTCCCTCCAGTTTTAATTTCCTTGCCTCCATTCATGCTGTTTCTGTGCTTCCTGTAAACCAGAATCCAGGAAATTTCTGGTTTTCCTTATTTGATAAACAATAGCCTATTGTGCTTCCTAATGATGGCTAGCCAAAAAGGTCATTCTTTCAAAGTAACTGACTTTCTCAGCCCTAGGTAGGAAGGATTACAGAATGACAAGCCTACATTTCAGCAGTCCTAAATTGGCTCTTGCTTCTAATGTGTAACGTTTGACAGTAATGAAATGTGCAGACTACTGGCAGCTCTAACTCTCTCCTCTGCTAGTGTCCAGCACAGCCTTCCATAACCTGGATGTTTTGACAAAAACATGCTGGCTGGGACTGATGGGAACTGTAGTCCCAAACATCTGGAGGGCACCAGGGTGGGGAAGGCTGTTCTTGCAGATGGCAGTGTTGAGCATGAGACTGAGTAGCTTTAAACAAGTCATTCAGTGAGTTATTGGGAAGCTGAAGGTGCTATAACTAGTGCAATTTTTCTAGAAAAAGAAGTTGCTTGTTCTCTTATAATGGCAGTGGAACCCACCTAACAGGTGCTGGAACTGAGTTCCTGTGAGTTCTGGCTGAAAAAAATCCCTAGGCATAACAACAAATAACCTTCATGTGCACATGTGCACATGTGCCAATATTTTACAAATACGTAAATATGTAAATATGAAATGACCCTAAACTTGAGGACAACTACTTAATGGGCATTGTTCAAAAATGGCTCCAGGTTTGACATGGTTATGGGATTACCTGGCAGCAGCACAGGTGATCATTTACATTTCCCACAATACCACTGCTGGCATAGTATTAGCGGGTCTGTGGCGTTATGGGAAACTAAGATGGCTACTCCCAGACTTGGGAGGTGTGTGTCAGGATAGGAATCAGCACTGGTGAGCCCTGTCAAGACTCTGAGGGTCCAATAGTTGTCCAGGGGTGCTGACAGCAGGGCTGGTTTGGTTGTCAGTCCAGGCAGACATTTTTTTTAATCTACCTGGATTGAATAGCATGTGTAAATTTGCCCAACGGTATTTATGACAAGAAGAAGCAACCACTGCACCTGGGTTGATCCATTCTGGTTTCCCCCCGAGTTGGGTATCAGTAGATAACTAAGGACCAGAAGACCAGAAGGGTTTGTAATGAGAGGTCACTATAGCATGCACCTGGAAATAACAAGAATATTGATAGCCATTCAATTATGCTTCAGCTGCTAAATTCTGAAGTAGGGTGGGGGGAGAAGAGATGGCAGGACCCTCCTTTTCTGTTCAAACAAGGCAGGAGAAAATGCAGCCTCCAGCAGAAATGGCTCCTTGTCCTCCTGCTCACCTTTCTATTTTCACGCGTTCTTTCCTTTTCTGGGAATAGACAGCTGCAATGACAGGTCCAGGGAGTTTCTTGAGAACTGGATCCTGGCAGGCTTGCTTCTGCGGGATGCTTGACTTGCCCTCCCACGCTTTCCTCATTTCTCAGAAAAGCCTGGAAACCAAAAGGTTGAAAAGGAGGGGGCAGTGGAAGTTGCCTCAGCAGTCCAGGAAGAGAAGTGAGTAAGTGGCTTGTCATATTTAAGTGCCTCTGGCTGCCTTTCTCCTGCAGCCTAGGAAGAAACAGCTGGAGCTACAGCAGAGAAGAGTTAACAGGTAAGTGCTGTTCTCATATCACTATTTGAAATTATGTGCTGAAAATGAGAGGTGTGCCTCTCAAGGCAAAGAAACAGCTCTGTATGGTGAGAACTTTTTCTTGTTTGAACTACATTTTGTATGTTCTAGAACCTGAAGTTTTAAAAATTAAATCTCAGCAAGTTATCACTGTAGGCTAGTATTCCAAAGCAAAGCAGCATACATAGTAAATGATCTTGTGCTTGAAGAAGGATCTATAATTTCAAACTACTAGTGTTTTGTACATTTTTCTTGTTTGTTTTTGTCAACAGTTAAGGGTGTGTTTGAGGAGAGGTTCTATTTTTGGTAGTTAGGAAAGGAAGGGCAAGAGGTGAGATGTGTTTAAGATGCAGGAACATAAAGTTCAGGTTAAATAGATGGGAAAGCCAAAAAATCTTAACAGTAGGAATAGTTGGATGGTGGTATCTCTGACAAAATGCAGTTTAAGTAGTTTGCATAAACTTCAGTTAAGGGTAACCGGGATTCAATTCTCTCTCTCTCTCTCTCTCTCTCTCTGTGTGTGTGTGTGTGTGTGTGTGTGAGAGAGAGAGAGAGAGAGAGAGAGAGAGAGAAGAGTAAAACTCACTGAGGACAAGTAGGTGAACTTGGATTAGAGTTAAAATTTACAGAGGTGTTGGCAATTTCAGCCTCAGTTGCCTCTGTCAGGTGGAGGTAATAAATAACAATTTATCATATTATTGAAAGATTTAATAATTTAGAGAACTTTTGAAGGGGCAGTGTAAATAACTGCCTCAGCACTTATACTTTAGACTTACACTATAACTGCCTCAGCACTTATACTTTAGACTTACACTATAGGTTTTACTTTTATAGGGTTAGGCATTCATGCAAATGCAGCTGCTGCACTATTGTCTGTAACCGTGACTTCATTCACATGTCACA